>NC_136512.1:25191990-25194490 GCF_053919585.1 Euprymna scolopes | reverse complement strand
GAGGCCAGATGGGGATCAGAGTGTTGATGATGTAAGGATAGGAATTTGGTTTTAGATGCATTAAAGGTAACCAGCCACGTCTTCCTCCACTGACCCACGTGCTCGAGATCAGAGGCGAGAGAATCAGAGAGAACTTTATCATTTACAGCCTTTGATGTGTTGCCGTAGATGGTCGTGCCATCAGCATAGATGTCAACGAATGATTTAAGTATGTGTTTAGGGAGGTCATTGATGTAGATCAGGAAGAGAGTTGGGCCCAGGATTGACCCCTGAGGGACTCTAGCATTAATACTGCAGGCCTCCGATTTTTGTCCATCGACCACTACTCTTATGAGCCTATCGGAGAGGAATGATTTAATGATTGAGAAAACATTTCCAGTTATGCCGTAGCTGGAAATCTTGTGAAGTAGACCCTTATGCCATACCTTGTCGAAGGCCTTCGATATGTCAATAGCAATTGCCCTAGAAAGGAAGCATTTGTCAAGAGATTCACTAATCCTGTGAGATATAACCGTCAGCATATCTGCGGTAGATCTTTCAGAGCGGAAACCATATTGTGTGTCACTAAGAAGGTTGTTTCTGCTGAGGTGGTTGACTATTAAAGTAAAGCTTATATATCTTTAATTTGCCCGCTTTTTAAGCCTTATCTCAGTCCGTCCATTCATTGTCATGTTGTTAAATGTAGTTTAGAAACCATATTGTGTGTCACTAAGAATATTTTTTCTGCTGAGGTCGTTAACTATATTTCTATTTAATATGGACTCCAGCAACTTATTAATAACACACAGGAGATTTATTGGTCTGTACTGAGAGGGAGATGAATTATCACCTGAATTCTTAAATACAGCGCATACTGATGAGGTTTTCCAGGGAGTCGGAAAGCACTTCTCCTTAAGGCAACGCTTAAACAATTTCGTAAGTATGGGAGCAAGTTCTGGTTGAAGCTTTTTAACACTAAAATTGGGATGCCGTCAGGGGCAGTTGCTTTGCTGGAATCAAGGTTCTTGATTAGCTTGGTGACCTCATGCACAGCTATTTGTATGCTACCTAGCGTGTTCTGTGTTATAGGAGGAAATATGGGGAGTTGATGGCCTTCGTCGCATAGGGTAGAATTTGTTATTTGCCAAAACTGGTGGGAACCATGCCGCTGATCAGCTACTTTAGATTTAACAGATTGGGCATATAGCTCTCTTGTTTTTTTTAAATTATTCTTTTACAGTCGTTGCTGGTGTTCCTGAAAGCAGCTTTATTCTCAGTGTATCTATTACGTTGGTAGTTATGGAAAAAGTGATTTCTGTGCGTGATAGCAGCAGCACATTCTGGGGAGAACCATGGCTGGCTGTTAAGTTTTTGTAGGAATTTTTTCGATGGTATGAATTGGTCTATGCCTACAATTAACCATTCGGTCAGATCTGATACTATAGAGAACACATCCTTTTTAAACATGGAATGCAGAGGTAAATCAGATATAAATGTACGGAAGCTATCCCAGTCAGCCATAGAGTATCGGTATACAGTACGGTGGAGGGGTACATCTGGAAACTTATTATATTTCATTTTTTCTTAACTGATACGACGGAGTGGTCGGAGGATCCTAGAGGAGAATTAACGGAACATGAACATAGCTCAGGGGAAGTTGAGAGAAAAAGGTCTACGAGGCTTGCATATTGACCAGAAGTATCGGGCACATGGGTGGGTTTGCGAACAATCTGAGTGAGGTCATAAGCAATGGCAAAATCATGACAAAACCTCCCCTCATCTTCTGTTTTATTTGAATGGGTCAGCCATTCCATGTCATGGACGTTGAAGTCACCACAGATGTGAAGGTTAGCCGAAGGATGTGCAGACAGAATGTAGTCTATTTTCTCAGATATACTCTTAAAGATAGTAACTCCGCTGTTATGGGGCCGATAGAGGGCAAATATAAATGCAGTTTATGAGAAAGCAGTTTAAATGCAGTTTTATGAGAAAGCAGTTTTAATCTATTACGATTCGTATATGCAAACTGAATATGCTTTAATAAGTTTATTTGCCCCCCTCATATATATATATATATATATTTATATATATATATATATATATATATATATATATATATATATATATATATATATATATATATATAGTATATAATGAGAGAAAAAAGAGATCGAGAAAGTATTGCAAAGGTTTTTCATGTAGGAACACATCAAATGATGAACTTACGCTTACTTCGAATGCAACAGAAAAGTGTAATTGAAGATTTATCTTTTCATATTAATGACTATTATTATCAAAACAATAATAATAATAGTATAGTTGTGAAACTTGTTGACACATTTTTTGTCCCGGTCGAAAAATATCCTGCAATATTTCCTGCAGATTTCGCATTTAATATTAAAGGGGCAATCCTATGTCGTTTATTATATATTCCCTATTATATATTTGCGATTAAAAAAATATATGAAGTAGCCTCTATCAACTTGAATCGAAAAAAAACATATAGTTCTCTAGGCTTATC
>NC_136512.1:25116990-25189490 GCF_053919585.1 Euprymna scolopes | reverse complement strand
ATATAAGACATGGATAGACTATGTATAAGAGAGATGACGTGTAATGGTTTTCGAAGGGTGGGTGATATCAAACTGAACAAGATATTTTTTTTTTGCTAAGAATAACATCTACAAAAACATATAGATAAACTCACATGGCATCATTAAACTTAACAGAGAAGATATTTCACGACCGCACGCTTTCAAATACCTCAGCTGGACACTCGATTATGGCGATAAAATTGTTTGCGGAGTTGCGACGTGCATCAATTATACATTGCTCATGAAATATACCATTATCGGCATCGTCTGTGAGTCCAGAACCAGCGAACGTCTAAGGTCAAAGCTCTCCCAGACTGTTGTGAATGCCGTCGTCTTGTCCGTCCCCAATGGGTGACGAAAACGGGAAAGACAGAGCGAACATTCACCGTTAGGGAAATTAAATTCTTTGCTGGATAACTGGAATTACAATTCTGTATTACCTTAAACATCTGGGTCGTTAAGAGGCGCTGCGGTTTTGCATTGATATAGAGCAGGTAGTAAGAATCTTAAGATAAGCTTTTCGCAAATTTCTATTGAATTAGGTGACGCCAGAAACGGGGAACTCCGCACAAATGTGTAAAATTGGCTTTCAACAGGACCGAAACTGTGAGTGCACAACGTAGGAAGAAATGTCCACGATTACATAGTACGATTAAAGCTTGTTTTCATCACTGTTAAAACGTATATATTTTATCTTTTTTTCCAAAGAAAACAAGACATGTTGTCACTTCAGTGTCGGGACTACAATTTTGCATTAAGTCTAACTGTGAGGTGATAATACTAATTATATTATGCAAATTGCGCATGGCAGGAACTGGGTCTAGTTAAGAAATATACAATGCGATAATAAAATTCTTATATGTTGCGAAAATAGTAAGAGTTGTCGTTTTAAAAATATACAATGCTATAGATATTTTATGTGAAATAATTACAGAAAAAGCCAGAGCGGATTCTGTGTCTGTGTAAGGAAAAAGTTTGTAGCGCTTGATTTCTCAATAAGAGACAAGAATGTTGCCCACGTGTTTACTGTCGGCAGCCTCCTAACTTTCGCTACATTTATTTTGTCATCATATTCATTCAGTAGTATTTCTGACAAAAAGAGATTAATTGCTGTTTTCTGAATCGTAATTCATACAACGAACACTTTCGATTTATTCATATTAAATTTATACTGCAGCTTAGTACACTAATAGCAGCAAAATCTAAGCTAAATTCCAAAGGCTAGCATTCCGAGTAAAAAAAAAATAACTATAAGAGTAGAAGTTTTTCATTTATCTTACAACTCTAACAGTTAAGGAATGGGATTTCCTGCTTCCGGGTTTGTCTGGACTGTGTACATTAAGGAGCCCAAACATTATGCGTTCATCAGCGAACATTCCTTATAAGTACTTTAAAACAGGCTCACGGATGCAAAATTGCGACGTTAGGCTAATAATTAGGGCTATAACAAGAGAATATTCTTTTCAATATTTTGACTCTCGAGTATATATCAGTGAATATCTTATATGTTTTTATACAGAGTGATTTTGTTCTCGATGGATTAATTGTGTTAAACTGTGTCGGATATATATTCGAGAGTCAAAATAATGATGAGAATAATCTCTTGTCATAGCCATACTAATAATGCGTGACCTATTTGATTTGCTAATATTTTTGGTATTATGTCTCAGTGAGAGACTACTTGGAGATGAATCGCAGCCTATTCATATTTATATTATGTATATCATTATCGTCATCAACATCATCATCAATATGTTTATTATATTTATATAATATCGTGTGGTTATTATTTGACTATAATCTCATAATATTATAAAACAAACACCACACGTACACGGTCCTGGATATGACATTTAAGTATATCCGATAGTGAGGCCCCAGCTTGCGGGCTTTGGCGAATGTGGGCCCACCTCTTAATTGCCATTGCTCTCAGGTCCACTCTGACCCGGAATGGTTGTACCGACTTTAAAAAAATGTATATTCTATTAAAAAAAATCACTTGATTCGACATTAAATAAACTGAAACGAGTTGATATACCGTAAAACAAAAACAACCAACTAACCAATCACCCATACGGACTTTTCGAAATTAGAAATATTATTTAATCAAAATTTGTTTTGGTAAAGCTACTATTTTTTCGGGAATTCACGGAAATATTTTTCGACAGAAAAATTAATATCATGCAACAAATATTTATTTCTATGGAAATAGTGTCCATTTCATATGAAATTTATAAATGACCCAAAATGAGATAAATAAATAGATACTAATAAACTCTCCCAAATTAATACTGTGATACATATTTCAAATAATTTTAAAAGCACACAGTTTACCCCTCCAGTTGTGTATTTCTTGGCAGACGACTTACTTTCCCGTTTTTTTTTTGTTTGTTTCCTTTTCTCTTTTGAATATACTCTTTTTTTCATAATGTTTCGCTGTGATCTTAATTGGGGAGAATCTATACACGTAGAAATTAATGCGGTTCTTTTCTCACGCCAATAAAATAAAGACCATGTACTAGTATAATGATATTCGAAAATAAGGCGACAACAGAGAAAGTACATTCTCACCCCAAAGGTTGCGGTTTGGTCTTTTTCAATTCAAGTTTTGCAAAATTGTTTTTTCGGAGTAAGGTTGGGTTTCAAAAATTCTAGTTAGTCTTTTTTCATAGTATAAAGAACGAACTAACTAAAAAACGGCACAAACAGAATATTACATGGATTATAGAGTTGCAACTGTTATTATATGTATTATAATCGTACTGATACTTATAATCTAATTTATGAAACTATCTATGTCGGTCTGTCTGTCTGTTTGTCTCTCTCTATATATATTTCACACTCTATCTCTTCGAAACTAAGAGCTGCAGTTCCGTGCTAGAGGACCCCAAATAATTGGTTTGCCATGTGCTGTTCTTATATAAATCTTTAACCGGTTAAAATAGATTAAGAAGGTCAAAAGGGTAAACAATGAAAAAAATTCGTTATATTTTTTTATAATTATCTTAGTTTATTCTAAATCGGTTCATGTGCGTGTCACATTGGTACAGTTGGAGCGTCATCAGCTTATAAAGCTACAGTTTACTTTTCAGTTTCGATCCTAGTTGATGGTATCCGGATACTTTTTTTTACTTTTGAAATCACGACTTTATAATAACATATACAAAATATGTACCAATTAAAATATCATATTTAAGCGTATTTTACGACCAAAGAAGCCCCCCCCTATTTAAAATATATCATATTCTTCTTTCATGAAGCACTCTTAAAAAATTGCAATAAGTTCATTAGTTTTTATTCTTCAACATATTTTACCTGGTATATATATATATATATATATATATATATATATATATATATATATATATATATATATATATATATATATATACGGTTGCTTCAAAATTAGTTTACAGTTTAAATATGGGTGACTTTTTTTATTCTATTAATATATTTTTCTTTACAGAATTATAAATAATAATCTTTGGAAATATTTGGCATGAAAAAGTTTGCAACAGAACAACTATTGAAGAGAATTGAATTTTACTTTGAAAATAGACGCTCAATTGTTGCAACGCAAAGGTCTTATATGCGCCATTAAAATGTTCGGCATCTTTCTAGTATTTATTATTTTTGTGTGTCTCATTCTTTTAAATCTGTTCATCATTTTTAGTAATTACTATTGTCCTCCTTTTTTACCGACATTAGTTTGACTAATTGAGGTTATTGAGGATGTTTGGCTTATTGTCAATTAATATGGTCAACGGTGCATTTTATTTGTACTTCAGGAATCTAATTAGGATATTCATTTATTATAGGATTTATTTTTAATACCGCGTAGAATATTGTTTATGAAAAGAGATTAATTATGCACGACAAATTACATTTAGTATGAGGCCCTTTATATCAATAACAGCATTGATTTTATGAAAAAGGGTAAGCGAGTATAGTTTTATGAGCGCGCTTAATACAAATGCCGAACGATAAGATCACCATGAAATTGGACATGTATTAAATGCCCTTCTTGTCACATTATAATCCGTCTTCTGTTTGATCATCTCATTTTTTACGAACATTTCTCCTTTTTAACTCATATCTATTCCAGATGTTCGATTTTATTCACAAACATTTCGAAAAAAAATAATAATACGAAGTATGAGGTCTCCGCATCCCGGAATTATTTTTTTTAACGCATATAAACTAATTCTGTGTTCTTTAATTCCAAATAACGTCATTTTAGCAAGGAAAATATTTCTAAGAAAGTTATACCTTCAAGTATTTATATTACAAATACAAATTATATTTAAAGACAAATCATTTTTAAGTACAGGAAAAAATAAATATATATAATGTTTAATTTACGAAAGTTCCTCACACAAATAAATTCTGATTATATTAAAATAATATAAAATATTAATTTGCGCGTTTCAGGCTATTGTATGCTGCGAGACTGTTAATGCTTACACAAAACGCGTTTGGACCAAAGTCAAACACATATCTGGAAAAGAGATGGTTCTCCAAATAACATAGAACACAGATATTTCAGCAGACTAGCTGACATCCATACTCTACGTACAAATATAAACGATATGTTTGTATAAAATATATAAATATATGGACATGTATTGGTAATTTGCTTTAATAAAACTATTCTTCATCTGCCTCAGTTTGTGGCTTTCCGTTACCTCTGCATTGTACGGCCTTCTACGTATGCCATTTTAAATATTTATATCCTTTGAGCAGTTTTTTTTCTAATAAAACTTGGTTTTCTTTTGAGCTTGCAGAATAAACTTGAGTTTTAAAGGGAAAAGACACAACACAAGTAACTTACTGAATTGTATTTAACGATTTTGTTTTTGCTTCATACTATTTCATTTAAAATTCTCAGAAACTACTCCCCTTCCTTGGGGCTAACATTTTATCAACATATAAAGTGCATAGATATTCAAATATTTATACTTAGTTATTTTTCAAATCTGAGTTAATAAAAAGGTTGAGAACATTATTTTCCTCTCCACTTTTTATATGATGGCATATTTTTCTTGATGTCCCTTGTTCTTACACGATTCTCCAACATGAACTCACCTAGTCTGGTGCAGCATCCAGCTACGTACTGTTATTCATCATTATATGTAATGTAAAATGTTTGTTAGTCATGTCTAGAAAATATTTTTGGGACTTCGAATACTATGTACTTTCCAAAATTTTAGTTGTCGAAAAATAACATCATGACATGACAATCCCATTTAAAGTGAGACTAAAGACATTCTAGAATAGTGGCTGGTTGACATTCAATTTATTTCTTTTATCTCTCACATGTGCATGTAAATATGGTTGTTTAACCAAATCCTTAATATTACAAACAGGCAAAAATAAACGGACTTTGCAATAAAACAAACGTTGTATATATTGTGATATGAAAGTCTATTTAACAACATTTAGAATAAAATACATGGTCATATAGTTAAATACATTGTTATACATGATTATAATTGTAACCGCCGCATGATAATGCCGGTGCGTAATAATGACGAATATTGCGAATTTATATAAACAAACACCTCAACGCCCACACGATTGCAGCTTTCAGAGTCAAGCATTTTGAGATCTTTCTTGTTATTCTTGATTTCGCTCACGCCCCATAAATATAGCAAACTAGCAGGGTCGCCAGGCGTAACTCGGCTGCAAAATACGCTTAAATATGATAGTTTAACCAATGTAGATTTCCTATATATTATTATAGAGTCAATTTTCTTTCGATTGTTAGTTGTGATTTAAAAAATAAAATAAAATAAATACATCCGTATGACTTGGTGAATCAGCTTATATATATATATATATATATATGTGTGTGTGTGTGTGTGCGTATATATATATATATATATATATATATATATATATATATATATATATATATATATATATATATAACTTCTTCCCAGTAAACGAAAAAAAACATTAAGAAATGTACTTAAGTGCAAGCGGCGGTTACAATGATAATGATGTCATGGAACAAACCACCAAAACACGTACATATCTAAGTCTTATAAATGTTTCGAAGTTTATAACAACAAAAAAAAAAGAAAATTACATACGGAGGTTCAACCTACAAACCACGTATGCGAGAACAAAAAAACACGCTATCACTTACCTACGATAGAATTTTTTCGGCCCGTTGTTTTATAATTGTTGCTAAGCGACGACATGGAAAAACTCGTTTTACCGATGATAGATAAATTAAAATAACGTTTTTGTTTATCGATTATCGGTAATGATCGGAGATATTCTGTGAGAAAACTAAACTAAGATCGCTCCTACTCTTATACACTAATGTTCTGTACATTTTTAAGAATATCTGTGCCGCCATTTCGGAGTCTATAAGGAACTAAGTCACATACGCACAAAGACAATGCTGTATTAATAAAATTGTAGTCGGGTAAAAACATTTGTGACTCAACTCCGGCAACTAGTGGTGAGAGACATTATTGAGCAGCCAGCTCAACGTCTTGTGCTTGTACGTAGTAACTTAGCAGATTTATGATATTCGATTATTCATTTTTAATTTTTTGGCCTTTGAAATGAAGGTGTTCCTTTACTATTTATTATTATATAGAGCATTAGACTTTATTTAGAACTTGAATATAACTTGAGACACCGAAATATTCAATAATTACGGATGTGTATTTAATGTTTTCTATAAGATGATAATGGCAAATATTTCTATCACAGTTAAAATAAAATTCCTATCATAAATATACAACTGTGGATTGACCACCTCAGGCAGCGATACTACTCGCCATTGGTAAGATTGAGACTCCCTAAACACTGAGTAAGGTCGGGTAATCATGCTGATATTCTCTGTTAAACATTACGAGATGCCCGGACAATGGCGGGTAACCTATCTGAAAGGATGAATTTATTGTGTTTTTGTAAAGCAGGCATATATGTTTATTGTTTGAGAAAAAATAACGAGATATTATTTGAAAAGTTAAAACGAAATATGATGCTGTTCAAGACCTGGCGATCCCAAACCCGAGGATGTCTCGCATTCCGAGTATGAGAGGTCAAAGTGTAAACCTTTCGGAATGTAGGAATGAAGTAGAGCTCTGATCCCAGTTTCTCAATCCTATGAAGGGTTGCAGGTTTGCACACACGCAAGGACTACCCCGAATAACGTGTTGAGTTCTGATTAGTCTTGGGAACAGCTTACCCTACCCCATCATCTTCCAAAATAAGAAAATGCCAGGGCCAGAGGACAGGAAATTGGAGCCAAATCTCGAGGCAAGAACACTCGCCCAAGAAGACGTCCCCCCTTCTTTTCCATGACGGTCGCTACCGTGGAGAACGAAGGATAAGATTGCTGACTGTTTTCTGGTGTAATCGAACTGAACGATTGTATATATGTAAACCACGTGTAATTTCGTGAATTAACATTGCGTAGACTAGAAATCCACGTGTTTATTTTCTTTGGATCTGCATGAGGGGGTAATTAGTTTTCAGTATGCGCCGGCATCGGGAGCTGACGATGACGCGTGCAACGTGGAAGAATCTTGTAAAGAACTCGCCGAGAGAACGATACCGACCATTGTAATTTCGACTCGGTCAGAGGTCATATCTGCTGACCTGCGGCGGGGGAGGGGGTTTTACACCACATCATTAAATACACTATATATTTAGTTGGTTCAAAATAATATCGCTTTTTTACGTAGTTCTTTTATAAAAACGACATAATTTTGCACCAACCTATTAATAATTTAATACAAACACATAATAAAAGCAAATGCATACAGCTTATAACATAGAATTATATACACATGATTAAATTCTATTGAAATATGATCACAATATATTCAAAAATGAATTCTATGCTCCCAGAATTTTACAGGATTCCATATTAGAAACAATGATATCCCACGTTACATTTTCATAAATAATTTAGATTTGCATGAAATACCTCTAAATAATTAAATAAATTGTATTTCTTTTTTATATTATATTACCATGCACTTTTTTTCTGTTTTTATTTTACTTAGATGTGTATGCACGAGAATAGTCAGCTTTGACATAATAATCATTTTTATCTGTATAATAAAACGTATCTGTAACAATGTACCGAAATGTTAACATGCTGGCTCAGCTGCTTTGCATCAAATAAATATTTTGATCTCTTATCTAACCTTACACTTATATATGTGTATATATATATATATATATATATATATATATATATATATGTTCGTGTATCTATCTATCTATCTATCAATCTATCTCTCTCTCTCTCTCTCTCTCTCTCTATATATATATATATATATATATATATATATGACCTTGTCAGTGTATACCAATAGCGTTCTCTACGAAACTACTCTGCTAATTTATATTTTAACCACATTGGCATGTATACATTAATACTAAATTCAGAATATATATATATGTATACATATATATATATATATATATATATACAATATATATATATGTATGTATATATAGATATATACACAAAACGAGAAAACTGAATCAAGATTAAGATATACTCTACACATTCAATATATTTATTGTCAAATTGTTAAATGACCAATTGTTTAGTTAAATCGATTGATTTCCTGCTCGTGTCACATCCCTATCCCGTGAACCCGGAGGAAACTTTGCATTCCTCCAACAATGACATAGTCTCCAATGCATTGTATATATATATATATATATATATATATATATATATATATATATATATATATATTGATAGATAGATAGAGAGATTTATAGATAGAGAGATACATAGATATACATATAAAATGTCTGTTAAATTACGTCATTAACATTGAATATCCTATATTTTTACGTGGTTACTAGGGGCGTGCAGAGAAGTAGAGCAACGAAACTTGGCACAGTTATTAGTCTTTCTCTATGTAGGAACCACCCAGTGTTATGCATTTCCCCAATCGTATTATTCAGCTCTGGAGACCGTTTTTGTAGAACACCCCAGGTTATACTCCAACCACGACGTGACTTCAGAAATCAAGGCTGCATCATCCGGGAAACGCTTTCCTTTCAAAAACAACTTCATGGCTTGGAAGAGGGGAAAGTCAGAGGATGCAAGGTCAGGAGAGTAGGGAGGATTCCGGTTATTTCGTAACCACACAGCACTGGTTCTGATCTGGCGACATGCGAGTTGTGGACAGGAGCGTACCTTTGCTGATCTTGCCCCGCCTCTTGGTTTTGATAGCTTCCCTTAATTTCCTCAAAAGTGAAGCATAATACTCTCCTGTAATTGTGGTACCCTTTGCCAGGAAATATGTCATCACTACTCCGTTCTGGTCGTAGAAGACTGTGAGCATGACCCTGCCAGCGAAGGGTTTCACCCTTGCCTTCTTTGTAGGGGCTGAGTCCAAGTGCTTCCAGTGCATTGGCTGGGCTTTGGTTTCCGGATCATAGTGATGGACCCAGGATTCATTCTGTGTAATCAGTCTTTTGAAAAAATTGACCCATCTTCTTGGCACATCTCCAAATTAATCCTCGAGCACTCGACACTTTCTCGCTTCTGGAATGATGTGAGCTAGTTGGGAATCCATCTGGCAGACACCTTTTGCATATGCAAATGGTCATGAATGATAGTTTCCACAGACCCTGTACTAATTTTGACATCTTGGGCTATTTGGCGAATAGTAATGCGCCGATCTTCCAAAATGGCAGCCTAAACTTTACGGACTGATGCCTCATCAATGGAAGAAGGGGGTGACTAGGTCTGGGAGCTGTTTCCACAAACTTCCGGCCATGTTTGAATTAATATGCCAGGTTTTGGCAAGGTCATATGATGGGACATTATCCCCATGAGTTTATTTCATTTCATCAAAAGTCTCCTGTGGTGTGCGTCCTTTCAAATACAAAGACCGGATCATTGCTCGACATTCAACAGGCTCCATTCCACACGTGACTCAGTTAAAACACTTGTAAAATAGAAACCACAATAACTTCAGAGCTGTAATTTCCCACATCAAAACCCTAGAGATATAAATCATTGCACATGCAAAATTTCATCTGGATCAGTCAACTGGAACGTGGTCAGGGGCATTGCTTATTGCACGCCCCTCGTATTATCGTATAATTTTATTTTATGGAAATTCAATCGTCTTTCTATATTGAGATTTTCAAGTGTCCGTATGTATATCAGTTGATATTTTATAAGTGCAAAGATTTTGCTTATTTATTCTACCTTTTCGCATGACATGTCTTGTAGAAGTAATTTTTCTAATCTAAGGTAACGGTTTTATTACGTTTACTTTAGAAAGAGCCAATTAGATTTATGCCATATTAATATTCCCTTTAAAGTTATTTTCATTGAACGGATATTTTCATTAACAGGAATATTAGCTCCAGAAAGAAACGCGTTGTTCTCGCTATTTCATTGTCATTTTACGATTTTTTAACTAGAGTATATAACGACAGTGCGAATCTTGCAATGTGATAAAAAGTGGGTATGCTTGTCTAGAGCAGATTGCGTGTTAAGAAAAGAATTCTGTAGACTATATTTATACGCAGCTGAATTTTGTTACACGCAATAGAGTTGCACATGATAGTACGACTATTGGTTCCGGGAACTTTTCCGTACAAATAACTGGACTCCACTAAGATTAGCGTGAGGCATTGCTTGGATAATGTTCTGATTAAACTAGAACACCTATAAAGATACCAAGGTATTGAGTATTGAAATGACACCATTTTTTTAATTATCTATCGAGAATATTAGTATTGGGATATAATAAAAAAGAAAAGTAAAAATCATATAGAGTTTAATTAACTCTTCTTATGTAATTAAGTCATAACATAAAATGTTGATGTGAAAATTGGTTGAGCAGCTTAGTTGGCATCTTTCGTTAACCCAATAAAACTTAGAAGAATATTATTTTCAGACTGAAAAGAAGTATTCCATAATTTGACCGAGCACTGTCTGAAGTAAATGCAGTGGCGAATGCGAGACTGTTAATCGAGAACTTATCTTTGAATTGTTGCGAAAACAATTAGTCCCGCAAAGCAAGTTAAGTATCATAAACTTAAGTAATACTAGATTATTCTCGGTTTAAGACAGTGTAGTAGCTGTTTGACCTATTTAAAAACTCTATTAACTCATTTAACAAAAAGTAAACAAAAACATATATAATGGGATAGTGTAAATTTTGTTTCGTGATTTGGATTTAATTACTTTCCATGTTGTGGAGATAAATGACAAAATTTCGGTATTAGTTACAATACACATTAATGATGAATAATTTATATGATATATTAACAATATTAATGTGTCAATCGACATTAGTACAACATTGAAAAGTAATACAACATATAAAGACGAAAATAAACAGCGATTTCAAGTGATTTTTTTTTACTTGGTGATTGAAAGATCAGCCTCTAATTACACGCTATTCGTATGTCTTGAGTTCCCCGAACTACAGTTCTTATCTTGAGTGTCATTTTTATCAGGTTTCGGTCGATGTAACCTGTTCAGGTGCCCTTTTTCAAACTCGGTAATAATGTCTCCCGTATTCGAGAATTTGGACAGAATTTCGAACGTATTTCTTTACTTAACGGAGGTAGCATTCGTTAGCCATTAATGGATAGAGGTTCTAATGCAATAGTAATCATAGGTGGGCCACAATGAACATTGATTGATTCAACCGTCAGAATGTCACTTTAACAACTAATTTTTCTAAATATTCTAACTACTGCGCCACTGCCCCTTTTTCACTTTTAATTAAATGCTGCAAAGATGCAGGTATGGCGTGCAATTAAACATTGATATGACATGAAAAACTGGTAAGCAGTCTTATTTCACGAAAATAACACAAGATGAACTGCCGAATAGAAAGTTGTGGAAACAGTGACTGAAGTTTAATTATACCAAATGTAATGCGATGACAGAAAAATCGTAGGTTTTATTTAGGATACAATGGTTGAATATTTGCACATATTTAGCTATACATTTTTAAATAACTTAATAACATCTTGATGTATTGTTAGGTATATAAAAGACATATATAAAAAAGGTTTTAAACCAAAATTGAAAATACAATCTGTAATTACATTAGCAATATTCTGAAACTTGCTGCACGTATCTGCTATTTCCCCGATTGGAGTTAAAGTTGTTTTAGTTTGTAATTTTTTGTTGATCTGTACACATGTTAATTAATGTAGAAACTACTCGTACTACATATACATATATTTTTTTTTACTATAATAATAAAATACCTACATACACTAGTATTTCATCGTTTTGAGAATCTTCAGTGCAGGGTGTCACGATTAACACCAGTCTAACGATTCGAATTGGACAACACGAGACATCTCCTGCTCGATTAGCAAAGATCGTATCCATTCGGCTACAATTAATCGAGTGATATAACGTTGAATTTAAACATGATAATTTGAAGTGGTCTTTACGTCAGTCAGACAGTGATCTAATCGTTATACGATGATCTATGCATAAGAGCTAAATTGGCCGACTTTAATTTAACTGAAAAGGCTCAACGATAAGAAACGAATTTCTTAAATGGGGCTGTCATAATTATTTTTGTACGTTAATTATTAAATACCTACAGGCACTAGTGTTTCATCCTTTCGGGAATATTCAGTGCAGGGTGTCACGATTAACACCAGTCGAACGATTCGAACTCGGCAACATGAGACATCTCTAGCTCGATTAGCAAAGACGTATCCATTCGGCTGTCATTAACCGCGTAAAATAACGTTGAATTTAAACATAAGTTTAAATGTTCTTTACGTCAGTCAGACAGCGATCTATTGGTTATACGAGGATCTATGCATAAGAGCTAAATTGACCGACTTTAATACAACTGACAAGGCTCAACGATATGAAACGATTTTCTTAAAGGGGCTGTCATAATAATTTTTTTAAATATAATAATTAAATACCTACAGACACTTGTGTTTCATCCTTTCGGGAATCTTCAGTGCAGGGTATAACGATTAACACCAATCAAACGAGTCGAACACGGCAACACGAGACATCCCTGACTCGATTAGCAAAGTCCGTATCCATTCGGCTACTAATAACCGCGTGAAATGACGTTGAATTTAAATATGATAATTTTAAATGTTCTTTACGTAAGTCAGACAGTGATTCAATCGGTATACGATGATCTATGCATAAGAACTAAAGTGACCGATTTTAATTCAACTGAAAATGCTTAATATATATATATATATATATATATATATAATTATCAATCGTTTTTTATTGGATGTTATATGTAAAAGAAGGACAGCTCAGTTTGACTACCGAGACGCTGTTAGTATTTCACGTAATAAAAATTTTCAATACGTTTTTCACTAAGAATCTTAATATATTTTTTTTTTTGTTAAAATAATCTACTTGATTGTTTTAGATGATATTTGCAATATTACATCTCCGTCCGGTGATGACTGCATGCATTATAAAGCTTTTTTCTGCATTTTAATTTAATTATTTTTTCCGAATTTTAAATAAATATCGAATTGCCTAAGTGTTATACAAATATTAATGCAAAAACTCTAAAATATATAAAAAGTTTTAGTTTGGAAATTTGTTAGAGAAAATATATTTGTTTGACTAATATTGTGAACGCGGATAAAAATTAAAAATAATATTGACGCACACAACATTCTTACAAGTAGTAAACCATTAAAATATTCTTTTTAAACAATAAAGTTTTAATAAGGTAAAATAAACTTCAAAAAACACAATGAGTAAGTTCTAACATTTGACTCTAAACGTTTACTAAGATTCTTGACTCCCGATATAGAAAACTAAACAAAATTTATAAATAACACTATAAAAATATTAAGAACATAATTTTGAAATCATTATCAGAAAAATTATTTTGTTAACAGTTCTACAACCTACGATATAATTTAAAACTTTCTGGGTGACTTTTCGATTTAAAATTTCAACTTCGTTTTACTGATTGCTAATAGTAAACATTCAGTTAAAAGACTAATACTTCAATATAATTAATTATATTATAAACTAGCGGGGGTACCCGGCGTTGCCCGAGTGTTTGTTTCCGGGACGGGGGGGAGTTTAAAAAAATGTTATGGTAGGTAAGTAGGAAGGATCAAACCCGGAGTCATGAGTAAAAGTAGGAAAATAAAGTGTGAACAAAAAACAAAAAAAAAACATCTGCAACGTTAACAGTTCGGCCACCAAGAAAAGTCCATTCCAGTTGTTTAGGAAAAAAAAAAAAACGACTACGGTAGGTCGGCGCGAACGTGAAAATATAATGTGAATTGTCCAACACGCTAACCACTACGCCACAGAGCACTGCAGCTTAGTTTAGTGATTTTAAATAACTTCACATGAAAGAACTACGAAGCCAAACCGGTGTTCTCTTCTCAACTGTTCCTTGTGAACGATCCGCAAGCGGTGTTAAGTGGTGGCAGGGGGAGGAGGAATTTATTAGAGACAAAATATTTTACCACTTCCATTGATCTTAACCGATTTTGGCCGTGACTTCTCAGCAGAAAAAGTATAGAAATCTAAGATTATCGAGGAGTTTGAGAAATAATAAGCCTATAACACACCTCAGATATTGTTCTGCCGTTTGTGCATATTATATTTGCATGAAATATCTTGATTTTTAATCCTATTAAGGTCAAAATCATACGTGAAAAAATGAGTTCATTTTATTTATATAGAGAAGAGAAGAGAAGATAGAAGATAGATAGAAGAAAAGAAGAATAGAAGAGAAGAGATAAAAAAGATTGTAAAAAATCTCAGTTAAATATTTTTAAAAGGGTGCAATTTTGCTTTAAAAGTAAAGCCCCATCTGAATTAGTAATTTAATAAACTTTATAAATATAAAAGTTTACAATAATTCTCGGCAAAAATACACAGTTTTAACCGCATAATATATATATGTATCAGTTGCATAAACTAATTTTGTATGCTTCCAAGACGAAAGAAAAGTCACATTTGGACAACTTTTATAAATTTATCTTTTATTTCATTTAGAATTGAAATCCGTCCTAATAATTAGTACTATATATCTGTCACGTCAGGACTTAACATTTTACGTCTACAGGTAACATGATATTTAGTGCAGAATGTACGATTTTGAAAGCGAATACAAAATATGCAAACAACCGTTTTGAAAGTTGTTGTAGACCCGTGCTAGGGGGAACAAATGAAAGAAACCACAAATAGTGTAAACGGTATAACATATAATATATATTTATCATAAAGAACATAGGAGCCAGAAAAGTGGGATGAAGGGAACGTGTTCTTAGCATGGTATGAATCTCTATTTAGTCTATGAAACCAGAGTTATTTATAGGACTGGTTTATTCCACTTAGTTCTGAAATAGGGATGATTTGTACCCCACAACCCCCGTTTCCCCTCCCGAACTTTTCATTCCCCTGGGATGATCGTATAGCTCTTTTTTTCTGGGGTTGATCTCTATCGCATGGTCATTTCCCTTTTCCCGGAGGACTAGCGTTGTCCTACTGCTTGTGGTTTTACCAATTCGAACGTGCCATATATCTGGTCCATTACTTCTTCTTTTTCAGCAGGCGGTTGTCTTTCGTAATCAGTTGTAACGCCTTTTTTGAGTGCGTCCATTTAGCCTTCTTCAAGGCTGTTTTCAACGTGTCTACAAACCTCTCTGCCTGTCCGTTCGATGGGGATAATAGGTTGGCGTCGTTATGTTGTTAATCTGGAAATCCTCGCAGAAGCTTTTAAAATCTGCTGAAGTGAATTGTGTGCCATTGTCTGACACTAGACAATCAACCACACCAAACATAGTGAACAGTTCGTGAAGAGCCCTGATTGTAAAATCCGTTGTTGGACATCGAAATACTTCAGGCCATTTTGAAAAACTGTCTACCACTAATAAATAATAATTTCTATCCAGTGGACCTACGAAATAAACGTGTATTCTTTGCCATGGGTGGTCCGCTTTAAGCTACGGGCTAAATTGTATTGGGGGCGCTTTTGCAGCCAATGCGCATCCCTTACACGATTTTATCGTGCCTTCTAGATCAGTGTCCATATCCTTCTAGTAAACGTATGACCTCATGAGGCTCATCATTCGCGTAACCCCAGGGTGCCCGTATGGGAATCCTTAGAAATTTCTTTTGTAGAGTAGCTGGGATTACTACTCTTTCCCGGTACACATAGAATAAGCTTCCGCCGCCGATTCATCCGATTTAATTTTTTGTTTCATTTCTTTGATGAAACTATCTTCCTCACCCTCTATTAATATATCTTCCAAAGTTACTGGTAGTTCCTTGATCGTATTACATCGTATTTGTATATAGTCCTTTTCACTTTGTAGTGACGCTATTACTGTGTCTCCTAGCGGTTCCATTGATTTCAGGATTAATCGCGATAATCTGTCTGCGTGACTTAAGTTCGCAAATGTAAAAAAATCCATACTGAAATAACAATTTGTAGTCAGTTGACTGAGTAAGTTGGCAAACCTTGTATAGAGCCAAAGATGGTAATAATCGGCTTCTGGTCAGTTTGCAATTTAAACTTACGACCGTGTAAATATCGGTGGAATTTTATAACACCGAATATGATCCCCAGTGCTTCCTTTTCGATTTTAGAGTAATTCTTCTTCTGCAGGAAGAAAAGTTCGTGACGAATCGGCGATCGGCTTAGTGGATCAATAAGGCATCTTGTGTAGCATGCACTCACTATCCCATAAGAACTTGCGTCGCTTGCGACAATAATTTCTTGCTTTAGATTGACATGTGTCAGGGATAAATCTGACGTTAATACATATTTTAATTTCTTAAACGCTATCTGGCACTCAGACGCCCAATCCCATTTTTGTCCTTTTTTTAAAAGCACATCCAATGGGGCACGACATTCATGACTGTTCTTCATAAACGTTTCATGATTGTTCGCGCGTCTTAAAAAAACTCTGCAATGTAGTTACAGTATGAGGTTTTAGCATATCTTTTATATCTGTGGACCTGACTGGATCGGGTTTCCTCTCGTCTTTATCTATAATATTACCCAGGTATTTAATTCGTTCCAAAAAAGTTCGCATTCTTTTATTCTGTCAAATACATGATCTCTATGTTGCTCAACATTTTGACTACGCATAAGAATAACGTCCAGATAGCCTATTTCGATACCCAACATGCTTAGCAAAGTATCAATTACCTGTTGGAAAATTGCAGGTGCTACTTTTATACCAAATGCTAATCTATTTAATTTATAAAGTCCTTTGTGCGTTGAGATACACACAAGTTTGGAGCTATTTTCATCTACTGGTATTAAGTCTATTTTGGAAAAAATAATTTCCGCCATTTAACTTAACGAATATTTCGTCTGGGTTTGGTAGTGGGTAGTGATGGTCCTTGAGCCCCGCATTCAATCCGGTCGAAAAGTGAACGCATACTCTAACCTCTTTAGGTTTTTTCCCCGTATACGGTGAGGACTGCCCACTCACTATAGTTAATAGAATTTTAAATCAGAGTGTTAACTAGTCTTTCAAATTCTTTTTCCATTTTTCCCTCGAAGCAAACAGTACGCTCCGTTGCTTTTTTGAATATTGGTTTTGCTTCGTCCAGCAATTCGAATCTCGCCTTTATTTTTGTGCTGCATCCAAGCATTTCGGAGAAAACACTTGGGAAAGATTTTTTGAGATCCGCTTTGAGTTTATCGGCTTCGGTTAGGTTTTAAACTTTGTGATAAAAATCATACATTGACGGGTCCCATAATTCAAGTTCCTAAATATAATAGGTCCCGAATAAGTTCGTTATGTTCTTAAAACGAAAACTTTTAGCTTTTTTGTCGTTCATGTTAGTGACACATTAATAACTAGCTCACCCTCAAAATTTATTTTTTCACCAGTACCAATCTTGCGACTTTATTCGTCTTTGTCCTCGTGGGCTTTCCTTTCTTGCTGACATGTATTGAACCCATGAGGTCCTTCATATTTGCTACAAGGGGTCCTAGGATTTTGTGTTTCCTGATAATTTTGTGAACTGTTCTTTTTGGCTAAACGTTGGTAATTGCTGACTGGCGGGTGTCTTTTATTTTTGAAGCGTATTTTTCTAATGTGCGCAATACCCGCTTCCTCTATGTTTCGGGAATCTTGCTTCATTGCCACGAACCTCTAACAATCTTCAGCCAGTTTCTGAAGCGTAAAATAAAGTTCTAATTCCAATGTATTTAGAGTATGACGTCTTATATCGACATCTTTTGGAGCTGTCAGACCTTGTGTGAATATTAATATTTGAAATTGTCCGCCGTTAATGACGACAATTTTAAATCGTCACAGTGCTAATTAACTATAGACGCATAAAAGTCGTATAGTCCTGACTCTCATTACGTGTAAGATTCGTGCATTTCCATCTTATATGAAAACGGCTTCATTTTAAATAGTATAACTCCAGTAATAATTTGACTTTCTCGTCAAAAAACAATTCGTTAATTTTTTTCTTGGTAAAATATTGTCCAGGAATTTGTTATGTTCGAATGTACCTAACTTCTGTAGCAATAAACGAACCTTCTTTTCATCTCCCCATACACTGCAATCAATTTAAAAAAAGGTCTTCAAATCTCCTGAAATATGCCTCCAACGTTAGGCCTTCCTCAGGAGCATAGTGAAATGTATCAATAGCTGGCCAGATCGCATTTTGGGAAAAGGCCGTGCTGATTTCTTCTCCGCTGTCCTTATTCACTAAAACTTGCGTTATAAAAAGCATTTTTATCTAACTGGTTTTGTTGCTCTAAATTTATTTATTTCAATTCCAATATTTGTTCATTAGTTTTTTTCCTACCTCTTTCCTGTTTTTCCTCGAAGAATTTAATTAAAAATAACCGCTTTACCAATATTTGTTCGTTCATTTCTTTCTTTTCTCTTCCTTATTTTTCTTCGAGATATTTCATTAAATTTAATTGTTTGTCTTCGTTTTGTTTCTGTATCGCCAATTGTTTCTCTTCGTTTTGTTTCTGGATTACCAATTGCTCTTCCCTGAACCTTTTTTTCAAGGTCCAATTGTTGTTTTGTTGGAATTTCACATTTTCAAAATTTGTTTTTCAACCTCGTCTATTTTAATTTTTTTAACGGTATTGAATTACTTTATATGAAAAAACGACTGTTTTTAGGAACAACCTAATTCGTTGATTTACCTTCCCTATAGTACAAACTCTATGGAAAAAAACTTTACAAAATTCGTACCTCGTTATTTGACGAATATTTCTTTCATATATTTATTTCTTCGTGTGGGAATTTTGTTGAGAAAATAATTCGGCGTAGCATTCATACAGGAAGCAGTACATCTCCTTTGTCATTTTTCAATTTTCATAACGGATAGGTACTGGGTTTAATTCCCTGTTGATCCTACAAAATGTTCCTTCTTTTTTTCCTTAAAAAGAAAAGCCATTATACTGTGAAAGAGAGTTTATAGCATTTATTTAATATTGGCTACTCTTTTCGATTTCTGTGCGAAAAAAAATGTCCTTTGCTCGTTAACACTTTTTTGTCGTGCTTCACGAAATCATTATTCTTCTCCTTCGATGTGCAGTCCCGTCGACCAGTGAAACGTTTATTTTAATCGGATTAAAATTGTGCAAATACTCGCTTTAGCAATAAAAATAAAATACATTATTTGCTTTTGCAGGAGTTCGAAGTGTTCTGTATCCCGTATTTGTGGAGTTTTACGCTCGAATGTTTTTTTTCCTACGTAGGCCAATAGTTTTTCCCGTTTTTCACTGATATTTTGAAAAATAAATACAAAAATCATTTCGAATATCCGCGTGTGTTTTTTCTCTTGAATCTTTTTGGTCGTCAAATGATGTCTTTCAATGGCTGTGTTTTACAGTGAATAAGTTGCCCGAATATTCTTTATTCAATTGTTGTAAGCAATTATTTTAAATTTATCCCGTAAGTTTTTGAATCGTCCTTGTTAGCCAGTTGTTGTTGATCCGTGCAAGAGGTTACACACGAAAGAAAACACAAATAGTGTCCTCGAGTTGCCTCTTGGCCTTGATAATGTGGTGATGCCTGTGTTAAAAAATAGTGTATAAAATGTATTTATCATAACAATACAGGAGCCACTAAAGTGGTATGAGGGGGACGTGTTCGTAGCATGCGGTGAAACATGGTATGAATGTCTCCATTTAGTCTCTGAAACCAGTTGTATTCATAGGGCTGGTCTATTCCAGTAAGTTCTGAAATAAGGGTGATTTACACTCCAGGACAGAAGTAGGCATATTTTAGATTTGTAGTGAGTTTGATAAACAGTTATTGTATAAGAAATACGCCGATTTACTGTAATTCAGTTATCTTTTAAGGCCACTACATCCTTAAGTCGTACACATTTTATATAATTGAAACTATTTAAAGGGTTTATTTTCAAATTGGCAATCGAATTCCATATATGAGTTTTCTAATATAATATATTGATTTGTTTCGTGGGAAAGCGTGACTATACTGAAAAACGATTCTGTTCAGACAATTATTTTATTTGTACATACATTATTATCTATTTGGTATAAAATATATTAAAGAACTATGTAAATATTATATATTTAAAGAGCATGGGGTGGTAAACGCAGAAAAGAGAGAGGGATAAAGTTTGTGAAACAAAAAATATAGGGTTAGCGAGAAAAGTAATTTCACTCTAGATCGTCCAAAAATGTGCATAGTAGATCAGCACTTGAAATTTGGCTTTATATTATGAATTGCAACCTATCCCCAAAAAGTAGTAATTATGTTAACTATTATGAATATGAACGAGGTTTACAGAAGTACATGTCAGAGTAACTTGGCAGCAACTGGAAATATATTTATCTGCACACGATGTGATTGAAGTGGGGCGTCAATGTTTAATTTCCTAAACAAAACGCTCTAGAAAAGCAGATGTCGAAATGTAAGAATTGATGATGTAACACATTCGAAAGAAGGCGAATTAGTCTGATTTCCCGGCGAGACGGGCAAGATGCAAGTGACAATATGGACAGTACTTTAGCGAATGTGATCTGGATGTCTGCCCTCTGCGTCTTTCAATTAGAGGAACAAGTAAGATCGAATTAATTTTAGCCTAGGTTGTATGTTCCTCTCCATGAAATAACCTGCTATATTATAAAACATTTTACAGCCAGAAAGACTATACTGTATCCCCACGCATGATTACATCAGTAATTACAAGGAATAACGGGTACATGCATAGAAAGACAAGCAAAAGAACAAAAGATCAATAACTGCGCACGGATGTTAAAGGTTTATTATTTTTTCTTGATCGCTAACTGGCGAAGGGACATATCTGTAAAAGCATCTGCTTACGTAAACGAGGACATTTCATTACTGTTTTAAATATTATGTTTAATTTAATACGAAACGCAATATATATATATATATATATATATATATATTAATCTATAGAATCAGTTTGAAATCTACAACAAAAGAAGTTGAACATTCATTTGAAAATGTCCTGATCAAAATGATAAAGTGTCTAAATTCTTGAGAGACGCCTTAATCGATAACGATTGTCTTTGGCGAAGGCGCGAAAAGAGAAGTGAAATATTCGACGAGTCATGATTGTATTTTGATTAAAATAATCATTTGTCATTTACTGGCTTGAATGAATCAACTCGTTGACATCGTTATTCCTCTAAAGAGGTGCCAATTTGTTCCCAAATGAATCGAATGATTGAAGCGCCACTTTTGCGATGATTTCGCTCAATCTAATTGTATCTAATCTAGTAAATCGATGACCCCGATCTTACACGAATTCAACACGTGCACGGCTTGGCTTTTATTACCATCTACTCTCTAGGAGTTGTTACACAAGATTTCGCAAGTAACAGCTCACTGCCAACACACGTGTTTGTATTCACAGTAACAAGTCTCCACATGTTTCCACAAATGTGTTATTCTTTCGATAACCGTTCATAATGAGTTTTCCTGTTTGCAACAACCGTTTACCATTGAGGTCTTATTAAAACTAGTCGTTTGTTTCTGTTGCAAATTTAATGTCAAACAGTATAACAGAGATTTTATTAATCTCAGTCTCTTTTCTGTAGAGTGTTTTGTCTTGAAGGTTTTAGTGAGTCTACCGTCTTACAATTTCAGAAGTGCATGAATTCTGTCTGTGGGCACCACAATTAATAGTGCTTCATTAATTTGTATAGAGTTACATTTATCAGATTATATTGTTTAAGGAGTTTTATTCGTATTACAACTGTTAGTATTCACAAACTCCATCCTCTTATATCGAGCTGAACACGTAGCTATCTCACTTGGTCATTTTTCCATGAAAAATGGCTACTATGCATAGATTAATTAAAAATTACGAGATTTTCAAATCAATATAGTCATTTGAGCCATTAGAGCCCAGGAGTTTTTGATAAAAAATATTCACGTTCTAGCTTGAGGATAGGTTTTCCATTTAAGACTAATTATCTATAAAACGTCAATTTGTCTGTATGTGAAATGTTTGTCTGATTTCTTCTCTCATGGATTCTGAAAAAAATGGAATGAAACGGATCGATATTTTTTGCAAATTAAAAACAGGTACTGGATATGTCTGGCAGTGTTGTTACAGATTTTTGCATCGAAAGATCTCTTAATAGAATCGATAACTGAAAAAATTCGATTAAAGAAGCGAGTGTGATTTTTACCTAATATATATATATATATATATATATATATATATATATATATATCGTTTTTTATTGGATGTTATATGTCAAAGAAGGACAACTCAGTGTGACTACCGAGACGCTGTTAGTATATCAAATAATATTTTTTTTCAAAACGTGCTTCACTAAAAATCCTAATGTATTCATTTTTGTTAAAATAAACTACTTGGTTATTTTAGATGATATTTGCAATGTTACATCTTCGTCCGGTGAAGACTGCATGCATCATAAAGCTTTTTTTCTGTATTTGAATTTAATTAATTTGATACATTCTAACATCACAATTGAATTCTAGACGTTTTATCACCGCACAAATGGAAAGATCAGGCGTATAACATCAGCAGTTTGTCGTTTGATAAAATAGACGTGGGCTGCAATACATGTTTCTGTTTACAACACAACTGGACCATGATACTAAACATTTTGTCTTAACATAATGTCAATCCATTTTGTAAACATACTATCATGAAATCAACAGTAGGTCCATTGATGAAGTAGGGGCGCGTTCAAAATGAATGATTCTGTTTAGGATGCATTTAAATCATGATACTTTATTTTTGCATTTTAGGTTTTATTTCAGCGATAATATAAAACATACGTTTTAAATCACCAGGAAGTACTCTATGTAGACTATAATGTAACTCGAAGTAATTAGTGCGAAGAAGCGTGTACAGCTTTCTCTCGATGCACCGTGATGGTTTCCCGAACAAAAACAGGCAATCAATCGATTTGCTTTAAAAATGTTCGAGTTCATCGATTTCAATATCAATAAACGTATGGGAGTTTAGAATATTTGCTGATCCGCACTTTTCCCGGGCAACGGTTCTCCTTGATAGTTCTTGATATTCGCAATTGATATGATACAACAATAAGCGTCTTATTGGAATAATGCTAATTGTTTAAGATAGTCAGACGGAATTTCCATCAAGTTTTTTTTTCAGTAAGATTGTTTCATCTCCGTATGTATTTATATTATCTTGTTGCGAAATATGCCAGCAATAAGCATAGAGCAACTAATTATCAAGTCATCCGTGATCCTACTGATTTAATGTTTTCCACAGTTTCTCCACCTCTCATAGAAATAATTCATAACCCTTTATAAAGTGACAGACATGCAAGAAGGTAAAAAATCGCTACAGGAAAACTATGAGCTAGAAAACTGTGAGAATTTATTTCTAAGATACAAGGCCAAATTTGAGCAGTGTTTGTGTAGCCCTAAACTAAGCTCTCCTAAACTCTAATGTCGCAAGACCAGCAGATAGATTACCAGAATGTGGTACTGTTGCAAATGGTTTTAGTGACTCATTTACAACAAATATTTTTTCACTGCGGACACCGAAGCTTCGCCAGACCATCCACAGCAACGTAGTCAAAGCCATATTGGGCATATGAATCCAGGTATGTACGTTTCTTAGCAATGACGTAATCTGAAAAGATATTTTAATCATTTAGCCCGACTATATAATTTTTACCCACTTCTAGTAAATGTACACCTGGTTGACAACCTCTTGGCCAGAATTGTTTCTATAGTATGTGAGAAGCATTCTGAAAAGAAAGTAGGATCCCTTTACCGACAAGAACACAGCTCACAGCAATATGTTTAAAATGCATATAGAGAGCTATATGCCATACACTTTTTCCAGCTGCCCAAACTGATAGTATACTTCTTTGAAGCAGGATCATAGGGCTTCTTTCTTGGAGCTGCACGCCTGTGGAATTGTCATTCGGGTTCCTGCTTTCCAGCTGACTCTAGTGCGGTTGTCTTCAAGTCCAAGTGAAAAAGTTCTTGGTGGCCCGTTCCACTTAAGTCAACAAATTTGCCGAATTTCCATTGCTAATGATTGCTATATTGTCCAATTGTCTACTGTACACTCTTAACCCTTATCCTCAAGTAGTATCTTGGCATGGTAAGTTGTTATTCCTATGATATATATATATATATGTATATGTATATATATATGTATATATATATAAAGATAGTCAAAAACAATATAAAAGGTAGTACAAGACTCTCATAAACTGCGCTTTTAATGATAGCGAACCTCTTGCAACAAATGCACCCCCATGCGATGTTAAGAAACGCAGACCTTCCCGGCTGTACACAATATGGTTGTCTTCAAGTCTAATGTAAATAAATTCTTGATGAACAGTTCCATATGTTAACAAATTTACCGAGTTTTCATTACTAATGGTTACTATATTGTCCAATTTCTACTGTACACTATTTAACCCTTATCCTCGAGTCGATTCTTGGCCTTGGCATTGTGGTGATGCCTGTGTTAAAAAACACAAAAAAAAACCCTCCAATACTAAGTCACACCTTACGGCTTCACAGTAAACTACATTGTTTAAGATTTATACATGTTTTTAAAAAAATACCCAGCGTATTGAGTTGGCTTCACCTAGAACTTAATTAAAGTTCTGTGCATCTAAATAATTCCGGCAGTAAATTCAATTTATTTTTTCATCATTATCACGAAAAAAAAATGTATATTCTTTCGTTATGCGTATTTTATTTTTGTTTCTCCCATGATGCACCAGTGTGCATTGTAGCGGACATAGGCCGAGCGTTTGTATATGTCTGGCTTAACAATCACAAGAGATCGACAGAATTACTTGAAATTAGTTTTAATTGTTGCGCGATGAAATCGCTTTATTCGTTTTGTCTGCTCGAGTTAAGCGAAAGCATCGCATCTCGGTTGCATCGCCTACTCATTTAAAAATGTTTTAGACGTCTTATTCATCGTCATTTCATTGTTAACAAACCGGTATATGTTGCACGATTACCAACAATGTATGATATATATATATATATATATATATATATATATATATATATATATATATATATATATATATATATATATATATATATGTGTGTTTTGTGTGTGTTTTGTGTGTGTAGGTGTGTGCGTGTGTGTGTTTTGTGTGTGTATATGACTGTGAGATTTAATTATTTAATTCTTACGTATTTACACATTCATCTAAATAATATGCGTATAGAGGTGTACAGGCGCAGAACAAGAGATGTTACACGAATATTTATGTGTTTATAACTGTTATGTTTGACGTTAATCTTCGTCGCCAACTGTTATGTTTTCAGGTTGAACCAAATAACGTATGAGGCAATACAAATGAAGACCTAACAAATAAAGGTAGATCAATAAGAAGTGTATTAAGAAAAAGTATATTTACAGTATATTTACATAATTGTTGTCAAGTAAGAGAGTCTTGGCTGGAGAACACATCTGCTCTTAGCTCGACCTTCGGTGGCTTCTGGTTAACACACCCTCTGACTAACCGAGTCTTGCTATTTATGTGTAATGCTATCCACATATGTAACTGAGTGGGTGCCACCACAACACCCTCCTCCGAAGATTTGAAGTCACAGAGATTTCAATATCTTTTTCTGTTGGGATTTAACATTAATGGTTCATTAAACTTTCTTTTTCTACCTGATACTTGGGTGTCAGGTGTATATTGAGGCGGTTCCAAATTTAAGGATTCGTATATGATGTCCATGGTGTCCTCCTCTTCGACTGCTGTTGTATAATCACTATCTTGAATGTGGCGTTTTTTATTTGGTTCAGGTGGATTTTATGCATATTTTGTGGACTTTAATCATGCATGCACTATCAGTTATACGCTTCTCCACTACTCCACATTCCCAGTAAAAGGTGTTATTCCTGTAGCACTTGAAATATACTCGATCTCCCGAGTTATATTTCTTTCTTATCATGTGTGTAGTGTTTCAGAATATTGCCTGTCTTAGCAATAGTTTATCAAACGCCGATTTCACCTTTCTGGCAAACATTAAATCAGCTAGTGATATGTTTCATGGTGTATTATTGTACGGTGTTATCCTATATATTTGCAAAAAATGTTGTAAAGCGTTTTCCATTGGGATTATAATGGATTTTTTCAACACTCGTTTTAACGTGTCCACGAACCTCTCCGCGAGACCGTTCGACCTTTGATGGTACGGAGAAGTAATGATATGCTTTACTTGGCACGTGCCACAAAATTCCTTAAAGTCTGCGGATGTGAATTGAGTTCCACTGTCAGTGACCAATGTGTCTGGTACACCAAATCGTGCCAATAACTCGTGTAGGAATCCTATTGAGTTGTTCGCTGTTGGATTCCTGCAACGCATTACCTTAGGCCATTTTGTGTAACTATCTACTACAATTAAGGAGTAATTTTCTCCTACTGGACCAGCGAAGTTTATGTGGATTCTTGACCATGGGTGGTCGGTTTTCGGCCAAGGTGTGTGTACTATAGGAGGGGATTTTGCCGCTAACTGGCATCCTTTGCATCTATTTATTGCTGTAGCTATGTTGATGTCCATGTTACGCCAGTATACGTACCTTCTCATTAGAGACTTAATCCGATTTATCCCCATATGTCCTGTGTGGAAGTCTCTCAAAATCTTCTTCTGCAACATTTTAGGTATTACTACTCTCTCGCTGTATAATAACACATCTTTACATATGGAAAAAAATCCTGAACCTTTTTGTCATTTATAATTTTTGTTCTTTTATATCATTTATGTATTCATTTTTATCGGCTTCTCTTTTAATGCCCGACAATGTTACCGGTAGTTCTTTAATGATGTTTGCTACCATATTTTTCACTTCGACATTGGTTCGAATTGATGCAATCATTGATTCTTCCAAATTATGTTTCTGTGGTATCAGCCTTGAAAGTCCATCGGCATGGCAAATCTTTTTCGACGCTAGATGTTGTAGCTGGAAATCCTAATTTAGTAGGACCATACCTCAGCGCAGCAATCTATTTGCGGTGTATACCGACAATCCTTCTTTTGATCCGTAGATTGTGACTAATGGTTTACCGTCGGTTTCAGGTAGAAAATGTCTACAATATCAATATTACAATCATTGCAAAGATTATACTCAACGCTTCTTTTTCAATCTGCGAATACGCCTTCTCTGCTGGAAGCAGCGTTCTCGAAGCGTGAGCTATCGGCTTTCTAGCTCCATTTGGCATGATATGTGGAATGCATGCTCCTCTGCCGTAGGAACTATCGTCACTACCGACGATTATATTTAATTTTGTGTCATAGTGAGTTTGAAATAATTCAGATGCTAGTGTGCTCTTTATTTTGTCAAAAGTGGTTTGACATTCTTGCGTCCAGTTCCAAGGTGTGTCATTTAAAGGAGCTCACAAATTATGCATCCCTTCAATAATTTTCGAATCCTAAGAAACTCTGCAAAGTTGTTACGTTATTAGCTGCTGGCATGTTTTTTTTTATTGCTGCAGATCTTTCTGGGTCTGGACGTCGCCCATGTTTATTTATTATATGTCCAAGATATTTAATTTCGCTCATAAAAAAGTTGCATTTATTTTCTTTTACTTTAAGCCAGAATTATTGTATTCCAGTGAATACTTGTTTTAAATGTTTCTTATGCTCTTCTAGGGATTTGCTCCTGATAACAATGTCGTCCTGGTATGCACATGCACAATCGATACCACTTAGCATGGTATCCATCGCTTGTTGGAATATGGCAAGCGCAACTTTGATGCCAAAGGGCCACCGGTTGTATTTGTACAATCCCTTATGCGTGTTGATGCATAGTATTTTTGAGCAATTCTCCTCGACCGGTATTTGTAAATACGCGTCGCTCAAGTCTATTTTGGAGAAAATATTACCAACATTCAACTTTGTGAATATTTCCTCTGGGCTTGGTAGAGGGTAATGGTAATCTTGTAATATGAAGTTTAGACCTGTCGAAAAGTCTGTGCACACTCTCACCATTCTTTTTCTTTACATATACGGTGGGGGCTGCCCAGCCGCTGTGTTCTATTTTTGATAGTATGCCGGTCTGCTCCAATCTGTCTAATTCTTTATTACTCTTTTCCAACCCAGCGAACGTAACGTTTCGCTTTTTTCTAAACATTGGGCTGGTGTTTTCTTTAAGTTCAAATGAGGCCTTAAATTTATTGCAACGGCCTAATTTAGTCATGAATACTTCAGGGAATAATCCTCTTTTATATTTCCTGTTGTTGTACATTCTGTTTTTACAGAATGTATTGATTGACTTATCCCCTAATTTCTCAATCAAATCTATTCCAAACAGATTTTCGCTATTTTTCAATACGTACATATTTAATTTCTTCGTAATCCCTTTTGATTTTATCGGAAGGATAACTTCTCCTTCAAATTTTTATTTAACCACCAGTTACCGTCCGACCTGATTTACTTGTTTTCATCATGGTTGCTTTTCCCAAATTTTTCTATGTATTCAAGTTTAGTATAGAAATATCGGATCTTGAATCCAGTTGTAATTTTATGGATGTTTTAAATATTTCCACTTTTATGTATTTTTGCCGATTTTTGTCTAATTTTTCATTTGATGTTGTTTGCTGTACTCTCTTTATGGTGAAATCTTTATATCTGCAACAATCGCTTTTGTGCCCGACTTTCTTGCAAATGTGGCATTTATTCTTCATATAAGGGCAATCTGATTTCCAATGTCTTTCTGTGCATCTCTTACAGTTATATCTAGGAAAAGACTTGCAATATTCTTTACTATAATTATAATTATTATATTTGGACTATCTCGTTCCATTTTGACTGCTTTTATTTGTATAGTTCCTGGTTGGTGTGTATGGTTTTCTAATCTTTCTTACATATGTCACTCTGCATTCTTCTGTTTTGTTTAAAATGCTTTTTTAGTGTAATGTCCCTGTCACAATCCTCTGCTAATTTCTGAAGTGTTAAATCTTGCTCAGATTCCAGCTTAGACAACACTCGTCTCCGTATTTATGAATTTTTCGTGGAAACTAACCCTAGTGCGAAGATTAGGCATTTGCAATCTTCTACTGTTAGTTCCGCTAGCTTAAAATTATCACAGTTTTATTGACAACTGATGCGTATATCAAATAATCTTTGTTGTCCATCTTTCTTAGATTCATGCACACCCATCTCTCATGGAAAAGAGATATATTCGGATTAAATAATTATTTTAGTAATTTTACAGCTTCCATGAAATCTAATTCCGTAGTTTTTTTAGGTAATATGTAATCTACGAATTTACTGTGTTCTGCTACACCCAACTTTCTGAGTAAGAGGCTCACTATCTGGTTACTTGGCCAACTTTTGCAGTCCAGTTGAAAGACATCCTCGTATCTTGTATAGTATGCTTCACAATTCTTTTCTTCTTCCGACACATAATTAAATGTGTCCATACTATTAAAATATTTGTATGGGAGAAATTAGTACTGTCGACATTTTCTCGATTATTCTTTAGTAGTTCCAGTGTTATAGCAAAACGTTCAATTTGCCTTTCTTCATATTCAAATTGTAATTTCTTCTGCCTTTCTTCTTGTTCAAATTGTAATTCCTTCTGCCTTTCTTCTTTTACCAGTTGCCATTTCAATAATTTCAAATCTCTACATTCATCTCGCTCTGCTTGTGCCTGTTGTTGCGTCTGCAAAAGTTGCATTAACATTCTAGAGAAATCTTCCATTTTTTTAGTGTATTCTAAAATAAAAAAGAGCTTGTGTTACAAAAACATTTTTCAGAGTTCCTGTTTTCAATAAATAATAATATCGCTGTTCGATTAATATTTTCTCACTTGGCTAGCGAGTCAAGCTCATCCAAACCAAAAATAAAAAAGGCTTTTATTGAAACCACCAAATAAGATTGGCTTTTCTGTTTTAGACGCTTCCTAATGAGTAACAGCAGAGCTAAAGTACAACTCTTTCCACAACGAAAACAATGTTCAACTCGAGTCACAATTGAAAAAAATAAAATGTATGGATTACATTTAATTCTTTCTTTTGTTGTTTTTTTCTTACGTGACGTTTTACTGTCTTATATCCGTTATCCAGTGACAACTTCAGTTTAAAAAAAATATTTCCTTGAGTTTAGTTTAACTTTGGTATTTTTTAATACCGAGGAGAAAAAATTGGTTTACTAAAAAGTCTTTAGTTGATGTTTTGCTAACGGAGAACAGCAATTAGGAAATTCACTGGTGAACTTTTTTTCCGTATGTTACTTTCTTGTACATTTGCTCTTCGTAATTTAGTAAAATGAATCTGTTTGTCGTTTTACAACAAAACAAAATTCACTTTTAAAGTTTGTTGGGTTTTTTTCAAGATAGATTCCAAGAGAAACGGCGTAAATCGTCACTTCTTCCACGTTCGAGTTTTTTTTTTTCTTTGAGACTGCAATTAGCGGTTTTGGTTTGTCTTTTTTCCCGACTAGTATTTTAGTAAATAAAATACTATTAATCGAGGTTACTTTTTTAACCTGAATGCAGTTTTTGTACTTGGAACTTGGGAAACAACTGTTTCTTTCTTTTGGTGCTGTACTTCCGCGAGGAAAATATTTTACCGCTTTCCAATGTTCGCTGAATTACTAATTTTTCCGCTTGAATGAAACTTCTCTTTAGCGTTAAACCTGTTTTTATGACTATTTCGTCCGTCAAAACTTGTATTCCTAAGAAGAACAGATACTACATTTTGCGATATTTATTTGCTCCCCCGCTGAGCAAATTAAGCACAAGGCCGATTTTTAATATGAGGAGTGAAGCGGAAATGGGGGCCAACTCCCCGGGGAATAGGGGAGCTGGATAGTGCCAATTGGTATGAAGGCTTGCCCCTACATTGACCAAGGTCTTATATGTGGGGTTTCCCCCACATATGGTCTTTGCTTGCAGTAGGTATTTATTTGCTCCCCCACCGAGCAAATTAGGAACAAGGCCAATTTTTAATGTGAGAGGTGAAGGGACGGGGAAGGGAAACAGGGGACCAGCTCCCGAGAGGTGGGAAATGGGAGCTGGTTAAATGTCAGGTATGTGGGGTTGCTCCCACATCTGGTCTTTGCTTGCAGTATCTGCCGGAACAGATACTACACTTTGATCTTTTTATTTATTTGCTTCCCCACTGAGCAAATTAGGCAGGAGGCCGTTTTTTTAATGTGGAGACAGGCGAAAGGTAAGAGGGGATCCAGCTCCCGAGAGGTGGGAAGTGGGAGCTGGATTAGAAACTGTTGGTATGAAGGGTTGCCCCTTCAGTGACCAAGGTCAGATATGTGGGGTGACCCCCACATATGGTCTTAGCTAGTCATAGCTGGTCTGTGCTAGTCATAGCTTTGCAGCATCTGCCGGAACAGATGGTATTTATTTGCTCCCCCACCGAGCTAATTAGGCACAAGGCCAATTTTTAATGTGAGGAGTGAAGGGAGGGGGAAGGGAAAAAGGGGGACAGCTCCCGAGAGGTGGGAAATGGGAGCTGATTAAAGGTTAGGTATGTGGGGTTGCCCCCACATCTGGTCTTTGCTTGCAGTATCTGCCGGAACAGATGGTATTTATTTGCTCCCCCACCGAGCAAATTAGGCACAAGGCCAATTTTTAATGTGAGGGGTGAAGGGGAAATGGGGACCAACTCCCCGGGGAGTAGGGGAGCTGGATAGTGACAATTGGTATGAAGGGTTGCCCCAACATTGAGCAAGGTCTTCTATGTGGGGTTGCCCCCACATATGGTCTTTGCTTGCAGTATCTGCCGGAACAGATACTACACTTTGAGGTATTTATTTGCTCCCCCACTTGGCAAATTAGGCACAAGGCCGATTTTTAAAGTGAGGAGTGAAGGGGAAATGGGGACTAACTTCCCGGGGAGTAGGGGAGCTGGATAGTGACAATTGGTATGAAGGGTTGCCCCTACATTGACCAAGGTTTTATATGTGGGGTTTCCCCCACATATGGTCTTTGCTTGCAGTATCTGCCGGACTAGATACTACACTTTGATCTTGTCCCGAAGGTTGTTGCTAAAAATATTACGAACCTTCCACCAAATAATTAGGTGAAGTTTAGTTAGTTAGAATCATCTAAAGGGTATAACTACTATATTAATTTTCTTTTCTGAATTAAAAATTGAATCAGAACGCATTAGTTTGGGATGATATAGTTAATTGAGCAATAAAATATGGAAAAAATGTTTCTTGCTTCGGAAAAAAGATTAAAAAATTGTCTGCTTTAAACAGGTGTAAATAGCATAATTCCGGTTTTACACAGACACCAGTATTATTAATAGATATTAATCGTTTCTGTTGATGCATCAGTAACACGTCATCAGGTGTTACCGATAATAGTCTTGGCACAAGTATATGACTTAAATATTACAAGTCTTGATTAAATAGTTCTGCAAATACAGTGCAGATTACAAGACACCTAACTCTGTTCTATTTATTCGTGACCTTCGTGTCAAAATTCTTAAGACGTTTCATGAACACAAACACAACTTTCTGACATATTTATTCATTCTGATTCTAGAATGTTTCAAAGTTGGAAATAGCATTGCGACTGTAAACTACACATTCGTATTTATCATACATGCATGCGAACATCTCTGTGTGTCCATGTGTCTACAGATCTTACGTTAGAAATAGCTTTAGCATCGATACATATACGGATTGAATGGAACCAGCTTATTTTAGACTGACGCGGACACTTTTAGAAAATGGTCTCCATCGATCGTCAATTCTGTTATGCGTATATTGGCAATTGCATTTACTTAGGTTACTTGCATTTGCTTGTTGTTAGATAAACACACATATTAAACGGATCTCACGCTGCTGCAACAGTGCCACCCTACATCAAAATGGCATGGTGCCTTGTTTAAGGTTAAAATGCAATAAAAATTGCTAAAAGAACGTTCGTTTTTCAGTTCTTTAACATTTTCCTATTAAACAAGACGTTAAACGAACCCAAAGCTGCCAGCATATTCGCTCGAAAATGTATACTCGAGGCACTGGTGGTATTGTGTCAGTGAGAGGTCAAGTTCAATTCAATTAAATAAAAGCATTTTAATACTTACTTGCATTTCATTCCGGTGTTGCCCGGGTGTTTGGAGCATAAAAAAACGGTGATTTTTTTTTAAATTAGACCCCTATTATGACTCCTTAACATTTATTGTTTTGGGCTCAGATCAAGTTATTATTTTAGATTCATGTCCAAGAAACATATATCAAAAATTTCAAGTGTTTAGACTCGAAATTAAAGGAGGAGTTTGGTAGAGATATCAAAGGTCAACTCGTTGAACTTTGATCCCTTAACAGCTAAATTTCTGGCCGAACGCGGATCACAAAGATTTTTCCAAATCTCAGTACCCGACTACAAATATATGAGTTGGCATAGCATGCCCTTTCTTGAAACCAAAGCAAAGGGCATATATGCGAAAACAATTTTCATCACTCTGGGCACGTTATTGTCATTCCTGGAAATCCAGTGTTGAATTTTGAGGGTGCTTGTAATGGACATTATGAAAGACCTTGGATCGGAAGGGAGCAAGAGATGTACAGCGACGCATCTGTGATCCAGACCGCGGGACATTGTGTCAGTTTCAGACAAGATAGAAGGCGCTTTTGAGATTTGTACACAACTGGCCAATCAATAGATGAGATAGAAAATTAAAAGAAAACCGGTTTCCATAGAACCTTAATGGAATCATCCCGTCTTTGCTATGGGGACAATAACATCGTTACGCCCTCTACTCTTAAAAACGAAATAATCACTATACACTTTTCAGAACACTCTTCGATGAAGTATGTTTAACACAAGAAAATACCCGTCATCGACAAGCAGGAAAACTAGAATAATTTGCTAACATATTATGCCGTTACACTGCATAAGATATCTGAACTATACGAACTGGAAAGATGAAAAAAAACAAAATCTATAAGAAGAGAAATACATATTTATGAATATAGAATCGGTTGGCAGAGATATTAAATTAGTAGCAATGCATTAAATGTTATTATTCAGTTTGTATTCATATTTTCTCAAGTTTAAATTTGCAAAATTGCTGATTTTTAAATAGCAATTTCTATTTTCTGGTATTTCTGTCTAATTCAATTTTGTCAAATGTATTTTGTGAATATAGATTAATATGCATATGCAATCGGTGTATTTCGGCAATGCACGCTAACATTTATATACTGTATATACATAGATATAGATATATATATACACATGTACAGAAATGCATATAAATATATTTGAATGCATATAATGAACATACATTGACATGCATATAAGGACACACACACGTACACACACGTATATATATATATATATATATATATATATATATATATATATGTGTGTGTGTATATATATATATGCATAAACATAAGCATATTATGTGCATATATAACTTTTTGTATGAAGGTTGTAAATAAATAACTTTTTAAATGATATGTTGATTAGTATATATTAAGTATATAAGTCTATGTATCTGATTATAGTATATATATATATATATATATATATATATATATATATATATATATATATTGTTTACGCGAGAATTCTTGCGAATATTTTAATTTTGATGTGTTTTCAAAAAGGTTTTAGTTAAAAAACCTTTGTTTTCCATATCATTTTAAGAGCGTATTTCGCTCAATCTACTCGTTTAAATAACACTTGTTAAAAAAAAAAAACGTACATTTTCTTTTTTAAAGTTGTATACAAGATAGAAAAAAGACTAGTTCCCCAAATTTTCTCATTTAAATTAAACGAGACTGAAAAGCCGCTTAAACAGCTCTTGATATAAACGGAGCGTTTGGCCCACCAAGCACTACTGAGCTAACAGTACAATGGTTGTTTAAGAAATTTCATGGCGGCGACGATAGTCTTGAAGATGATGAGCTTGGAGGTCTAGCATCGAACGTTGACGGCTATTAAAAAAAAAGCTTTATTGGAACCAACCCAAGAACGAAAGTTCGAGCACTTGCTTCTGAATTAGATGTAACATATACGACGATATCCGATACTTGAGAGAGATTGGAAAGATAAAAACAACTTGATGAGTGGGTGTCTCATAAATTGAACGAAAACCAAAAGAAACACCGTTATGAAGTGTATTTTTTCTTTTCTTTTATGCAACAAGAACGACCCGTTTCCTTTTAAGTTTGTGACTTGGGAGGAAAATTAGAACAACTGGCGAAGCTCTACAACACTTTCGAAAGCCAGCGTTACACGAAAACAATGGCGTCCTCAGTGTTTGGCGTAGTACCAGTATCACCCATTCAAGATCAAAATTTAGGATCTGTGCTTCAGATGCTACACTTTAATTTCTTATTCTCTGTCAGTGAAGGAGAAATCCTTCCCGACTGAGACAATTTTTATTTTTTGTTCCTTTTATCCACAATAAAAAATGACCCTGGTGTCTAACTCTGTCCCGTGAGGAGGCATTGTAAATAGGATCATCAATTATATATTATTTTTTATGCAGGCTAAACCATTACGACAGATAAGTACTGTTAAGAAGTGGATAAAATGCATCAGAAACGTCGAAACATTAGTAAACAGAAAAGTCACAATTCTTCTCCAACGAGGATACCAGGCCGATCCTACTGAAATTAATTTTATTAGGCTACACAATTTTGACTTATCTGGCATTCTTTCCAGACCTCTCACATACCAACTACTAATTTTTCAATCATTTCGACAATTTTCGGCGTCAGAAGATCTTCAAAAACTAGGGGATATCAAAACCTCTTCAGCGACTTCATACAGAAAATTTAATGTCTCTTACAGATTGTTTGTGGGCTTCTGATGATAGCGACCAATAAATTTGCACAAATACGTGGAAATTTGGGCATTATGATAATCTGAATAAAGTTATGGCTAAATATTTAATAATTTAAATACCATCGGAATCTGTATATGTATCAGATATATAATATAACATAGTATAATATAATATAATATAATATATATAACAATATTATATATATATAATTATACATATGTTTGCAATATCAGTATATATATTTATATATGTTAGCAATATGTATGTATATATATATATATGTTAGCAATATCGATATATATATATATATATATATATGTAAGAAGATTATCTGCTTTTCATCTGACTACAATCTGATTGTCTTCAAGTCCAAAATAAACAACTTCTTGATAAACTGTCCACCTAAGTAATCTAATTTACAGAATTCCCACTCCTCATGTTTACTACACTATAATCACATTGATTAATGTATACCCATTTACCTTTATCCTTGAGTGCCCTCTGAGCCTTGATAAGAGGTGATCTCTGTGTAAAAAATAATATTGATACTGATAGTATAGTTGATTTCGTTTTTATTTTTGTCTTGCTCTTTTTCCTCACTAGCAGTCTGTATAAACAATAAGTCAAGGTGATCATTCTTTCGATAACCAATTTTTTTCTCCCTATATCGGTCGGTGAATGGACAGTCCCGATTCCTAACTTAATTGGGGAGTCCTGCTTTTTTTACTGACGAAAACTGTTTATGTGTCTCCTTTTATAGGTGGGTAGCAGGTGAGGTTTGGTGAGTCTTGGTTTCTCATCCCTTGATTCGCCCTGGTTGCCTAATTGGCCAAATTAATTTTGCATTTTAAATTAAATAATTCTTCCTCCCACAATATTTTCGCACGGAGAAACCTATTAGCTTTGAATGGCTGACGTAACATGATCAGGTCACCCCCATCAATTATATAAAGAGTTCAGCTTGGAAATTGGTCCAAATTTCCGGGTTCGACAGACACATTCTCGAGTTCGACAAAAATCTCCTAAAGAAGGTCGGAGGTTATATTCACCGAAAGATGAGAGCTGATTAATCCAAATAATACGATTTTTTAAAAAGAATTGTGTTAACTATGTAGAAAATATAAATCTGAAGCACGAAAGGTCGAACATTTTTATTGTAGTACTCACGTTTCCATAGTTCTTACACTCTTGGTGTAAAAACAATATGATACCTTTTTTTTAATTACCTTCGTGTATCGAAAAGTAATTATTGTGTTTAACCTTGAGGAATGTAAAAATAAAAAAAAAATAATTTAATTATTATAAAAAGAAATAATATCTTTTTCCCGTTTCTAATTTAGAAGAAACTATTCAATATTTTCGACGATGTAAGATGAATTCGATTGTAATTTCTTCGGAAATTATCCTTAAGATAGCTTAAGTCAAGATGATCTTTTTAATTCGATAATTTCCGCTGATAAATTAAAACTATTCACGTGAACAATATATGCGATCATCATTTCAACCGTTTCTTATCCTTCACGATGTGTCCCCAATATTTAGCATAGCATCATGACCTTTAACAATGCGGCCTCATCTTTATTTATTTAAGAACAAAAGTAACCCTTTTTACTGTGTTTTATTTAGTGTCTTTATTGCATTTTCCCCGATGAATGCTCCTATTTTATCTCCTTTAAAGTGTCCCTATTATTTATCAATATGAAATAACTACTTTTGTTTGAAAAGGTTTGAAGTCTATATTCACGTAATCATCGGCGTTCTTTAAAATTACCGTTGCATTTATGAATAAAATTCTGGTCATATTAAATAAAAAAACTGCACAATATTTTTTTTCAGTTCATGTATTATCGGTCGAAAAAACTTTCACGACGTACTCTGTGCAAATCTCTTTAATATACCATACATTGTTTTATCGAATATACTGCCTTGAAGAACGCGTGTTAATTATGTGTAATTCATCTGCATTTCGTTGCCTGTGTGAGGAACGATCTCTACTAAACTCCCCTATTAATTTTTGGTCTACAGACTAAAACCTTTATACGAAGAGGGCTATGATATGTAGAGTTTATTGGATTCTGTTCTTAATCGGATAAATAGCTACTAAATAATTATTATTTTAGAAAATACGAATTTGCATGCGTAAGCCGACTTAAATTGCTCTTTTACGCATACTTGAGAGCTATAACTTCTTGTTTCGATTCTACAAGTTTTATTTTTTAAATTTTCGACACTGCAAGTTATATTTTAAAATTTCTCAAATCACTGCTAATTACGGAATACTATACTATAATCAATACCGTATTGGCTCTACCATAGGAAATATTACATCTGCAAAAATTTAAAAAAATATATATTTAAGACTTTATTAATAGTCTACGCTAGCCCCCACTGTTATATATTGAGCACAATATAATAATCAATACTAAACTTCCTTTATACTAATAATTTTTATGAAGTCTGCATAAATAAAATATCATAAAACGAACTTTACGACTAGGCAACACCGGCTGGCCTACTCGTGGTCTATGGATTAACAAAGGCTACAGACGAACATCGATCCACCATGTAAAATCAACAGGGTAAATGGGTTTAGCCTAATGTTTTTTTCTAGCATATTGTTACATCTGGTAACACCGTTTGGGCTTGATGGGTGAATTTCAGATTTTTGAGATTTTTGGATGTGAAAAGGAAAACACGAGTTTTGTGATTTTATACCAGGAGCACCCTAAAATATTGCTTCCTATTTTCCCGCTGAATGGATAAACAACGATTGTAAATGGCATTACTATTAAGGGTTTACTTATACATTCAATATCTGAAAATTTCCTATTTCTGTTGCAGATATTGAAGGTGTTAGAATCTAAAATAGCCACCTAAGCCATGTACTTGCGTTAGAAAGAGATGCGTCATTAATTCCTGGCTAAAAGTGCAATAGGGATGGTGACACGATGTGGAATAATTAATTATGGAGGGGAAAAGCTCATTTATGTCAATGGTACCACTCCGCTCCCCGTTGTCGTCAATATTTTGTGTTAAGAAAATAACAGTCTTTCTTTTTTGCAATGACGCTCGAATGTCAAAGCTCGCTCTTTTCTCCAGTGCACAACTGACAAATGTGTATTGTGAATGCTGGTGCCTATGCAGAAGTCAATTCCTCTGATGGTGCCATTCACGACTTCGTAGCTCTTCATTTTATAGACAACAAAAATAGTAGACTTGATATTAAGAACAACCATTGTAGATTTTCGTTATTTCAGTATGTATTTCGTATACTTACTTTTATTTCTAGTATTTGGTAATATTTGATCAATAGTTGTAGAAATACGGGGTGGAATGATAAAGGTATTTTTCTATAGATAACAAAACTACAGATTTATTTTAAAGCTTTTATTGTAAACACCAATTCAGGTAACTTAATTATGTAGTATAGTTTACATATAGTCAATTTAGCCGCCTTCAGCATTAATCACCGCTTCGATAGGGATCCGGAACTAAGTATGTCTTTTCTATAAGTCCATGCGATGTTCGCTGAATACTCTGCTAATGAAGCGATCAGGCTGGGGTTCGTCTTGTGGGAGGTCATGTTGGCAATGTTCTCGACGTATGATCAAACGAAGTTGTCCAGCGGGTTCAGATCATGGGAGAAGTGGACCTATGGGAGAAAGATAGAAATCGTAGCATTCCTTCTGAAGCCTAGTCCTGGTCTCTTTGGACTTGTGGGCCGGCGCAGAGTTGTATTACTACACTGAGGGATGCCAGCGGCAACCTGATTGCACCAGGGAATCTCTACACCCTTTAGCAGATCCAGGTAATGTTGATGCTAACTGTTAAACCGGCTTTGAGCATTTGAGGTGAAATGGTATGCCCCTTACTTGAAACCGCACCAAAGACAATAACTGTGACCGGAAACTTTGTTTTCATCCCCCTGACCACGCCAGTTATTCGTATCGATCCAGCGTTGCATTTTTAGGGTGATGGCAATCGTACTGTTGTCATAACTAAGATCAGTAAATGGCATGGGTTGTACAGCTGCGCGTCTGTGATCTCGCTCGTTGAACATTGTGTCAGTTTTAGACATGATAGAAAGTTCCTATCGCTCGTGGGATTTGAAAACAATTCACCAACTATAAAATAGTCTGAAACAAAGAAAGCAAACTGGATTTCCTTAAACAGAAATGAATTTACGTTGTCTTGCTTAGGCGACAATTTTGGTTCAATTATACAATGTTTTCTGAAGGACTCAAGTAAACTGATACGGAAACATTGGCATGGCGTACCCTTTCTTGTATGCAATGACCACATCACTTACTCCTATAATGATTATGTTTTGTTTTTTTCAATGTCTTACAACATAGCTCGCATACGCGGCTTAAATTCAAGGATATTTAAAGAAAATAGAACTGGTAAGAACCAGTCGAATTTGTGAATTGGGCTGCGAATTGTTAGCAGTTCCCATATCAATTGTCTTATCAATGTTTACTTCTCAACACGCATTGGTATTATTATACCTTTGTTGTTCTGTGAATGCGCATCGACTCTACGATGCAAAACTACGTTATTTATACCATAACACGTAACGTCATTATATATATATATATATATGTCGACTCCAGGTTTGCTGGAAGTGGGAAATACAGATTGCTAGTATATGAAGAAAATCAACAACGAGGCATGTAATCCGGTATAAATAATAGCATAATTATGAGAGTATCTGCTTATGTATAACATACACTGTGTCTATGTTTATACCTGTGAGTATGTTACCGACCGATTCCGAAACGCCTGGGTCGATTTTTTAAAGACTTTCACGGAAGGTAGTTCATGATACTACTTGTTTTCTTAGATCGTTTTTATATCTGAATGCCTGCGATTATTATCAATAATCGGAAAAATCCAATTAAAGTAAATTATTAAATTTTACCAATGTTAATATAATATATCAGCACGAGAAAGAAGTATAAGCTGTAGGTAAATATATACACATGTAAGGCGTCTATATAATGAACGTGTGTAGATAGTGCATATAATGTAACATGACTATATAATGTGCGTAGGTATACAATGCATTTTGAGTGTATAATTCCTTTCTGTGTCTTCTAATGTTTCATAATGTTCCTGATAGGTGTGTATATAACTGCTTATATACATGCATTAGACATAGATACAGTTTAAAGAGACCATGTAACATTGTATACACAAACAGAGCACCTTTCTTGAAGTTGTACATCTTGCTAAATAAGAAAGATATTTCTTTCATTAATCATCTGGTGACTTGATTGACGAACCCGCCTAGCTGAAATGGACATCCATCCCAAGAAATGGCCAATAAGCTCCGGTTGTATATTCAGACAACTTTAATGCCACATCCTTTTTCATTGAATAACTATATTTGTGTTAGATTATGTTTTTCACGGCGTACAGGTTTATACTGCCTTGTCTCCAACGCGTACACTCTCTCCGTATTGCGGCATGTTTCTCTTTAACTATATACAATTAAACACTGACTTACTTTTTATATATTACACTATTCTCTTTCTATTACGTAGTTTAACTCACATCGTGTAACACGTGATATTGAATCACGTTTTCGATCGTTATTTTTCAAACCTATTTGTTCGCTATATATCATTTAATTGAGATTCATTATTGAGATGGGCATTATTTATTAATTCATTTATTGGGAGCTATTGTCGTCGTCTTTCTTAGTTGGTGTTTCACGACGTTTCGGTCAAAAATTCCGTTGGCTTTCGTCAGGAAGTAACCCCGAGAGAATACGATCTCCGAATCTGGTAACTGCATTCTCAGCAATTAATGCGATCCATAGTTGTTTATGAGACAACCTTGATAGCACTTGGGGCGCAGTGGATAGAGACATTGATAGCACTTGGGGCGCAGTGGATAGAGACTTTGAAGCTCTACGGTTCCACGTTAGAATTGTCTGAAAATCGCGGTATCAATTTTACCCCAATAATGCCAAGGGTTTAATTGGCCAAACTGTAGTGAAACTATAACAACTGTGGATGGCAGTACTTGTTGAGGATGCAGTAAGGAGATTCGGACTTCCTATCTCATCGCGGTTACCACATGACGAAGGCCAGGGGAATATTTTGCCGAAACCTCGTGAAGCAACAACTAATGAAGATGAGGATAATAATCAACAATAAATAAATTACTATTTCTCCGAATATTTTAACATTCAATTCGTTCATTCAATTACTTGTTCGTTTATTATATTGTTCTATTAACTCGTTACAAATTCAGAAACCTTACAAACTCGTTTGGTAATTTAAATTCATTCTAACTAATTCTGCATACCGACAAAAGATAATGTTCGTTTATCTCACATTTAAATATTTAATAATAATCGTCAATTTTTTAAAATCACTTACTAGCAAAGTTATCTGCTGTCGCACCGGCATAATTTTACATTAATAGCCCTTTAAAGATTACCATAAAAACTACATTATATAAAATAAATCACTGCAAAAATTAATGGGGAATCGGAATCATTACCAAAAATAAATAAATAAGAATATGCGCTACTTTTGTGAGTGCCAAAACGTTACTTTGTTTTTCCGAGTTTTTTTTTTGTTTATTTGTTACAAACCTTATTTTCGACAGCTACTGCTTATGATGATTCGATAAATATTTATTGACTGTAACTCGCAGTAGAACCAACATAATAATCACACATTACAATAGCTTGAGCTTGTTTTTTACATTTCTATAAAATACTTATTTTTTCTCTTTAAAAGTATTAAAACGAAGCTCTTAATATATTCAGTTATGAATATGTGACATACTATTTAAAGCTTAACAAATTTGCATATTCCTTTGCTACGCAAGCGTTCCTTAATTAATAAGCCAGTTTTGCCTTCTTATTAGATATGTGTGGGATTTAAGATGAGAACATTTTAGCTCAGGAATATATCAATAATATAAAGCTGAACGTGTGTATGTGTGTGTGTATGTGTGTGTGTGTGTGTGTGTGTGTGTGGTAACGAATAGGCTCCTATACGATTGACTATTATAGAAATCTGATCACATATACTGATTAAAGATGTATTGAGACACAGAAATGGGTATGTTTTATCGGGCAGAACGGTGGTTCATTAAAATTGTGGGGTCTGCATTCGCGCCTGGTCCACAAAGTATGGAAATAAATAATTAAAAAAACACGTTTACAAGGGTTTTTGATATAGATGTACATAATAATACTTTGATAAGTATGTTTTAACTTAAATAGGGATGGTATAATAAAATTGTGGGGTCTGCGTTCCCGCCTGACCCCCATAGAATGGAAATAGGCAGAAACTTTAATAAAGACTTTCCTGATGTTTCTGCGCAGGTATACGTTGTTAATTATGTTTCAGTTTGAAGAAATATGGTATAATAAAATTACGGGGTGTTCCTTCGCGTTTGACTTCCATAGAATGGAAATATGTCATAAAGTTTAACAGGCTTTTTTTTAATATAGATCCACAGAATATTGTGATAGATGTTTCAGTTTTGGTATAATAAATAAATTAAAACAGCTTTGGTATAATAAATTATTATTATCATTATTATTATCATTATTATTATTATTATTATTATTATTATTATTATTATTATAATTATTATGATTATTATTATGATTATTAATATTATTATCATTATTATTATGATTATTTTTATTATGATTATTATTATTATGATTCGTATTATTATTATGATTATTATTATCGTCGTTATTATTATGATCATAATCATTATTATTATTATCATTAGTATTACCATTAATATTATTATTACTATTATTATTGTTACTTATTATTGTTGTTATTATTATTATTATTATTATTATTATTATTATTATTATTATTATTATTATTATTATTATCAGTATGTACTCGCTTAACACAGATCAGGTATTAGCGTGTGGCTTTCTCTGAAATCTGAATGAAAAAACACATATGTATATTTCCAGTCACAAGAGAATAATCATTACAAATGATTTCGCCTTATTACAACAGCTGCGTACCATTGTAAACAAAGACAGAACTCATAATTCTTGACTAGCATCTGGTTGAGATTTAGCCTTTTACAAAAACTCAATTCTCTACGCACTGTAAGAGTCTGATTACTGTTCTCGGTACTTTAATCCTTTTTGAATCTTAGCATTTTTGTTTGATCAGCCGAGACAGGTGAATTTTAAATATTTATTTTTCATCAGTTATCAAAATTATTATTTTTTATTATTGTAGATATTAATAAGACAGCGTGTGTGTTATTAATTTTTTGTGTCACGCTTACATCCGAGTGACTCTAACCAAACATTGGAAATAAATATTTTAACATACAAAAACTTGAAGCAAAACAACTGTTTCCAAAATAACTGGATTTGGATTAAATAAAGTGAAAAATGGTGTGATATGCCGTAAAGCAAACAACCAAACCGAGTAATTGTCGTTTAATTGTTATTGGCTTCCATCTCTCGTAATAACTCATTTTACCAAGACATTTTATGAGTTTTGGTTTCGGTTTCGATAATAACCGATGGCACTCCAGTAGTTTATTTTTCAATAAATATTTTATCCATAATTTTTCATAAGTTTTGGTTTCGTTTTTGACTATAGCTGAAGGAACACAAGTGATATATATTTATATATATATATATATATATATATATATACAATTTTGCTTCGGTTTCGATTCAAGCTGATACTACAAGGTCATATGGCATTTTATGCAATTTTTGAAATCGCAAGTTTATAATATATAAAAGTCGATAGATCATTAATTCTATAATAATATATAGGAAATATGCAAGAATTAAAATATCATATTTAAGCGTACTTTACGACCGAGATACTCCGCGCGTCTCTGCTAGCTGAGATAAATACTTTTGCAGTTTCAACAAAACAGCTACCATAATATCAGGAGGTCTCCATTTACGATAAACATCTACAGAATGACATCAACATATTACATATCAATGAGTCGTCTGTGGAATGTCCACGGGTTCCGCTAGTTCTTCGTCGTCTGTTTCTTCTTCTTCTTCTTCTTCTTCTTCTTGTTCTTCTTCTTTTTCTTCTTCTCCTCCTCATTATTATTATTATTATTATTATTAGAAGTAGTAATACTACTACTACTACATCTAAATCTACTACTACTAATAATAATATTAAGAAGAATAAGAAGAGAAAAATAATCGATAATGTTATGCGCATTACTTATTCCTTTTTATTGACAGTTTTTCTTTCCATTTTTTTATTCATTGAAAATTAATCTTAAGTCCTTATAAATTCCCTCTGATGCTACCCAATTTTGGAATGTTTAACTAGATCGTCTAACTCATGTCTAGAGACAGCGCAATTTCCGCTGAATGTGAAGTGTCCTAAAATTGGTCGCTTACCGTACACTTCCGCAGAGGTCAGGTAGATCTAATTTCCTATGTCAGGTATTTGCGTTCTTCGAAGTGGTCACAAGTGCAGTGCACCAATCACGATGACTATCTTTCTATTCTGCTGATTATGAACGCTGTATCAGGATAACAATCCGCAGCCCTTTCCTCACTTTGGAGATAGTTTTCGTCCCCTTGTATAAACATGTCAATTCGCCTCCCAGACTGTATATGTTTCCCGTGCATGAAGTTCCAATTAGAGAACATCTTCTAATTGGGACACATCCGTCGTATATATACACACTCTTACTATATTATAAAGGACGTTGTTTGTAAACATACATCCATAGCACCGAAAAATATATTAGAGAATTCGGGAACTTTTAAAAAAAATACTTCTGATCTTTTGAGATAAAGTCTGTATATTCATATTATTTGTATTGTTCGGACTATTGTTCTCATTTTTTACCCATTTATTAATTGCAGACTATCTTCTAGTTGTTTTTTTTTTTCATAACATATCGGCCAACTATTACTCTGGCCTTCGTTAGGTGATACCCGCGACAGGATATGAACGCCGAATCTCCTACCTGCATCCTCATCAATTACTGCCCTCCGTAATTGTCGTCTCACCGCGTTTTTGCTACTTAAGCCGCTGGCCGATTTTGAATAGGTTTGAAACCGCTATGTTTTGTTCTAGGTGAGCATTGTTTGAAGATCGCGGTTTCAATCCTACCAAAAGGTTGCCAGAGGCTTAGTTGGCCAAAACGTGATAAAGCGACAACAACTATGGGAGCCAGTAATTGCTAAGGATGCAGTTAGGGTATTCTGCGTTCCTATCTCGTCGTGCTTGATTACCGGACAAACGCCAGAGGAACAGGTGGCCGAAACCTCGTGAAACAACAACTAGAACGTGAGTATAATAGTTGGCAATGAATAAATGGATAAATAATACAAATTGGTCATCGCAATAAGAATTTCAATTAATTAAATAATCTACTGCTCTCGTATATATTGGTTTTAATAATATTTCAGTTGATGTAAGTTCATATTTTCTTAATGTGTTTCTAGTCGAGCTCGAGAATACTTCCGTCTGATTCTAGAGTCTGCACAGAATTTCGAACAGAATGATTCATTTAATCAACCTGGCAGATTTCTAAGTCCAACAAATGTAAAATGTAATTAATAAAGCCCAAAAAAAGAAATGACATACCTTTAAAAGAAAATAAAGAACATTTTTTATCCTTTCTTAATTTGCGAGATGAATAAAGAGTGAAATAAAGAGGTAAGAAAATAGCCTAAGCACAGAGGAAACATTAGAGAATTCAGCATATGGCCTTAAATTATCCAAGTTTGCTTTTGTTAAACACCTGCAAACAGTTAAAAGAAACGAGTGCAACCATTTCGCTCACAATCACAGTCCACTTGCTATCGCAAAAAAAAGGGAAGAAGAAAGATTAAGGAGATCAAGGAAGACAACACAGCGATCACCACAACGACAGAGGATACGAGAGAAAAAGTTTCCATACGCATAAATATTTGGAATAATTAAAAACGGCAAATCACAAAATCCAAGAGGACTCATTTATGTATACATCGTATCGAATGCCAAACGGGAGACTGATAACGAATTATAAAAATTCTACGGAATAAAATGGCCCTTGGCTAGTTTTTATATTTAATTTTTCTATTCCAGATATTGGTAAATCTCACCTGCCAACATCCCTGTCAGCAGGTTCCACATTTGTGAAAGGCATGTGATTTGTCGATATTAATTCCTACAGTTCATGTTGGTGTATTTTTAGTCGTGTGCAAGCGACTCTATAAGTCAGTCGGTCAATCGGTCGGTCGGTCGATCGGTCGGTCGGTCGGTCTGTCCTTAACACTTTTGTGCTTGGCTTTTTTAAGCTTTTCTTGGCTTTTTGGCCAAGATTAAAGTCCAGTATCTAATCTTACCTGTTGGTCAAGATTAAATGCTAGTATCTAATCTTACTACATGCTCTACTTATGTTTGTAACTTTGTGATATAAAGTGGGGGATCACTTTTTTTGTATTAATTTACTGTAAAACGATCACCTAATTTACAACCAGTCAGTCTGAAAGCCATTCAAGTCATTCTCCAGATCATTGAAGTTGTTTTTGAAGGATTACAGTTATTTTTTAAGCATTCAAGTAATGCTTAAGGTCATTCAATTCATCCTTAAGTTCATTAAAGTCATTCTAAGTCATTTACTTTTTATTTATTTAAGCCCTTTCAGCCCATTTTCGATCATTTTAGTTTATCTTTAAGAATTTTATGTCGATCCTACATTCACGCATTCATTCATTACACGTGAGCACGCGACTAATGGTTATAACCCTTGTTCTGGCAGAACACTGTTCTTTTTTTGTTTACACGTGCTTCATTCAAGAATTACATCTTTCATCAACATTCCGTTTATTTTTGATTCCATCTTTACATAATTTGTATTCCTCATTCATTAATACCCCTCTAAACCATTTGGTCTGACAGCTGTGTAATTTAGGGTTTCCTTACATTTTAACTCACTTTCTTTTTGCTCGCTTTATCCTCACATTAGAGGTGATTTAAATAACTTTGTATATTATTGTTTGTATCTTGCAGCTATATAAATCATATTATGTCTACGTTTTACACGAACAATATCACTCCATATCTTTTTTACAATTTCTGAATTATTATTGTTCTTGTTGTTATTAATATTGAGAGACTTAGAGAGAGAGAGAGAGAGAGAGAGAGATGTTGTATCTTTGACAGAGATGTTGTAAGAGAGATTCTTATACGTGAGTCTTACTCAGAGAGATTGTTCGTTTTATGAAGATTCATATTTATATATATATTAAAATGTTCATACTTAGATGTGTAGAAGCTCTTTGAGTGTTGACAGTGTTGCGACAGTCTTAGTGTTCATATTGTGTATGTACTATGTGCATGTAAAGACATTTTATAACACAGATATATACAAGACATATAATAACAATTTTCACTTTACCTTTTTGGTAGAATTACAACACAAAGACGACGTTTATAAAAACACATAATGGGTTTATTTCTTCTCACTACAGGCCGTGGTTTTCTGAGTCAAGAATTCAAAGCTTCACATTCTGTGTTTCAAAAGTGACCGTCTCGCTTCTAGACGTTCGAATGTCCATGTCTGGGCTGTCGTCTGTCGTCCTCATACTCTCTCTGCCTTCCCCAGTTTTCTCCTCTTTAACTCTAAAGTTTTATAACAATATCTAGAACTTCCCATTTTCCATGACGTCATACACATGTTAAAACATGTGTCTTCTTTCCCGTGTTCTGTTTACAAAAGGAATTTTAACCTATATTCTCAGTAACCTATATTTCCAATATGTTAAAAACATGTTTATTAAATCATCTTGTGGTTGCATTGTTTCCATTGAATTTTCATAACAAAATTGAGTACGCACATTCTTTTCTTGAAACTATTTTATCTCTAAGCTAAACAGTGGTTTGTTTTACATTCGATTTTCTAATTCTCTCTCGTAATCTATTTCTAAACATAATTTACGAGGTTCTAATTTCGTCTATTCTATTTTCTTTTCATTTTAACTAAATCTCTCTATTTTTATATTAACATTAAAAGGGGACAGCCTTTATCATGTAACATCCCTCTCTTCCAGATTCTTATCATGTAACACTGACAGCTGAATAATTTAGGGTTTCCTTACATTTTAACTCACTTTCTTTTTGCTCGCTTTATCCCCACATTAGAGGTGATTTAAATAACTTTGTATATTATTGTTTGTATCTTGCAACTTTATAAATTATATTATGTCTACGTTTTACACGAACAGTATCACTCCATAACTTTTTTACAATTTCTGAACTCGCCACTTCATTTACATAAGTTATTTGTCTTTGTAGTGCTTAGGAGAATTTATAGTTCAGATTAAATATCTATTCACTCCGAACTGTTTACTCTCCTCTTTATATCTGTTCACTTTTGTACTTTTTGGTAGCATTTTTGTACGTTTTAAATCCCTTTATTTCCGATTTAGTAATTACACTTCAGTTGTTTGAATTTCTATATCATCTCTGCACCCAACTGCCATCTCAAGCATTTTTCAAGCAATTTTCATATTTTTCTTACATTTATTAAATGTAGAGGTTTGACAAAGACAGGACCAATAGGCCATTGTACATTCTTATACAAATCATGCTACTTTTTATGGAGTTTTTTTTTGCGCTTTTTGTTTCTCTAGCCGTGTTTATTGCTTGTAAATCGCCGTAGATTTTGTATGCTTATTTTTGCATTAACTCACTCTCCTTACGATCACAGTTGTTATCATCATTGTTGTCCCGAATATATTTGTAATATAACCTATATAATGTATTATTACCTGAATACACACATGTCTGTTTTCTGTTATCCTACTTGTATATTTCGCCTCTAAGATGTTAAGCATATAAATGTGAATTATATACGTGATCGTCTCGTGATGATTACATTAGCAAGGCATATAACATTTACAACAGACGTTCCCTACAATAATAATGAACAGGTGTAGTTCTCTTTGTAGCGTGTCACATCGGCCTTTCGGGAAACATGCATTATACATTTGGGGTTGCTATTGATTGACATACCCTTGAAAAAGCTTCAACTTAAGATTCGTAAAACCCGAGATCTTAGTTGTATTTACAGCAGCCTTATTTACGGAGGTTTTCCCATTGTAAATCTGATCTTAGATATTTACTATCGACATCTTCCGACAGTCCCTTCTGCTCGGAGCGATTACGGTAAATTTCGACTGTCAAGTCCCACTTCCAACTCCTAACTAATCCCTTCATGTCTCCCAAACTATTTCGTTACTCCACGTGACCAAAGACACAAGTTGGAGAATCCACCTTTGTGACATATTTTCTTTATAGAAGTTAAAATTTTCTTTCACCAATGATTTTTGAAAACAATTTTTATATCAATATAGTTTATCTTAAAAAATAGCTTTCCCCCCTCGACGCATTCTTTCTGTTTCTGTTCTCACAAATATCAACAGCGACCATAGCATAATCGTTCATATAAGCAGTCTACTCTTTAATCGTCACTTCTTGATATTTATCTTATTTAACAAGAATGCCCCTAATTATATTACAACTATTGCTATTTCATTGCCTTTATTTGCGGTTGATTTTCTATTGAGTTCGCTGACATGTTCCTTGAATTTGCTTCGCTTTCTTCTGTCTCCTATTGTGCATTTTGACATATGAATTATTTTATTTTACACTTTTTTTGTTGAAAAATGATTTTTTTATTTAGATTTTAATCCAAAATATTCTTTCAGTTACAGTCACAGCGGGAATTCTATGAAATTATCGTTTAAGACAAGAGCTTAAATTAACTGATAAGAGACGCCGATGAGGCAGTACGCGAGTTTGATAACGACGCTGGTAAGAAAATTGACACGATAACGTATTATATATATATATATATATATATATATATATATATATATATATATATATATATATATATATATATATATATATATATATAGTGTTATAATGGAATAACTCCAGAAGAAATCCGGGTATGAGAACTCAATGTGGTAAACAGAGCAATAAGATAAAAAAATATAACACGGAAATTACATAATTGTCGATGCAATAATTTATTTCAACCTTATGGTATTTTCAAGCATCTAAACCAAACATTAAATTTTTGATACTGAAAAGAAAAGATCGGGTCTCGAACCTCAAAAAACGAGAGGGGTGGTAGTAGCAATCCACTTAATACATGTTATAGAGAGGTAGGGAGGGATTTAAAAAAATAAAAATAAAAAAAATTAAAATGTTTTGACACTTATAAGCGGAAGCTCGATGTAACCATGGATACACACACACACATACACACACCTACACCCACATACACACACCCACGCCTCTACATATGTACGTTCTTACACGTAAATGCCTTGACACGCGTTTACTAACCTAGGAAGAAAGGGGAGAAAATATACGGATATAGAGAGAAAGAAATAGAACAGCGCCTAATGGAAAAAAGAAGAAAAATAGAGAGGAAGAAAAAAGAGGAGACAGTGATCAACTGCTGCCTGTCATTTTAGTCTAGAAACTCTGAAAAAGATAAGGGAAAGAAAATGGAGATTATACTCGCGTCCTATAGTTGATTGAGTCATGGAAAGTAAGTCTATTAAAAGATAAATAAAAAAAATAAAAATAAAAAATATTATATACAAAGTTTTTAAACTATCTGTATGTTATTATGTTAAAATTAGTTAGAAATAAATATTATCTTATACTACATTTAAATATTGTATTCGTAATATATTACTATGAATTAAAAAAATTGAGCCTTATGTAGTTAATATTTTATATATTTTCATGTAATTAATGTTATTGGTGATTATAGCGGTCGTTGTAATTAATATTTCACTTCTTAATTGATTAAGAAGTAGAAAATTGCAATATTAATCGCCCCCAATTCGATAGGACATATCTAGTTTCGGTTAATATATACTTTTTATTCACTCCTTACACAAAAGTACTTTCATGCACGCATAAAGAAATAAATAAAATAATTATATTTTACAGTTTTGTGTTGATTTGTATTAAATCTAATAATGTCTAGTTTTCGTATTTGATCTTTATGACTTAACTCAGTTTAATAACTAATGTATTATCTGCAGAGAAAAATTATTTTCTTAAAGCTATCTCATTTATTTATAAGTAATTCGGATAAAACAGGTACTTCGGGAAAAAGTACACCCAACTTAGATTTCGGACAACAAATCATCAAGTAGTTATTATCGAGTATATACCGGACAGCACTATTTCCAGTGGGGTGGGGTGGGAGGGTTTATCGTAAATAATCTAGTGGTGTTAGAATCGGTGTCTTTACCATTATAGAATTATCTGTTCGTCGGATCTGGAGTTATTGGTTATTTTAAATTTACATTTATGCCATCAGTTCATCTCGTTTGTTTAGGAGATTGTGTTCGTACTTCAGGATTCTTATTTTTTCCTCGAGGCATAAACCGCATCTCTGCCTAAAGCCGTTTGGAACGTCCGAATGACATAGGATTAACCATGAAATCACTGGGGATCGATTCTCATTTTTTGATAACCACCATTGTTTAGCTAACTCGGTTTTATTCTTAAGTTCTGGGTTATTGGAAGAATGTTTATGGTCATAAAAACGCTGTTTCCAGTTTCCGGCGGAGATACCGAAGTAAACTTTTTTGTCCTGTTATTATCTTCTGGGTGGATCGTGGCCTTATAAACCACGCACTCAACTTTACAATTAGCGTCCAGTGGGCAGTTATTTTTCACTTGGCAGTTACATTTGTCTACTGTAGCCTTATTTCTATTAGAGTTGTTTAATATTTTACTATTATGAGTGCTAATTATTCTGTCCATGTTTTTAGTGCACGAATAACTTATCTTAATGGTTTTCTATTAAATATCTTCCTCAGTGGATTATTTATGGTAAAATGCTTATCTATTAGGTTCAAAAATACTTTCCCTATGTTTATGTTGGATAGTTGACAGTAAGGGGGATTAAACCATATTATTTTCCGGCCTCTGTTCTTAGATTTATTTTTATTTTTATTTTCCTTCTTAATATATGTGAGTTTTTCACTGTATCCGCTTTTCTCTAGTGCTCTATTGTATAATTTTTTATTTGCTTCAAAAATGTCTTTGTTAGCCGAAAGTTTATTAATCCTAGTGTTAATCGTTTTAGGTATTTGTTTAATTATGCAACTTGGATTGTTAGATCTAGTATTAATATAAGATGGTGTGTTATTATCTTTATTGAACGGCTTGAATATCCCCTTTCTTAAGTCTAGTTATGTCTAGATAATTAACTTCTTTACAATTTGGGGTAATATCTATTTTAAATCCAAGGTATTTGAAGGCTCTTACTAATTTTTTATGTAAGTTCGATACCATTGTTTATTTTTATTTTTTTATTTATTTATATATATATATATATATATATATATATATATTGTCATCCATATATTGTACAGTAACAAAGTGGGCGTCGCTTAATAGCTTGAATACATGTCGGGGGAAAATATATTTACAAAGTGCTCAACCCAAAGAGGGGGCTTAAATTGTCATCCACAAACAGTACTGTTTCGTTGTATCACAGCTTATCAGTGCTGCTAGACATACACATTTCCCTAGCCGTTGATCGAACCGTCGCATTTACAGTCTGTAGCACTCACCATCAGCCTACGAATAAGTGCCGTAAATATTACCCCACACCCGCCCGTCGCAACAGTGTTCTAACTATCAGCTTGCTATAAACAAATTAATAGTGGGCTTCGCTTAATAGCTTTAATACGCATCATAGTCATCATTATATTCATGATCATAATCATGCTGCTGATAATGCTGATGATAGCGATTATGACTCAAATTATGATAACACCTGTTGCCATTGCCGAAGATACTGCTGCTTCTACTGCTGATTGCTGCTGCTGGCTAATGCTTCGCATGTTGCTGCTGTTCCTTCTGCTTATAATAATGATTATTATTATGGTGCTGATGATGATAATGATGATTGCATTTGTCTTGAAAAATATTTAAAAGCCTAAAAGCTTTAAATTACACATTTTTTCTATTTTATCAATAATAATAAATGATAAATTACTTGTAATATACAAGAATCGTAATGCATCGATATTCAACTATTTAATATTAAGTTTTATTAATAGAAATCACATTTTGAATAGTGAATTTTAATTCTACTTCATTGTCATATTTAAAAAAAAGGTGGATTTTTCTTACGTTATTACTTCTGAAAATTGTGTATGTTTCCAGTTTCAAATCCAACATCACACAAACACACACACACAAACACACACAAACATATATATATATATATATATATATATATATATGTATATATATATATATATATATATATATATATATGCAATGATCGTATTCCAATTTAAAGCAGAGCTTGTGTCGTATGAGATATAATGAGTATCTCGAGATCATATTGTATTAATAATTACATTAAACATTTTATAAAACGGTATACGTATATGCAATGTATTCTAACCTTTAGCCATATCACTTAACATAATTATAAGCGACAGCATGACATAAGGAGCTCTATATCTCTAACAATGACGCCTCAAGTTGCACCACGTGTCGAATTCGTGCTAACAATGATCGATGTATATTCGTAAAGTGCACGATTCTATATCCTATATATATAATATATGTGTGTATGTGTGTGTGTGTGTGTGTGTGTGTAAGTATGTGAATAGTGCAGCATTTTTCAGAGTAAAAGAAATGTTTTAAAACAACACCAATACATTGCTTTTAAGGAACCAGACAATAGCCGTTGCATAATTTACTACGTAATAATAATAATAATATATATATATATATATATATATACATATATATATACAAATATATACCTATATATATAAATATATATGTATATATATATTTATATATATATATATTTATATATATATATATATATAAATATATATACACATTGTTAATAAAGGGTTGCCTTTATATCGGTGGAAAGGTTGTGGGTCGGCGCCAAATCTCCCTGCAACAGCCAGGCTCCGCAGCATCACTCTGATTGCATCCTGGGATCACTACACTATTCAGCACATCTAGGTATACGTCGGTCCTGACTTTCAAGCCGATTTTTAAGATGTGAAACCAGCCTAAACCCATGACGATGGCCAGAAATATTTTTTCATCACACTGTGCACGTTTCTTTAATTGATGGCTGTCCAGCAATACATTTTTAGGGTTTTGGCAATGGTAGTGCTGTCATAATTTCGATCGGGAGAGCATGAGAAATACATCGGAGCATCTCCGCTCTCGCGTGTTGAACACTGTGTTACTTTCAGATATGATAGAAAGCTCCCACCGCTCTTGGGATTTTTACACATGATCAAATAAAAGAATGTCTGCAACAACAATGGACAACCGGTTATGCATAAATTGAAATGGAATTATGTCAGCTTTTCCTCAGCGAGAATTTTTTATTCTTCTCTATATATTTATATGAGGCTACTAAGTTAATTATTCTATTTTGTATATGTAAAAATTTAAGGAGAGTTTACTAATATTTCTTGTTAATGGTAGGCGTGCATTATGAGAGTGTGATTGTAGATTATATCAGCGGATGCGATCGACTGTTCATGTAATATGATTAATTAACACGGAAAGTTGCTTCTATATTGTAAATGAAGACATATTTAAAGGTAAAGATCTTTGGAAGGGTGTGTCTTACATTATTTTACAAATATTATAGAATCCTAAGATCCCGTGTATTAGTAGGGCGCATGTGATTTAATTGATATAGTTATTGGTCAATGTAGCAAGTTTGTTTTTTTTACACAGTGGTCACCACTTGTCAAGGCCCGGAAGCAACTCAGGGATAAGGGTTATTGCAAGTACATCACGTTAGTGTGGAGATTTGATGAAGTGTTTACTTAAGGGGACGCTTCATTAGGAATTTGTTAACGTTGGACTTGAAAACATCCAAGTTGTAGTCAGGTGGGAAGCAGCCAGACGGAACAGAGTTCCACAGGCGTGCAGTTCTAAGAAAGAAGCTGTTCATGGAATCCACGGTTTGATTTAGGCACAAATAAAGAGTGGGGGAAATTTTTCACAGTGGATTCGGCTAGACGGGTGTTTTTCGTGAAAGATTGGCGAGGGGGGACCAGAGATTGGAGTTCAGACGAGCACTTGCCAGTGAAATAAGGATAAAACAAGGATAGGCACGCAATGTCTCTTCTGTGGGAGAGAGGTTGCAGGGTAGAGAAAAGGGCATCCCCGCTAAGCCACGAAGTATATTTTGTACTCTGTCAAGGCAGGATAGGTAGTTTTTAGCAGCTCCTGTCCATATATGGCAGCAGTATTCCATCCAACCAAGTAAATGTGTTCTTTTGTGGGTCATCTTCTGAATGTATACAATTTTAAATGTTCATGCATGTTATCGCAGGGTTATTTATTGTTTGTAAGATACTGTATTTTTCAGTGATTTACAATAGGTCATTCGTCGAAATTAAATAAAATGTCTTTATATATCAATGACTTTCATTTTACTTCTCATTTTCTTATATATATATATATATATATATATATACATAAATATATATATATATATATATTATGTTACTATAATAATTAAATACCTACAAACATTAGTGTTTCATTCTTTAGGGAATCTTCAGTCACCCAGTGATCTAACCGTTATACGATGATCTATTCATAAGAGCTAAATTGGACGACTTAATTAAACTGAAAATGTTCAACGATAAGAAACGAGTTTCTTAAAAGGGACTGTCATAATTATCTTTTACTATAATAATTAAATACCTACAGGCACTAGTGTTTCATCCTTTCGGGAATCTTCAGTGCAGAGTGTCAGATTAACACCAGTCAACAGATTCAAACTCGGCAACACGAGTCATCTCTTGTTCGATTAGCAAATACCGTATCAAATCGTACCGTAAATATCTCTAACATTATGTTATGGCCGCGTGAAATAACGTTGCATTTACACATTTTAATTTTAAATGTTCTTTACGTCAGTCACAAAGTGATCTAATCGTTATACGATGATCTATGTATAAGAACTAAATTGACCGAATTAATTCAACTGAAAGTGTTCAACGATAAGAAACGAGTTTCTTATATATATATTTATATATATATATATATATATATATATATATATATAGTAATTTATAAAATATATATGGCGATTAAGCTACACTGAATATTCTGCGTTTCATCCAACTATAAGCCTGACGAATCCTATAGTTGGATGAAACGCAGAATATTCAGTGTAGCTTAATCGCCATATATATTTTATAAATTACTAACCAGCTCTACCTACGTATTGAGCACTTTTGAAGTAAATACTTTAAGTTTACGCATAAATCTACACTTTCGTATAGTAAATTTATGTGAATAAATGAAATAGTTATATATATATATATATATATATATATATATATATATATATATATATACGGATATAATAATTAAATAGAGAGATAGCGTTTCATCTTTTCGGGAACCATAAGTTCAGGAGGTCACGATTAAGTACGATCGATAGATGTTAACCTGGCAACAAAAGTCATGTCTGTATTGTTTACTGCGAGAAATACTGTTGAAAATTAAACATTTTTAAGTGTTTTTTAACGTCTGTCAGAGTGATCTAATCATTATATGATGATCTGCACATATGAGCTAAATTGACCGACTTTATTTCAACTGAGAGTGATCCACGTTAAGTAACGGGTTTATTATAGGGGTTGGAAGAGAGGGGAAGATAAATAGATCAGTTGCATATATAAATATAAGGAGATAAAGAGAGAGGAAGAAAGAGGGGACATAGAACAAAACACAGTGATTAATGAGTGGGTGCATGTTTGTCTAGCATTGATATCTATAGTAATATTTGCTTTTCGTTAGAAAGATTATGTAAGACATTGAAATTTCTATATGCTATCCCCCCCCCATCGCGTATGGGTTTCGACTGTCGTAAACATCCGAAAATCGAACTTCCGCTTGCTTTCTGTATTTGACAGACGCCATTTTGTCTTTCCAATCCGGTGATTTCCTTCATTTCATTTTAGCATCGCGTCGAATTTACTCATCGTATTTTTTTTATTTTTTTCTGACTATTTTCTTTTTCTTTCTGTACTTTTATTCAGATATCTGCACTTTTCCCGACAGACTTGATCCCACTTCGTAATCTCGTTGTCTTACGCTTAGTGTTTATCTATCTTAACTCAAAAAGCAAGACGAATATTTCAGGACGGCTGCATTCCCTGCGCGGATTTATCAATGCAAATACAACTGGAAATCTAAACCTGGCCGAGAAATTCTTTTTTCTTTCTTTCTTTTTTTTCTTTTTTTTTTTTGCAAAGCACATGGCATAACTGATAAAGCTTCACCGTAACAACAAGTTCTACATTTCTAACGACACAGGAAACTAAAGGAAAAAAAATAAACATCTCTTACTTCAAATTCTAGCAAGTCATTGTTGAGGGCCTGTGAAACCCCTACCCTGTACATTAACCTGAAAACTACATCCGAAATTGTGTATACATTCCCGAGTTTAACAAACTGAACTTAATAAAAACCATCGCTTATGTCGTAAATTAATATAGTCATCTTCTTTTGAATTTATATTCTTATCCAAAACAATGAAAAACCCATTTACAAAATTCCCTCTCATATACACAGAAATCAGGCTGTACATTTGTCGTTACATTTAAATCTCTTAAGACAATGTTATTCTCTTTAAAGAATTACGAGAAATACTCAAACTGATAACAACTATGGCTGCTATCAGCTATGTCGAAGTGCACCATTAAAACTAAATGGTTCAAATTCACAAGTTACATGAATTTTAACAAATATATAGAGTAGCTAAGTTTGCAGGAAATCAGATATGCTCAATGGGCAGCTCTAGTGATCTTCCCGCATCGTTCAATGTCTGCCGTACCCTATATCTTAATAGAACACTTATCTGATCATGTATGGAGCATTATTATAGCATTTGGTCTTGTGAAACTAGTACGTGCCGCTTCCTTTTAAACAGTGTAAAAAGAGAGTTGCTAATCTATGAATATATCTACAGTCTACCAAGCTTAAGGCTCATTTTCATTGCCAGTACATTTCATTCTTGTTCGTGTGTTCATATAATTCAACGGGATGTCTTCCGACGCCGTTATTACACTTTTTCCCACCTACCGTAATTATCTCAAACACGTTATGGGACCATTTATTTGTTTACAAGACCTCATTTCGAGAGGTTGCAGGGTAGAGAAAAGGGCATCCCCCACTAAGCCACGAAGTCTATTTTGTACTCTGTCAAGGCAGGATAGGCTGTTTTTAGCAGCTCCTGCCCAGATATGGCAACAGTATTCCATCCTTGAACGTACTTGGCTTTTATATAGATAGAGAATTGCATCAGTAGTGAGATATCTTCTGGGGCGGTAGAAGGATCCCACCATCTTTCCAGCGACCTTGGCAAGAGACTTGATGTACGTGTTCCATTTCAGATCAGGAGTAAAGGTAAAACCCAGAAGCTTGTCAAAACACGGGGCCTACCCCAGACGAGAGCAATCCATCACAATTAATGCCAGATGGGGATCAGAGCGTTGATGATGTAAGGATAGGAGTTTGGTTTTGGATGCATTAAAGGTAACCAGCCACGTCTTCCCCCACTGAACCACGCTCTCGAGATCAGAGGAGAGAGAATCCGAGAGAAGTTTGTCGTTTACGATCGCTTGAAAGTCGAGGTTACGGTCTCGATAATCACTCTAAATTTAACTGTGTTTTTTTTTTATTTGGCGCGCAAAGTAATCCATATTGTGTAGTCTTGGAGAGTCGTTATTTCAATCGTTTCGTTAGACTACGTTTATTATTTACTATCTTAGGCGTGCTGTCCGGAGAATGCCGGTGAAATTACTCAGAATGTTTTACTAGAGCATATCGGTCCTCTGTCAATGGCACTAGCTTGACTTTCACCAACTTCTGATTTTGTGTCACATTTTCTTTTTGTACAATAGAATTAAGCCTCAGCAATCCGGCATGGCCAACTAATTAAAATATGAGCATATGCATTTTGAGATAAATCCTTTGAATCTACGTACAAGTGGGACGTGAATTGTCATGCATTAAAAAAAATAAAGGATTGACAGTATAAAATCAACCAACATTTATTGAGCAATATAGTGGTTGCCATTTTCAGTATTCATATAGATAATAAATTCGCAGCATCATTCGTGTTTAATAAATTTATTGTTAATATTATTCTGACTACCGTTCTCATTTTGAATGGTATTTCCACAACGTCACTGACGATATAACCTCCGGTATTCTTAAGACAGAGGAAGTGTCACAAAATTTCGAAGGGAACACTTTATATAATCCACAAATGAAATAATAGATGAAATTCAGTTTTTAGTTACACATCTTCGAGGTTTCTGAATTTTTGATATGGGGATTAGTTATTCGTTTTAAGAGTATGCATTTTTTACGAACTATTATCATCAATATTGTTGTTGTTTCACCATGCTTCAACCAATTTACCCTCTGGCTTTCTTCAGGTGATTAACCGAGAGGGATAGAAAAACTGACTCTTGTAACAGTATTCTCAGTAAATACTGCTTTCATGGGTGTTGTCTCACCACGTTTTGGCCAACAACGGGGCCGACCCGTGGCGCAGTGGTTAAAGTACTTGGAAAAATCAGTTGTAAAAAGTGATATTTTTCTAAAAACGTAATGTTCAATCTTCAGTGTGGACGACCGAAAAATACAATTGTGAATTACTTAGGACTTCTATTCAGTCAGGGCTGACAGAACAAGAGCACGCTACCCCTCGTGAAATAAATAAAGAATTCCGCTCAAAATTCCGTCTAAATTCCCGAGATCGCCAGAAACATTCCTGAGTTCAACAAGATACAACTGAAGAAGGTCGGAGGTGTCATCGTCCGAAACGTTGAGTAAATCACACTCAAGATGAGAACATTAGCCAGATGAATCCAAATAATACTCTTTTATAGGTTGCATTGTGGATGATACTCAGAATGCAATTGCAAATTAGATTGCACTTCTACTCAGTCATGCGTTACGGAAGTATATATTAACACACGTTGGTTATATAAAACTGTACCGACAAGAGCAACCGGGGGAAGATTGGACCTTACATCGGCCATAACCTTGTAGAAAAATCAATTAAGATGAGAACTGCAATCTGAATACCATAACTATATATTTACTTTCAAAAGGTCTATATTAATGTAAATTAAGTGTTAAGTTGCGCCTTTAGTTTCAGGCATTAGTAAACAAGAGGTCGATTTATTACTTCTATCAAGAGCTATAAAACAGACTTCGATAGAAAATAATACTAACTATAGTAAGCTTCATCATATGTTCTTTTATATAATACGAGTCAGCTTCAGTATATTCTACTTAATGTAATATGGGTCATCTTATATGTATACTAAATAGCTATTCAAATATAAATTATGATGAGTTTAACTATTAGAGATAACACCGCGGCATTTGCAAACGGTGTTTTAACACTTGGCAGCATTTAATAATGTAAGATGACATGCACTTGTTAAATTGGATTTGAAAACGATCATGTTATGATCAACTGAAAGAAGATTTGCGGTCTTCCGTAGTACAGCCGAGTAATTATCGGAAATAAACATGGATCGTAGGCGCTCCTTTTGGGTTTAGATACACTGCAGAAACTATAAAACTATTTACGGTACCTGAAGATAAACGAATTCTTGTTGTTGTTATTTTATAAGGTGTAACTATAAATAAAAACATTCCGAGTACTTAACCTAAATGTTGTCCTAGAGTGGAGAAAGGTGTGCAAACCCTCGTTGATGAAAAAGAGGACGTAAAGAAATAAATATTTTGTACTCTAATCAATTTAAAAGTCTACAGGATGTAACGATAAAAGTGTCGCACGAAATGAAAAAAAAACTTACATATTTATGTAATTATTCTATTGAAAACAATCAATACAAATGACTTGATTATGTAGCAACGCTAATATCTATTCAATGTAACCACATGCAGTATCAATCAACGTTTCGGTCTAAAACTGGAGGCATGTTTTTTTCATATGCGCCAGCGAAGCTCGGCGAACACACAGCGGATAGCGGCGATCAGGCTTGCTTTAGTGTTGTGGGAGGTCATATTGGAAGTGTTCTCAACGTGTACCAAAATGAAGTAATCTACCGGGTTCAGTTCGGGCGAGGAGGGAGACCAGTGAGAGAAGGATACAAAGTCGTAGCACTCCTGAAGCAAAGCATGGATTTCTTATGATTTTAGGGCCGGCGCTGAGTTCCTCCGCCACACCCATGTCTGCCAGCTGCAACCTGATTACACTATGGGATCACAACATTCTTCAGCACACCCAGGTTCACGTTTTTGTTTACGTTCATGCTGACTTCGAAGATGTTAGTTGGCATGGTGTGGTGCTTACTTGAAACACTATAATCGTGACCGGAAACTTGATTTCCATCACGCTGGGTACGCCCCTGTTATTTGTGGAAATCCAACAATGAATTTTGAGTGTGCTAGCAATGTTTTATTGTCATAATTTTGATAGGTAGAATGCATGAGTTACACAGCGGTGATCTCCGATTTCGCTCCTTAATATTGTGTCACGTTCAAACATGATAGAAGTCTTTTATCGCTCCTGGTATTTGTACAAAACTGGCTAACTAGTAGATAGTGTGCAATAAAAAAAAAGTAAAACAGTTTTCTTTAAACACCAATAGAATCATGTTGTTTTTTTTTCCAGGGCGACAATTTCGTCGATCCATCCTGTATTTTCTATTCTGATCCGACAGTAAATTGTGATATGTATGTGCCTGTCCTGAGATGTGATAACAATAACCCATCTTATATATATTAAAAGAATATTCAGATATATTATAGAAGGCGACCTTTGAAAAATAATTTTTGTAAATGTTCAGCTTCAAGATTGTAGTAGATCAATTCTGGAAGCTTATCCAATAGATGCCCATTAATTTATATTAGTGCACACTGCAGTGTTTGAGGCATGTTTTAATTGGATTCATGATTAACTTATAATTTTCTAGCATGATGAAGATAAGTGTGGAGAAACCACTCATCATCATGCTTGTCAACCGCTAAAACCTATCTTTAAAAAAAACAAAACCAATCTTTGCTTTGGTGGCACGCACAATGATTGACTGCGCCAATGTTACGAATTAAACGTGCCTCATTTTAGCGTTAAAATGAAACTAAGGATCGGATATATAATACGCCTGGCATGTATCGCAATATCGATACCGTCACGTGTTAATGTAAAGGAGTTATCTAGAACATTCCATGCGTAGTTGATAGTCTTGTTTTTAAGCAATTCTATTACCCAAAAGATTTAAATATCCGTCTGCGTTAAGCATCAGTCGTACACATTATTTAAAATTATAAGAAATCCACAGTTTAGAAGCATTTCATATTCAAACAGGATTTACAACTGCTATGACACGGGCAAAAGAAAAAAATACAGATTAAAACGATAAACTTTTCGACATGATTCCATTTCTGTTTGATAAAAACCGGTTTTCTTTTGCCGTGTTTGTTATTATTGTTGTTTTTTGTTGCCGGCTAGTTGTGTACAAATTCCAAAACCGACAGCAGAGTTGTATCATGTCTGAAAGGTACACAATGTTTACGTGCGAGATCGTAAACGCGCCGCTGTATAACTAGCATTTCGGTATTTTAACAAATATAAACACATACATAAAGGAATAGCACCTCACAAATCTGACTGTTTTTTTTCTATGTATATCATACAGTTTAATATATAGATCTGTCGATATTTAGACAAATTTAGGAGGGGACTTATATACTGATGGGAATGTCTGACTAAAATGTTTATAATTCTTCTGATAGTGCGTGATAATTTAGCGTAAGAACGATATAATAGTAAAAAATAAATTACTAGGGCAACCTGTGGAAATTCCACAGCGGGGCTGATTTATATGGAATATATTAATGTGTACATTCTGTAGATACCCAGCATAAATAGAGACTCATAGTATTATTAAAGCTACTTTGTTAAAACTGCAAAAGTAATTTTCAAAGTTAGCAGGGACGCCCGGTGTAGCCTGGTCGTAAAATACGCTAAAATAACTTGAGTATCTTCAGCTTTCATCGAAAGAGAAACTTACGAAAAATTATTGATAAAATTATTTATAAAAAATATATATATGTCGGTAAGGTGCAATCAGCTAAAATCGAAACCGAAACCAAAACTTATGAATTCTTGATAAAAATTATTTTTAAAAGGAAGATTATTCGAGTGGCATTAGATATATTCGAAAGCGAAACCAAGCCAAATGTAAGGAGAATTCTTAGTAAAATAATTAATTTAAAAAATTAAACAGGTTGAGTGCCGTCAGTTATAATTGAAACCAAAAACCAACACTCATGAAGCATTCGTGGTAAAATTAATTATTGCAAGAAATGGGCGTGCACTAGAATTAAACGACCGGGCTATAATCTTGACACCAAAAGAACACACTCGCTATCGTATTAATATGTAGATTATTATTATATCATTCTAAACACGCATTATCTAAAGAAGCATAACAACTAAATAATAATAATAATAATAATAATAATAATAATAATAATAATAATAATAATAATAATAATAATAATAATAACAATAGCGGGACCTGTGGAAATTCAACAGGAGACTCATTCATATGTAATATATTGATGTTGGCCTTCTGCAGACGATCAATCGAAATAGAGACGCTTTCCTATTATTGTAGCTTTTGGTTTAAATTGCAAAAGTATTTATCTAAGCTAGCACAACAACCCGGCTACGCCCGGTTGTAAAGTACGCTTATATATGATATTTTCATTCTTGACGATTTCGTATATATTATTTTAGAATTAGTGTTCTATCGATTTTTATATATTATAAAGTTGCGATTAAAAAAAAATATCCATATAGCTTGGATGCATTAGCTTGAATCGAAGTCGAAATCAAACTTGTGAATATATAATTATATATATTTATATATATATATATATATACATATATATATATAAATAACGAGTTCCTCCAGCTATAATCGAAACGGACCCAAAACTTAATAAGACTTCTTGATAATGTTTTTTTTTTTTTATATAAATAATATAGCTCACTGGAGTGGCATCAGCTATTATCGAAACCGAAACCAAAACGTATAAAATATTCTTGGTAAAATTATTTATAAAATAATAGATGACTTTAGTGCCATCAGCTATAATCGAAACTGAACCCAAAACTTATGGATAAGTCTTGGTAAATTATTTATGACAAGAAATTGAAGTATATAACAATTAAACGACCCGGATGTATGCGTGACCAAAAAATAGCACACGAGCTATCTTTTTAATACATAGATAAGAATAATAATAATAACAATAACAACAACACGCAACAACAACAATAGTAATAGTAGTAGTAGTAGTAGTAATAATAATAATAATAATAATAATAATAATAATAAAGAGATAAACAGATTCTGAAAGTTGAAAAAAGTAGAAGTTGTACCTATTGTGATGGACGACGTGGAGAGTGTAACAAACTATTTGACATGTAGATTTGAGGCATTGGGGTCCATTGCAACGAGAGAGTTCATCAAAAGACTGCCTTGTTGAGAACCGCAAGAATCTTGCCAGAAGTATTGGAGGACACAAAAACAGATGCCGATAGCCTAATGGCATTTGTTATGATCCGTCTATCAGAATAAAATCGAAAATACCAACAGTTAGACACAAAATGGGAATAATAAAACTAGCCCAAAAGGAATACAAAAACAGGTACGACTAAGTGGGAAGGGCAAGTACACTGGGAATCGTGCAAACAATTGTATATTGAGCGCGCAGACAAATGATACACATATTATCCAGCAACAGTAGTTTAAAACGAGAATCACAAAAATCCTATGGAATATGGAAATACAAACGGATAAACCCATCCAAGCAAGAATACCGGATGTCATAATAATTAACAAGAATGAAAAATCCTACCAAATCGAACACTTTGAAATTCCAGCTGACCACAGGATAAGTATAAAAGAAAAGGAGAATTCGAAGAAATTCACTGAGCTAGCCAGAAAACTGAAAGGGATATGGATGATAAAAAATAAATCAAGATGGTACCAATAATAGTAGGAGCACTAGGAACAATCCTGAAAACTTTTGAAAGAGAATGGGAAAAATTGGAATCAGGGGAATGATAGGAAAGATACAACGAATAACAATAATGAAAACAGGTGAAATATTAAGAAAAACCCTTGAGTGCGGAGACATGAGCAACACGCGGAAACCAGACGGACTACTGCAGAGTCAAAACATGAAAATCGTAACAAAAAGCCAAGAAAATAGAGGAGTCATATCTATAAGTTATCTATTCCTCTCCTATCCCCTCCCCACCTATTACGCAATCTCGCCCCCCCATACAAAAAGAATGATGCTAAATTGCCAAAAAGGGTCGAGGATGATGGAAAGGCGAGAATTATGACAAGACACTCGGCGGAGAAGTGCGAAGCGACTTGGGACCTTGAGGAGGCTTATTGCCACTCAAATTCCAGTGGATAATAATATCAGCTGCTAGAGAGAGATCGATAGTGAGTTGCAATTGCGATAATGCAAAATAATTTGCAAATGTTATCAAAAGGTTGGAGACCACTGGAAAACTGGGCGGTTTGTTGTCACTCAGCGTCCAGAGAACACCACCGAATATTTTCAAAGAGAGATCCTTTACGGTCTGTGAGAAAGCTGCTAGCGAGCAATAATAGTAAAGAGATGAACTGATTGTGGATGTTTAAAAAGGTAGAGGCCGTATCTATTATGATGGGCGCCGTGAGGGGGTATAACATTCGGGGTTGGCACGTGGATTTGTGGCATTGGGGTCCATTGCAATGGTTGGGTAAATGAAAATATTGCCTTCTTAAGAGCCGCCAGAATCCTGAAGAAAGTGATGGAAGACTAAGAAAATAAGATGCTGGTCACCGATTTTCATTTGTGAGCATCCGCCTATCAGTATAAATCGGCAATACCAACAGTTATACACAAAATGTGTATTATAATAATAATAATAATAATAATAATAATAATAATAATAATAATAATAATAATAATAATAATAATGAAACAAAAGCAATTCGTTAAAACTGTAAAACTTTGAAAATGAAAAGAATTTCACTAAAAAATAAAGAAAAATACAGGAAAAGAAATCCGAAAAAAAAAGTAAACTATGAAGGCAAAGAACAGAATAGACAACTAAAAAAAATAAGTGAATAATAATCTATAAAAAAAAAGAAGAAATTTAAAACAAATTAAATCGCCTACAATTACTTGAACAGTTTTTAGAGGCACCGAATCACAGACAAGTGTTGATTTTATATAAATCTGTGGTGTATTCCAAAAATCAATTATTGGAATTTTTATTTTTAATATAATTTCAAGCATATAGTTTTCCTCGGCTCGCGCGTGTATGACATTTTTTATATATTTAATGTTAAAAAACTCTACTTATAAATTTAGACTGGCTTTCTGCAATAACATGTCAAATGTTGCGTCTGAGTTGTCTATTGTGTTTGGTTTGTCAGCATTCTCATAGAACCTCATATACCCCAAAGGAAAATATTCTAATGGAGTATAATAGCACGAACAAGGTGGCAGTTTTCATGTTAATTTCGTGAAATTAATCGTTCATGAAATGTTTCCACTTTTATCTAAATCCATGTCCGATTTGCAAACGATGGTCGGGTGCCACTTTGTTTTGTGTAATTACCAAACAAAGCTGGACTTAGAAAAAACCGATGGTTTTCGAATCTGCAGTTCAAGAAAATAGAGTTCTCAGTTTAAATTCTGAAGCCTCGAAAATGCCGTATAAATATATACGCAGATATTTAAGGGGATTATGAGGATCTAATAGAATCTGCATTCATAAATTTCCACGCTTATTTTTAATAAGCATTTAAAATTGTTGTAGACTATTGAAAAATCAGTATGTTATAGTTATATAACTTGCTATGATTTCAGGTTGAAATAAAGAACTACAGCAGAAATTTGAATACACCCCACACAAAGCCTGATTGCCATAGCTGGTGAATTTAAAAATGCAATTTGTACGTGATGGCATTCCATAAGAATGTTCTGCAATAAAATTCTGTTTTAAACCTGTGAAAAATCTCACATCTACCTAAGGAATACTTCAGACTGCTTTTGAACCATCTTGTATTAAGCAAGCATGATTTTGAGTGGCATAAGAGATATAAGGAAAGCAGAGGGTCTCTGAGGAATGATGAGTTGTCTGGGAGGAATAAGGAACTCGGAACATCAGCGTTGAGTGGTGAAAGAAAGAATTTTATAGATAAGAACGTTGCGTGTCTATAGAGATATTATGTGTACGGTTTGATGCCAGTTTGAGAACTGTACACCCAATTATTCGTGAGAAACTGAAAATTCGGAAGATTTACGCGAAGTTCGTCTTAATGTTGCTTAGAGGATATCTAAGAGAAAATGCTGTCGTGATCAAGATTCGCATCAATTAAGTTCATTCCTGTACCTATAGTTAAGACCTTGCTTCCTGTGACTTTTGGTTATTCCCTAAACAAAGGTAAAACATAGACACGGTCTGCATGAGACAATTGAGGAGATCAAAGGAGATGTGCCGAAGGACCTTGACACGCTCACATAAGAAAACTTCAATATGGCTTTTTAGATGTTTTTGGACAGTATAACACGTTTATTGCAGCGGAAGGAGATAACTTCTAAATGGATTAGAGTTACTTGTGTGCGTTTTCAATAAAAAGGTTTCATACAAAATGGCTGGTAAATTATTTAAGGCACCTCGTAAAATGATGGTATTGATAACAGTAATGAAAACAAAAGAAGAGAAGAACAAATTAAGCAAATGAGAAAACGATAATAAATATACCGGAAACGGAAATCAGAAGGAATTTATATAAACGAGATAAAAATGTATAACAGAGAGAAACAAAAGACTATTCAAAAAAATAAAATGGGGAATCAAGTATTGAGAAAAAAACGAATGTAATTATAAAGCTTTACCAGGAAGCAATGTTTAATTTCAGAAAGGTTTCCTGTGTGTAGTTATTCTGTACAAGTTCTGGATATGCAGACTTCTCGATGAGCAGCTGTTCTGTACAGGTTTCGGACTTTATAATTTTGATGCCAATAAGCAAATGATGCTTCCCGTGTTGACACGAAAACTTTATGTGTTTGGATGCTAAAAAGTTCCATTTTTTATGGAGCAATTGTTTTCTGATTGGCAGATAGCAGAACGTGAACTAATTTGATTTGTCAGTTCCTATTAGCAGCGCTTATACATAGAATCTCCCCACTTTGGGAGAGCATTTCCCCCTTATATAGCAAAGATACTGCAATAATGAATGAGAAAAAAAAAGAACATTAAAAAAATGAATAAGAAATGGAGAAAATCGGCAGAAGAAGTGCAAGTAGAGGAAAGAGTAGACGTAAAAGAAAAAAAATGGAAACTCGTTTGAAAATGAAACTTTACAAGAGAACGGGAAAATTATAAATTGAAGGAAATGGCAATGCAACTAATAGTAAATATATAAAAAACTGAAAAGTATGAATATACGGTGTATACAAAATGATGAAGGGGAAAATGGAAGGATGATTATGATAGAGAAGAGGAAACGTTTTGAAATAGAATAAATGGAAAACATTACAAATTGTATAAAAGACGAAGAGTACCAAACAGAAGATACAAAATCGTAAACAAGAAAAAAAGAAGAGTGATTCGTGTACGAAAAAAAATAATTTAAAAAAATAAAGGCGAGGCACTTGAAAAAGAAGAATCACATAAGTTTGATGCGGATGAGGAAATAGATCGGAAAATATAAAACTTTAATGATAATCTCTATAACTAGTATTATACAAAAGAAATTATGCATGTAGGATATGAACTAGCTAAAGGATGGACCGATTATTTAGTGAATTTCAGACGAATTTATTAAATATGTGTAGGATTGTTCTTACGTAGGCTTAAGAAGGATGATAAAACTTTCATACAATAAAAGATCCAAATGCACATGAGAAGTTTTCTATCCGCACAAAGAGAAAGGCACGCTATATAAAATCGACAGGAGGTTCTTTTACAATATAATTGTGCATCCGCAATGAGTGTTTACTTTAAGAGTACAATTCAACCATGATACTTGACCGTTTTACATCAAGATTTAAACCTAGTGATTATATAAACATAATTCTATAAAATCAACAGTTCATTATTCTATATAACAACGGCGCGTTCAAAATAAATGCATCTGTTGGGAACACAGTTGAACAATGATACTTGACTTTTGTATTGATAGCTTAAGTGAACCCTTTATTTAAATATACTTTCAAAAAATTAACCGTATATTTTTTCCAGTGCAATGTAGGCTACAATGTATTGTGGACCAAATCACTGCGAGGAGGGATGTGAAGCCTTTGTCGGTACACTGCGGGAGGTGAATTAAAATAGAGCAGATAATAAATCGATTTGATTAAGAAATAACCGATTTCATCGATTTCAATGGCAATAAAAGTATAAAAGGATTAAACATTTGTTGATCCTCAATCAATCCCCGAAAACGTTGGATCTTCCTACTAGTGTAATATAAGAATGAGAGGAAAGAAAACGTGAATTAGTAAACAGTAAAGAAGATACATCAACGGCGGAAGGAAATATAAAGGAATAAATGATTAGAAATAGGAGGAGGATAAGTATTATGGGGGGGAACAAGGAACGAAATACAGTAAATATAAACAATGGCTAATATAGAAAATAAAGATGGAGAAAGAAAAATGGTAGACAAGACATACAACAAACGATAAAGAAACGTATATGAAAATAGGAAGAAAATAAAAATCAAGAGGAGAGAGTTTTGTAGATGGAGAACGTTGTATACGCGGAAATTTTCCCCTAATGGAAATTGAATATGATCCAATCAACTGGCACCCCAAACCTTCGCCCCATCATCGGAAAAGGCTTGTGTGTCGAAGTGTAACCGAATTTCCCGAGCACAACACAATCATGTGAACATCTCAAGGTTCAGCGTGAAAAAGAAGGGCTTTTCTAGCCGGATGGAAGGGAGGCTTTTAATTCCACATGAATTGCTGGAAGGCGCATGTGTACTCATGGAAACACGCCTACGCAACACGAACAGATGAAACGAGAAACAAGGAATAAACTATAAAGCAATATCGCAATAACCACGAAAAGTGTAGAAAAAATGAGAAAAAAGAAATGAGATATTATTAGGGTTTAGTTTTTTTTGTTGTTGTTTGTTTTTTTGTTTTTGAAGGTGTTTGAATAATGAAAGGAATGTGATTGGAAAAAAAAATAATAGAAAAGAGTAGAGCTGAGAATCATCTGGGAAAAGAAAAAAAAATGAAAACTGAAAAAGAATATGAAAGAATATGGTGAGAAAAGGGGAGTATGGAAGCGAAGATGTGAGTAGAAAAACAATGTATAAAAAGCTTAAGGAGATGAAGAATAATGTAAGATAGAAAATAAGTTATGAAGGAAAACGTTAAAAAAAAAGACGTAGAAATTTAATAGAATGACAGGAGAATGGGGATGGAAAAAGAGGAGGTAAAAATAAAGAGCAAAAGCAGGAAGATAGATGAGGAAACGAAGATGTAAGTCTAAATAATCATGAAGAAGAGGAAGAAAAAGAATAAGAATAAGAAGAAGAAGAAGAAGAAGAAGAAGTAGGAAGAAAATGTAAGATACAATATATTAGGGTTAAGTTTTTTTTGCGAGGAGAGATATGAAGCTTTCTCCGTGTACACTTGGATGGGTAAACTAGACAACTATATATATATATATATATATATATATATATATATATATATATATATATATATATATATATGATGAAAATAATGGAAATAGTATTCCGACAAAATAGAGAAAATAAAAAAAGGAACAAACCGTATTATGTGTTCACCAACGTTTCGTCTTTATTTCGAGACTTCCTCTGGGTTAATGAGATTAAGAAACCAAAAAATATACCAGTACAAAAAATATTTGAAAAAGTTTCACGTGCACAGTGTGACGCAGTTCTATTTAAGAGAAACGGAAAAATTGATGTTCCCAATAAGAATATAAACTTGCGTTCATAGTTTTAAAATTAAATTAACGACTATATGACGTCACTAAAATTTCCTTTCTCTTTAACAGCGCCAGCCCCCCTTCCTTTTTGAATTTCCAACATCAATTTTTCCGTTTCTCTTAAATAGAACTGCGTCACACTGTGCACGTGAA
>NC_136512.1:25089490-25111990 GCF_053919585.1 Euprymna scolopes | reverse complement strand
GTTGAAGAATACCCTCCGTCGTAACAACAACCCCAATAGCATACTATCCACCAGACGTGTTAATTGTACCATATATGCCTACCATACATACGAGGCATCTTCGAAAAGATTCAAAGAATATGTCCCCCCTACAACATCAGGACGGTATTCAAGAGCGAGTCAACACTCATACTACACCTGGTACGAATGAAGTCCCCCATGGAGGAGAACATGACCAAAAACTGCATGTACTCCATCCCATGCAGTTGCAGAAAGGTTTACAAGGGTGAAACATGCCGCCCCTTTAAAGTAAGGGTGGCAGAACTAAAGGGTAACTAAAGGGGAGACGGAAAAATCGGGTATAACCAACCATGTCTGGATGGAGAGGGGCGACATCGCCCCCCCATTGGATGAAGTAAAAATAATAAATACAGAGACCCACTGAAAAGTGAGAAAACTTAAAGAAACAGCTAACATGCTCGGAGATAACAACCTACTGAGAAAACCAAGCATAGAGTTGAATGCAATTTGGACACCTCTGATAGAGAGAGAAAACCTTGAATAACAACATAGGTTTAACATTAACAAAAACCAACTTAGGATTTTCCTAGTGGCATATGGCCGAGTGGTCCTAGATGTTGTATCAAAGTTTACAGTTGTGCTTAACGAAGGCAGTAAAAAAGTAACATTCGAAACAGAGAATCAGCAACTATGTCCCAAAGCCTAGCTGGAGTCCAAACAAGGTGCCCCCGTAATAATAATAAAGGGTTGGGTTCGAGACTCCTAACAAACGGTTCCCCAGTTCGATACAAAACACCTGATGAAGGCAAAACGGCCGAAACGTTGTGACGATAACAACCAAGATGAGGAAGTCAGTTCGACAATCTCAATCAATGAAAACACCTCATCTAAAAAATACAGACAATTACACCTGAAGAAGGTCGAAGGTTATATCAACCTAATCGTGGTGAAAATCACACTCCAGATGAGAACAGTACTGCTATTAATAATAATATAGAAAAAAACATCCTCATCACAAAAATTCAGAAACGTCATATATATATATATATATATATATATATATATATATATATATATATATATATATATATATACAACATAAAAAGACGAACACGGTTCAGAATGTGAAGAACCACTAAAGACATTAGTAACACATAAACCTCAGGTCACAAACAAACAGGAAACGTATACACCCGTTTATATAGGTTACATTCATGTTAGTGTAACATTACACTACCAGTCAACAGTGGTTGCCATTGAGAACTGCCTGATAATGACTTGTTTCATAATTCCTAGTTACTAGTGTTGGGACGATTAATCGAAATCAGAATCGGGAATCAGAAAAAATCTTTACTTGTTCGAGTATCGGAATTCATATCGGAATCGGGAAATTTTGATTCTCATTTCCAATTCCAAAAGGATTCTTTTATTTTTTTTCCTGGAAATTATAAAGAAAAACATATATGCATTTATTTATTTATCAGGAGATTATTTATCTATAACATAAAACTAAGGGGAAAGGATTTATATGACGTTTCTCAATTTAAGTGATGAGGATTAGTTATTCATATTAATAATGATGAGAATTGGTTATTCTGTTATTGGTTAGTACTGTTTTTAGGATTGTCCTCATAATTGAACACTTTGGGGGATTTCTTTTAAAACACACACGCACACACACACACACACACATATATATATATGTATGTATATATATATATATATTTATATATATATATGAAATTAAGATGGGGGTAAACAGGCCTAGAGGCTCGATGTCTCACCCGTCTTATGCTAGAATTAGAAAGCCTGCATATCTTATGGCGAAACGTCGAGCTTCCAGGTCTCTCATCCTCCATTTTAATTTCCCATTTTATCCATTTTTAAGTATCATATATATATATATATATATATATAAATTTGAATCACACACACATATACACATATATATATACACATACTAATCACGCACACACACACACACACATATGTATATATATATATATATATATATATATATATATATATATATATATATATATATATGAGTGTGTGTACATATATACAAAAAGGGATAAATAGATAGATAGACTAATCTGATTATCTGAAACTCGTATATAGATTCAATGAAAGATGGATGATGCTATATTAAAATTGTGCATATTTACGGATTATTGCTTCCTATTTTGATATAATAATAGCAAACGCACTTATGAAGACAAATTCTAGCGAGGGAAATTAGGTCGCATGTCTCATACATCTGACGTACTGACACATTTAATTGGCGGAACGTTTGATAACTACTCAAGGAGACACATCACATTGAAGATGTGATTAAAAAGAATGAGAATGTAAGACAGGCATTCGTTGATATCAATAGAAATAGATAGAGAGAAAGAGAGATAGAGAGAGAGAAGTAGAGAGATAGAGAGAGATAGGATGTGTTATTTGCAAATGGTTATTGTATCAAATATTTATTGATACAAGCTGAGTGGAATACATGTGCAGAATCCTTGCTGTCTCATAAGTCTATCATTTTGAAATACACAGTATTGGATTATTGCTTGTCGTCTATATCTCTGCATGTCAATTTTTAATTGAATTCCCGTTTCAACTATATAAACAAAACTAAATATTGTACATTTATAATATTTATACGATAATAATTGGGGCTGCTGTTTTTGAGCGTTGTATTTCAAAATAGGAAAAATAATATACCTCTTATTAACCGCGTTTATAATTATTTCCATAATCAAAGAACGCCGTCGCTGCCAAGAGTCATGACTGTAAATAAGCATCAAAAGTTCAAGACTGGGGTTTCGCCATAATTATGTATTCATCAGTGTGGCATATTAAAACAGGCGATTGGAAACCTGAGTAATTTGTACGTGAGGCGGGTACTATGTCGCTTGAGCAACAATGCCACATGCAGGAGAATTACAACATATTTATATGCTCAATTAATTTTATTGTATTAGTTTGACAAAAAGGTTCTTGAAGAATTTTTAATTTTGATTTCAAATGATATATTTTAAAATAAGTTGTTGTTATAATACCGTTACTATAGATAAGTGAACAAATCAGGTTGTCCTCGACGGTCGTACATCCAAACAATATGATAAAAATGCGGGAGTGCCTCAAGGTTCTATCCTTGGACCTCTATTATTCCTAATATTCATAAATGACCTCCCAGACAAAATTGTCTTTGAGATGGGTACATATGCCGATGACCCCACGCTCTATAACAGACACGACAGGAAAACAAATGAACACATATCTGAAGAAATGGCAGAAACACTAGAGGATGACCTTCGATCTGTAGTGTAATGAGGGCAAAAATGGATGTTCACATTCAATGCTGACAAGACTAAACTTGTTTCCTTCAATAACTACACGAAACCTCCTCTACCACCAATAGCAATGGGCAAATACTTTTTATCTGGAAGCACATCTTTTTTAAACTCCTCGGCATAACGTTCACAAGAAACATGAGTTGAAATAATTACATTGAGAGCATTGCCAGGACCGCTGCGAAAAAGGTAGGTTCTCTCTAACGTGCTAGAAAGCTACTAACGACCGAAAGTATCATGTACCTCTATAAGGCCAGTATTCGCCACTGTATGGAGTATTGTTGTCATATTTGGGTCGGTGCATCTTCTACTAGTCTCTCACTCCTAGACAAGGTTCAAAAGAGAGTCGCCAACCTAATAGGTCCTGAACTGTCATGCAAGCTTCAGCCTCCATCCCACCGACATAATGTAGCATCTCTCTGCCTGTTCTACAAGGACTTTGACGGTGAATGTTCCGACGAACTGCAAGCACTTGTATCCCTCTACGTAAATACCCCCGACAAACCCGACACGCAGTAAAATCCCACCCCTTCACAGTAGAGATCCCTAGGTGTAAAAGATGTTTCTACGCGAATAATTTCTCCCCTAGAACCGCTAGATTTTGGAATTCCCCTCCAGGTTCCTGCTTCCCCAACTGTACTCACATGTAGATGTTCAAGTGTAACCTGAACCGAAATCTTGCTGGCCAACTCTCTACCTAGTACCCCTGTAGCATGTGCCCCTTATAGTAGCCCTCTACATCAAAGTGGCAATTTTTTTTGTTTGGGGTGAAAATGTAATTTAAAAAAAATAAAAAAAATAAAAATAGTTCAAGAGCATTTTCGCTGTGTCTAATCGTTTTTAATAAAATCGTTTCTAATCAATGATGGCTTCTTTTCAGAATGTTGAATACAAGATTGAAACAAGCTAATTCGAACAGTTCTCTTATTTCAATTCGAGTTAGGTTTAAACTCCGCTGAAAAAGCTCGCGACATCAACGAAGTGTTTGACCCAGGAATCACTACTGAACGCACACCTTATCATGTTAAATCGAATATTTGGTTCTAAATTAGACGTAAAGTATACGAGGATTTCCTATCATTTAAGAGAGATTGGAAAGACAAAAGCTTGATAAATGTGTGCTTGAACGACAACCAAAAGAAACGCCGTAATGAAGGGCCATATTGTCTTCATTTACGAAACAAAAACAATCTATTTCTCGACCTGCTTTAGACTTACGGATTTTTGGATTCGTTACGATAGCCACCGATGCTTAACTCAGTGGTTAGACGCAGAGGAAGCTCCACAACACATTTCGATACCAGAGTTGCATCAAAAGAACGTAATGCTGACTGTTTGGTGTGGTGCAACCTGTCTCATCCGTTAGAGTTTTTTGAGTGCAAGGGAAACAATTACGGCGAAACAAATAAAATGCATCAACATCTTCAACAGCAACGCCCAGTCTTTGTCAACAGGAAAGCCCCAATTTTCCTCCACGACAATACCCGACTGCACGTTGCAAAACCGACCCTGCAGAAGTTGAACGAATCGGGCTACGAAACTCTGCCTTATCCGTTATACTCTTCAGATTCTCAGCTACGGACTGCTACTTTTCTAAGCAGCTGCACATTTTTAAAAAAAACTAGGCAATATCAAAGACATCTACAGCAACTTCATCGCCGCTAGAACGCAAACTGTTTATATACTGGCATAAATACACTTATTCTGCGTTTGAAAAATATATTGATTCGATTCTGATGGTGCTTATTTCGATCGATATGTGTTTGCTTCAGCCGAGATATGTTCATCCGAATTTAAATATTAGACACCGCAAGAACTTTCTTGTCAATCTGACGCTTTTTTTTTTTTACATAGGATCACCACATTATCAAGGTCAAGAGGCCACTCAAGGATAAGGGTTAAAGAGTGTACAGTAGAAATTGGACAATATAGTAATCATTCGTAATGAAAATTTGGTAAATTTGATAACTTATATGGAACGGCTCATCAAGAACTTATTTACGTTAGACTTGAACACAACCATATTGTAGTCAGCCGGAAAGCAGGAAACGGAAGACAATTCCACAGGCGTGCAGTTCTAAGAAATAAGCGTTGTTCATGGAATCTACGTTTAGGTATAGGCACATATAAAGAGTGGGGGGGAATTATTGATAGTGTTTACAGCTAGACGAGTGTTTCTTGTGAAAGTATGGCGAGAGGGGGACCATAGTTGTGATAAGACTATTTTCGACTTCTTCAAAACCTCAATTAAATGGAGAAATATTATATGTGGTTTAATGTCAGAAAACTATCATCTCCTAATTTGTGGCTTAATATCCAATCTGTTGTTCTGATAATCTCGGTAAAGAAAAACATACACTGATATCAATTAAATTATTTTATATATTATAGAAATGACGATTTTGTCTGTCATTAACCCAAATTATATTTTTATATTAATACATAGTTTCAATTATATTTCTATGTTATTAAAATTTAGTATTTGTCTGTCAACAGCCGGAACTTTAATGTTACGTTTATATCTGAGGTCAAATCAATTGTAGTAGTATTGTATAAAGAGCAGTGACATTTCTGTCTCTATTACAGTCTGCTCTTCGATTTTTCATAACTTTATTAACAAATATAGAATGCGGTAGCTGTTATGAGGTAATGATAGAAGCTTGCCCCAAATTACGTTCTAATCATTAGTAAAATTGTAAAGGTGTACATATTTAACGCTTCTGTTAAGTTTTAACGTTTAGCCTCCTTTGCAAGGAAACATCCGAGTTACTTTACATAAGTTTCCAGGCATTTTTTGTGTGAACAAGCATAATAAATTGTCGTAGACTTTTGAAAATTTAGTATATTATTGCGATACGTAAAAAAGAAAAAAATTGAACGCATTTATCGAATGTCTTTCTAGCTGGTATTTCTAATTGCGATTTAAAAAAATATTTAAACAATTATTTTCTCTTTTGCCAGCATGTGACATTTACTCTCCGCTGTGACGTCGCCCAAACCAGGAATACGTGCTTCTCTCGTCAGGTCTCGAAGACTTTTAATTTTTGCTGTACGGTCATACCGCGCAACCGAATTGATCATTTACATATATATTACGCGGTTGCTGCTGCTCACAGCGCTAAAGCGCTTTGTTACATAATGCCATGTTCTGCCGTTTGTGAAGTAAGATTTTCGTAATCCAACAACCAAACACAGGCATTGTTTGACTTCAGTTACAAAAAGGTTGACACTAGTCGAGGACGATCAAAATGCTCCCTTTTAATTCGCTACTACACTGAGATGTAGGGGAGGGCACTACTCATTTTCGAGGATTATTCCACTGACCTTCGATTCTCACCTTGTAATACGGAGGATTTTCCAGAGGCTCGCTTTTCATTAGCCACTACACCAATGACGTCACTTCTTTCTAATGACTACACCACTTACCCTTGGTTCTTACCTTATAATGTTGAGTGTTTAGCAATGGGAGGGGGATCAAGTACCATTTTTTAATCTGTGATATGACACGACTGAGGAATGAAACTGTTACCTTAAACAGGTGTTATATCAAAGTTTTCCTTCAAGGTCACAGTAACATACACGCCATTAAGATATAAATTTTACATTAAGTTTAGAGGTTAGTCCACAATTATTTTATTTGTGATAAGACTATATTTTTGGAACTACTACTTCTTTCTTAATGTAATATACGTTCTGTTGATATGAGACAATCCACGTATATAAACCCCCTAAAATTTTTGATCCAATGTAGTAGTTATTATGTCTTTCTAGCTGGTATTTCTAATTGCGATTAAAAAAAGTATTTAAACAATTAATTTCTCTTTTGACAGTATGTGACTTTTACTCCCCGCTGTGACGTCGCCCAAACGTGCTTCTCTCGTCAGGTCTCGAAGACTTTTAATTTTTGCTGTACGGTCATACCGCGCAACCAAATTGATCATTTGCACATATATTACGCGGTTGTTGCTGCTCCCAGTGCTAAAGCGCTTTGTTACATAATGCCATGTTCTGCAGTTGTGATAAAACTATATTTTTGTGACTACTACATCTTTCTTAATGTGGTATACGTTCTGTTGATATGAGACAATCCACGTATGTAATCCCTCATTTTTTGGATCCAATGTAGTGTTTATTATAACCTTCCAGGCTTGTTGTCGTTTAAATTGACAGTGTAAGCTATGTGACTTCGTTATTCCGATCCATGGGAAGAGAAACATTTTTTTGGGGAATACTTCATATTTACTTCTAAGTATGAGGATCATATTCTGTGAAATATATTATTCGATATTTCCCAACAATATATGTTATTCTCATTTTATTTATAATCGATTCCCCCTGAAAATACATCACACGATACATTTGGAAAGTCCTGTTTAGTAACATTTGAAAAACATTATCTGTCCGTATTATTTGGATTATCTGAACTATTATTGTGATTTTAAATTTGATTTGCAAACCATTTCAGTCGATCTATCTTTTAGGACCTTGGAATTTTTCTCACACACGCGTGCATCATCAAGGAATTGTGAAAGGAAATCTTATATTGAATCAAGTAAGGCAATGCTTCTGTTTGCTTAGCCTCGAACGTACTGAGCAGTAACGTTCCACTTACAAAATAGTGTGTGTAAATATGTATTTTATCACTATTCCTTTCAGAAATATCCGTTTCAGTTTTAGGAGACTTATAGTGTAGTCCGAATAATCTCAATCTCTTTTAAATCAAGGTTTTGAAATCTACCTTATCTATATAAAAGCCAGGTACGGCCAACGATGGAGTACTGTTGGCACATCTCGGCAGGAGCTATTAGAAGCAACTTATCCTGCTTTAATATAGTTCACAATAGGCTTTTTAGCTTAGTGGGGAATGCCCGGCAACTTCTTTCTCACAGAAGAGGTGTTGCGAGCTAGTCTCTGCTTTATCGTTATTTTCATAGATAGTGCTTATCTGACCTTCAATTTATGGTCGCTACTCGCCAAAATCTCATGAAATACAGCAGTCTCGCCGAAACCAATATCAATAATTTCCCACACTCTTTATCTATTCCTAAACCTAACTGCAAATTCCATGAACAAAGCTTCTTTCTGTGCAACTCTTTTCCGATTGCCTGCTTTCCAGCTGACTACTATCTAATTGCCTTCAAGTCCAACGTAAACAAGTTCTTGATGAATCGTTCCCCTAAGTAATCCAATTCATAAACATCCCACTGCTTACGTTTACCATGCTGTAATTGACTAATGTACACCCAGTAACCCTTATCCACTAGTTGCCTCCGAGCCTTGATATGTGGTGGTTCCTGTGTAAAAAAAAAGTAACTGTAGCGTCGATGTTTACACATTGACGTATAAAAAAAAACAAAAAAAAACGCATGTGTACGCATATCGTCTGCGCATAACAATCCTACATAAAAACAAATAATTATATTTGGGACAAATCAGAAAACTTTCTGAATTTATTAAACTGTTTTTTTTTTTCCTCTGAGCTAACCAGATCCTAAAAAAACGACCAACAAGCCAATTGATCCGAGTCTACAGACCGGTGTTCTTGGTTCCTTTCCCTCAGCAACATCTCTACACTCACACGCACACGAACAGATACCACCACACACAGAACTCATCGACAAATTATCGTCTAGCAATCTATATAAATCTTTTTCCTTGAAACATTTCAAATCATTTCACTAAACTCCAATTATAATATAAAAAAAACACATAAACATTAACTCTTATAAATTACCTTAAATGAATTATTATTCATGTAATTGCGCAGAGAAGATTTGAATACGATTTTCCTTTCCTCTGAAAAACACGGTTTTTAATTAATCAATCCTGACGTCCACTGCTGTTTTTAAAAGAACTCTAAAAATATTAATAAACATTCTCTGTTTTCCTATCGTCGTAAACCTTCCATTTTAATCATAATATATATATATATATATATATATATATATATATATATATATATATATATATATATATATACGCGCCCTATAAAAAAATCCCCACGATCAAAAACACTCCATGACTCTTTCTGCCCCTCCCGTTTCTTTTGTAAACATAATCTCTTAGCGTCTGTTACTAAGGACTAACTTTACAACAGGAAGTTGGAGCAAAGACACCGCTCGTTAACTGGTGTTTATTTCTTTGTTTATTTTTCCGTTTGGTTTTTGTCATTCAACTGACGCTGATGATTTGTATTGAATTCATATCAGCCACATGTGGCTGGTTAAATACAATGAAACCGCTGGTTGTCTTCGGAATACGTATTCATAGTTTATACAAAAATATCTGTATTTTAGCTCTCACCTTCACGATCGAGCACTTTATTTAATTTCTTTTGATAACATTCTTACACGCTATATATATATATATATATATATATATATATATATATATATATATTTATATATATATATATATGAGCAAACAGTTAATAAAATATTTATGTTTATATATATATATATATATATATATATATATTGTGTATGTGTGCATCCAAATACGATTAAATTAAAATTATTTCATAAAAACATCCATTAATATCCATCCTAAGAAAAAGAGACAGAGCAACAGTTATAGAAATTCAGAAGATAACACGGATTATAAGTTATTGCATAGATATAGATAGAACCATGTATAGATAGATTAAATTCTCTCAATCAAGGGGCGATACGTTTGTATATAATGAATACGTAGCTATCTCACTATAGCCAGAAACGAGGCACAGTTTTTACATTAGTGCCTCATTGATGTAGCATTATGTTGTACTTAATTTGATCTTAACTCGGCAGAGGGTGAAAGTGAACAATAGAGAAAGAATTGTAAACCTATAATGTTTTTTCTTACTCGTAGAATTAGAATACTTAGAAGAATCAGCGAATAATATTTGGAAGATAAGAGTAAGAACAAAACTAAGAAAATTAAGAAAGACAAAAAAGAGAAGTAAAAAGAGAAGTAAAGTGAGAAAAAGAAGGATTTACGTATTCAGAACACGGAGACGTAGACTAAGTTTAAAAAGAATTAGGAGAAGTCTGAGAAAAGGACAACTAAGAGAAGGACAAACATGACAGAAAAAAGGTCGAGGAAGAGAAAAGAAAGGGTGGAATAAGAACAAGAAGAAAATAGAATGCTAAGAAGAAGACGGAGTGAAACATTTAAAAAGAGAGAGAGATAATGTAGGAAAGAAGACAACGAACAAAAATCGAGGCTAAAAAAAGTTGATTAAGAAGAAGTAGAACAAAGCAAGGGAGAAACTACGAAACAAAAAGAAACGGTAGAAGATGTAAGAGTAAACTAAAGATAACGGATTTAACAGACGAACAAAAGCGAAGAAGACGGAGAATGAAAAAAAAATTAAAGGAAAAGAAATAGGGGAAGTCAGAACAAGAGAAAGAAGAAGAAGAAGAGGAAGAAGAAATAGAAGAAGAAAAGAAGAAGAAAGAGAAGTAGAAGGAAAAGAAGATGAGAAAAAGAAAAAGAACAGAAGAAAAGAAAGAAAAAGAATAAATAAAAGAAGATGAGAAGAAGTAGAAGAAAAGGAGAGATAGAAGAAAAAATAAAATAAGAAGAAAAACAAAAACAACAAAAGAAAGGGAAGTAGAATGAAAATGAAGAAGATAACAAGAAGAAGATTAAAGAGAAGGGGAATAAAAGTGGATTAAAAGAAGAAGAGCAAAGGAATGGAAGAACAAAGAAAGAGGAAGGCGAAGAAGAAGAAAAAAAAAGAAGAGAAAAAGAAGAAGAAAATAAGAGGAAGATGAAGAATATGAAGAAGAAGAAGAAGAAAGAAAATAAGAAGAAGAAAAAGATTAGGTAAAGAAAAAGAAAGAGGAGGAGAAGAGTAAGAAGAAGAAGGAAAAGAAGAAAAAGAAAAGAAGAATATCATAAGAAGGAGGAGAAGAAGAAAGAAGAAGAAGAAGAAGAAGAAGAAGAAGAAGAAGAAGAAGAAGAAGAAAGACCGTGCACTCATCTGCTGGCATCAAGAAAACGAAATGATCCGGAGAGAGAGGAAAGTATTTCTTTGCCTGAATTGTCCCTCGCATTTATTGTCAAGAGCAGAAATGAATGCATGGGCAGCTGTCGCTCTGAATCGCCAGCCGAAGTCTTCGTAATTAGTTAACTGTCGCTATGGTGACATAAGGAGATACAGGGGAAGGCGATTGTATTGCGATTCCTCCGCAGTGAGCCAGTCCATTTCCGTCCGCAAAGCCGGCTCCATTATGCGGCCGTAAATGATTCTCTCGTTCTGTTCATACCACTGGTCCCCCACTAGTCTCATGTAGTGAACAAGATAAACGAAGAGTATCAGTCCATTGTTTTCGGCCTGATGTACTATGTTCAATCGGTAATAACTTAATTATTTAACATCCAACGGAACGAGGCTTTTCCTTTCTTTTGCTTTCTTTTCCATCTCCATTTCGCCATCACTATTCATATCCATTCAATCTCAACGTTTCTACTGTATAGCTTACAACAATGGAATTCACTTCATATGTATACGAGCAGATGTATAGCTCATGGTAAGGTCATATATGGACGGTTCGGTTTGTCTCATTTATTTAACGGTAACTCAATGCGTTTTCTATAAAGTTAACAACACGTTGTAGTAAACCATGTAAGGTCTTTTTTTACATGGAGGTCACCACTTATCAAGGCCCGAAGGCCACTCAGAGATAAGGGTTACCGTGTGTACAGTAATCAATGAGGTAGTATTGTAGTAATCATTATTATTGGGGGTTTTGATAGAGTGTCTTACTTAAGGGGGCGGTTTGTCAGGAGTTTGTTTATGTTGGACTTGAAGACGTCCAAGTTGTAGTCGGGTGGGAAACAGACAAGCGGCAGAGAGTTCCACTGGCGTGCAGTTCTTAGAAAGAAGCTTTGCTCATGGAATCTACGTTTGGATTTAGCCACAGATAAAGAGTGGGGAAACTTTTTGACAGTAGTTTCAGCCAGACGGGTGTTTCTCGTGAAAGATTGGCGAGGGGAGACGAGGGATTGGAGCTCAGACGAGCACCTGCCATGAAAATAACGATAAAACAAAGACAGGCTCGCAACGTCTCTTCTGTGGGAGAGTGGTTGCAGGGAAGAGAAAAGGGCATCCCCAATAAACGACGAAGTCTCCGTAACATTCAAACAGTAATTATCTAATCGGGGATCCATATTGACCCGAATGATTTCTATTGCGATCCCTAGAACAAACTATGCATGAGCGAACACTAACATAAACTAAAATTGCTTTTTTTATTTTTATTTCATTTATATTTTATTCATATATGGAATACTTGCTTTGACTTTCCGGTTCTCTAAAATTAATCGCCGTGGAAGTTTTCCAGAATTAGATGGGTGATCATTTCACAATCCCAAGCGCTGTGTGTCATCTAAATACGGTTATGCAGCTCAAAGCAGCGTTTGAATTTTAATTTGCCGTGTACAATTTCATCTTCAGAAGAAACACACAGAGTTCGCACAGGATAAATACCACACAATGTATTACCGGTTCGTTTTTATTTTATCATTTTTTTTCTGAGTGAAGATTATGCCAAATGAAACTCACCCTTACGTATGTGTGAGGAGAGGATGGTGTAGCAGTCTAGTTCATAGCTTCGGGGATGGTTTCGGGTAAAGATAATAAAAAGTGAGGTAACCTTAGTAACTCCTTCGGATTTTCTGCCTGGATTTAGTTTTTGTCTTTCCTCTATTGGGATAATCCTTATAGTAGGTTTTAAATCAGAGTTACTTTCTGGTAGGTTAGCTACCACCAAAATTTGACCAACCACACTCGGCCGAAAGGACAGGTTTTAATTTAATTATAGAATTAATAAGTAGTTTTAATTTAATGAGTAGCCTATAACTATTGGTTTTATTTTTCGATGATTGTTTACAATCTTTAGTTATTCACTTTAAAAATGGACGGTCAATTGTTGCAATGCAAAGGTCTTATATGCGCCATTTCAATATTCAATATCCTCTTAACAGATATGCTATTAAATTTGTTCAACCTCAGTTGGTAACTATGCAAGGGTATTGGTGCTAGAGCAACAATGAAGTTGTTAACTGTTATGATTCAGGATCGAAAAATCTCTTGAAATTTCGATTTTGAATTGCGTCCACTTCATCTAATTTGATAGAACTAAACTTTTGGCTTTGGGGATATCTTAAAGACAAAGTGTATGCAAATAAGTCTCGAATCATCCAAGAATTTAAGGCAAACATACGCAGAACATTCTTTCGCTACAACTTCCGATGTTAAGACCTGTCATAAAGAATAGCTTATAAAGAGCTCGATTTTGCAAAGCCGAGAATGGAGGCTACTTATGAGACATTATCTTTCGTAATTAAGTCAGAACAAATTTCCACACTATAAAATATGTAAAAAAAAAGAATTAATTAAATAGTCCTTTTGAAAAAAAGTTATTCGATTTTCAAACTGCAAAGTGACTTATCGACCACGCTATAGAAGTCGGTTTGTTGTTTTTACGGTAGTTTTTTTTTTTGTAACTCTCGAAAAGGTGTGTTGGTCACGCGGGATTCATGTTAAGATTTTTGTTCCTTAGTCGAAATCGGAATAAGTACGACGATGTAATATTTTATTTTACTATCGATTGGTGTGACTATCATAAAATTAAATAGATTTTGAAAAAAAGAACCTCTTCTTCATAGATGTATCATTGAATGAACATTTTCCGCAAACTATTCATATTTTTAACGGCTCGTCCATATGCGTTCGTCATTTAACAGTAATATAGCAACGGAATAAGGGTGAATAAGTTCTTAAAAACACTAACTGAAAACCATGTTATTCCAAGTTTAAATCCACTTCGTTCAGAAATAATAATTTCATCAATCCTATTTAATAGAAATGATTTTCATTTTATGAACAATTTAACACGATTAAAAGCTGGTGGAATACTAATATAATGAAAGGAGTTTATTCGTACAATACGAGGCGCCTTCAATAAGTTTCAAGAATTCTTTCGCATAGACACATTTCTTGATAGTACAAACCTGAAACTCTAATCCCTTTCAAAGTCATCACCTCCTGCTGAAATGCACACGTTGTACCCCTCAAAAAACTGCTGGTATGCCCCATGAAATTCCTCTTGTATGACTGAATCAATGACATTCGTCACAGCCTCTTTCATATCCTTCGTTGTCTCATAATGACAGTATCTTAGGATATTCTTGAACTTAGGAGATACTCAAATGTCACAAATGTCTCGACTATAGGGAGGCTATGTAACTGTTTTGGTGTCTATTTTGGTCATATAGTCTCCGACAAAAATGTTTTTGTGAGCTGCACAGATCTTACACTAGCATAAAACTGTGCATTTATTGTCTCCATAGAAGTACGACGGTCTTTTTCCATGAAAATCCTTATTCAGCTACTAAACTCTGGTGTTCGAACTTCCTTACTCCTCCCATACCTCTTATCACCGTCCACAGACTCTCCGCATTTCTTGACTCTCTCATACCTCTCAAAAACTGATGCTCGATTCATACAAAATGCTCTAAAAGCAGTCTGAAACACTCCATACGTCTCTGTGGCATTTTTTCCTAGTTTAAAATATAATTTTATTGTATATCGTTCTTAAAGATGTCCTCACGTCTAAATTTCATTTTTGAAACCAGCCATCTGCGACAGTCTTTAGTAAGTTGTATTCCAATTCCTGCTGTAGCTGTTCATTTGAACATGAAATCAGAAAAAATTGTTCAGACATCTCATAAGATGTATAGCAATAACATATTGCCTTTTTAAGTTTCTAAAAAAATATTAAATGCCCGTACAAATGTCTGAAGGCACTTCGTACATGGTTGGATAAGGAAAAGGGGTGTGAATTAATGAACGACTAGCAGAGCTACCAAGTTATACTGCAAAGTCTGCAGTATAATTAATATCGTTCTCTCTTTTTCACTCACCCGTTTCCATCACCTCTTCATCATCTTTGCTTTCATCTTCGGCAAACCTATTCCTCCTCCTAGACATAGATTACCCCGTAAGTCGAGACAGTGTACCAGAAATAAACCTGTTTAAAGTTGTTAACATTGGACGACACAAATAGAAGTAAATGTCAGGAAATAGTTTTTTTTTATTTTTTATTTTAGTTATTTTTCGCTGGGTTAGTTCGATTTAAAACAAGGCCGATAGCTATTAGTCGCGTGATGCCGTGTAATGATTGAATGCATGAATGTAGGATTGACATGAAATTCTTAAAGATAAACTAACATGACCGAAAAATGGGCTAAAATGACTTAAATAAAAAGTAAATGACTTAGAATGACTTAAATGAACTTAAGGATGAAGTGAATGACCATAAGAATGACTTGAATGCTTTAAAAATAAGTGGAATTCTTCAAACACAATTTGAGTTAGCTGGATAATGACTTGAATGGTTTTGAGACTGACTGGTTTTAAAATGGGTAATAATTTTACATTTAATTAATACAGAAAAGTGATCCCCCATTTTATATCACAATAAGTACAGTACGTAGTAAGAACAGATACTAGACCTTGATATTGGCCAAAAGGCCAAGAAAAGCTGCATTTATTTGAAACCTCACCGAGCAAATTAGGCACAAGGTCGATTTTTAATGTGAGGAGTGAAGGGGAAATGGGGACCAACTCCCCGGAGAGTAGGGGAGCTGGATAGTGACAATTGGTATGAAAGGTTTCCTCTACATTGTCCAAGGTCTTATATGTGAGGTTGCCCCCACATATGGTATTTTCTTGCATTATCTGCCGGAACAGATACTGCACTTTGATATTGGTCAAAAGACTAAGAAAAGGGCATTTATTTGCTCCCCCCCAGAGCAAATTGGCACAAGGCCGATTTTAATGTGAGGAGTGAAGGGGAAATGGGGACCAACTCCCCGGAGAGTAGGGGAGCTGGATAGTGACAATTGGTATGAAGGGTTGCCCCTACATTGGCCAAGGTCTTATATGTGGGTTTGCCCCCACATATGGTCTTTGCTTGCAGTATCTGCCGGAACTGATACTACAATTTGATATTGGCCAAAAGGTCAAGCACAAAAGTGTTACGGGCAGACCGACAAACCGACCGACCGACCGATTGAGTGACTTATCGAGTCGCTTGCACGCGACTAAAAAAAGCAATAGGTGTTTGTTGAGTACTTTTCCAAGTCTTATTGAAATGTAACTGTTTGTTCTGTATATAACATATTGCATAAATATCCTATTTTTACGGACGTTGGATCCCCATGTAATATTGTTAACGGAACCGTGATTAATAGAGAAATCAACAAAGGAAGTATATTCTTGAGAAATAAGATTTAAATTAGAAGTGTAATGGTATCAGAGGTGTGATGTCTGGGGAACTGGAACTCTACAATCGACACCGTATCACAAGATTATCGGGTTCAATACGATGATTTTAGTAGTGTTAACTGTTGCAACATTCATTCACTTAGCTTACACTGACAAGTATCAACGTCGTTTGATTTCAATATGTCACAGAATCCATCCCGTACAAAAATAGAGGATGCAGCCTTTCTTTTTTCAAGGGAATCACCACTTATCAAGGCTCAGGGGCTAATCGAGGATAATAGTTCAAGAGTGTACAGTAGTCAAAAGGACAATACCATAGTAATCGTTAGAATTGTAAATTTGGTAAAATTGGATTATTTAAGGGGGCGGCTCATCAGGAACTTGTGTACATTGGACTTGAAGTCGGCCATATTTTAGTCAGATGGAAAGCAAGTAAACGGAAGAGGGTTCCACAGGTGTACAGTTCTAAATAAACAACTTTGTTCATGGAATTTACATTTGAGTTTAAGCACAGATAAAGACTGGGGGAAATTATTGATAGTGGTTTCAGCTAGAGGAGTGTTTCTTAATAATGTTGGAAAATAAATTTATTATGTTAACTACTCTATTCGCTACTTCAATTTCGACCCTGAAGGCATCTTCGTTCAATGTGGGGATTGTTTATGAAAGATTTATTTTGAAGACAGCTAACTAACAAAAAAAAAAGATTCGGATACAGTGAAAGGATCGTTTTAGCAATTCTATAAAAAGAAGCGAGTATTTCCATACGTTATCTGTTCGTGTTGAAATTAATGCCCATTGTTCCCGATTTATTTAAATAGGGGAATTTTCGAATATTGAAATATTGCAATCAAATGTTTTCTCCATATTTTCAATTAAAACAATATTTTCAGAAATTGAAAAAAAAATAGAAATGGTTTTCTAAATTTAATTCAGATGCGCCAAAATAATATCCCCTTTCTGATTATCAATATTGGATTTTTTTATATCTTCTACGTTCTTAGTTCCTTATTTCTTTCGATTATATTTTAGAATAATAATAATAATAATAATAATAATAATAATAATAATAATAATAATAATAATAATAACATTATTATTAATAATAATAACAATAATGATATTAATAAAACTATTAATATTAACAATAATAATATTGATAATAAAACATGCAATTAGTATAAAAAATGTAAACGAAGAACACCTACGTTTTAACTCATATTTATATGTGTGTGTGTGATGTGTGTGTCTGTATCTGTTTGTGTTCGCCTTGCAGAAGACAGACCGATAATGAATATATATATATATATATATATATATATATATATATATATATATATATGCATATATATAAATATATGTATATATGTATGTATGTGTATATAATATTATATATATAAGTAATTATATATATATAGGCATACACACACACATATATATAAATAAATATATACATATATATACATACATATATATATATATATATAAATATATATATATATATATATATATGTATATAGTATCATCTACTCCTTAGATAGTTGTGGGCCTTTCCTGGATATTTTATTAGCTTCATATATATATATATATATATATATATATATATATATATATATATATATATATATATGCATATACATATTTTATTAGCTTTATATGTATATATATATATATATATATGCATATACATATATTTATATATTATATCTGGTATAATATATATATATATATATATATATATATATATATATATATATACACTTCATTATTTTTCTGTCTTCGACTTGTTCTCGCTCTCTGTCTGTCTGTCTGCCTCTCTCTCTCTCTCTCTTTCTCTCTGTCTCTCTCCCTCGAGCGTTTTGCCTTCCTTTCTTGGTCACCCACGCCAATATATATATATATATATATATATATATATATATATATATATATATATATATATATATATATATATATATATATATATATATATATGACAGAACGGAAAGACTAACGAAAGCCAGAGGGAAAATAATTGGGAACTATTCATTTTTTACACCAATTATGACACATACTTGATTTTTAATGTATTTTCTTTAATCTTGAAAAGTGAATTAAGCCGGGTTAACAGGTTCAGGTAAATAAATGGAAAACGACACCTGCTCCATACACAACTTATCAGATTCATATACAAGCAATAATGCGAAGTATCTTTGTTGGAAATACAGCATTTATTAGAGCTGTAACAAACATGCTATTTTAGATTTGAAAAACCAGTGATGATTTTTGGACTGGTTCCCATAACAACCAATTGTCTTAGCCACTAGTCTTTCTACCAATTCACCGATCTCGCAGAAAAGAAAAGTAGCAAGAGAAACAGAAAGAATGTGCCAATATTTTAATCGTTTTTTAAACGTTAATAAATTTATTTTAGTGTCCCCGTACTTTTGGCACATTCAATAAGTTCCCCATTAGAACTCTTTATATTCGACATAATATTATTTTGTACCCTATCAATTTTTTCGTGATTATATGATAGCCGAAAGAGCTCTTGAGAAACTTCCACTTATTATTTTCCAAACTGTATATAAATTCTGTACCTCCAAACATTTATATATATGCTTATTACAGTGAAGCAACTGGCCCTGACGGCATTCTAATTATAGTGTTGAAAAAGCTTCAAGCAGAACTTGCTACCATACTTACAAAACTGTTTAAGCGTTGCCTTAAAGAGAAGTGCTTCTCAACATCCTGGAAAACTTCATCAGTATGCCCTGTATTTAAGGTTTTAGGTGATTAGTCATTTCCCTCTCAGTACAGACCAATAAGGCTCCTGTGTGTCATGAGTAAGTTTCTGGAATCCATAATAAATAAAGAATTAGTCAATCACCTCAGCAGAAATAACCTTCTTAGTGGCATGTAACATGGTTTCCGTTCTGCTAGATCTACAGCAGATGCCCTAATGGTAATATTTCATTGGATTTCTCCATCTCTAGACAAAGGCTTCATTTCTAGGGCAATTGATCTTGACATATAAAAGGTCTTCGATAAGATATGGCATAAAGGACTACTTCACCAGATTTCCAGCTACGGTATACTGGAAATGTTTTTTCAATTATTAAATCGTTTCTCTTTGATATACTCGTAAGAGTAGTGGTTGATTGGCAGAAAACAGAAACCCATAGTACTAATGCCCTCAAGGGTCCATCCTGGGCCCAACTCTCTTGCTGATCTACATCAATGATCTAAAAAACACATACTTAAAGCATTTGTATGCTGATGACACGACCATCCATGGCACACATCCAAGGCCGTAAATGAAAAAATTCTCTCTGATTCTCTCTCCTCTGATGTTCAGCGCGTTGTACAGTGATGGAAGAGGAGGCTGGCCACTTTTAATACATCCAAAACCAAGCTCCTATCTTTACACTATCAACGCTCTGATCCCCATCTGGCATCAATGGAAATGGATGGCTCTCTTCTATTTTTTTTTACAAGCTTCTGGGATTGATCTTGTTTCTTGATTGGAAATGGAACACACACATCAAGTTTGTTTTCAAGGTCGCTGGAAAAATTATGGGATCCTTCTACCACTCCAGAAGATATATCAGTGCTGATGAAATTCTCAATCTACATAAAAGCCAAGTACTATTGTCACATCTGGGCAGGGGCTGCTAAAACATCCTATCCTGCCTTGACAGAGTGCAAAATAGACTTCGTGGCTTAGTGGGGGATGCCTTTTCTCTGCCCTGCTCCCTCTCTCCAACTGAAGAGTTAGTCTCAGCCTGTCTTTGTTTTATGGCTATTTCCATGGCAAGTGCTTGTCTGAACTCCAACCTATGGCCCCACCTCGCCAATATTTCACGAAAGAAACCCGATTAACTGAAACTTTTGTCAAAAATTTTCCCCACTATTTATTTGTGCCAAAATCAAAACGTAGATTCCATGAACAAAGCTTCTTTCTTAGAAGTGCACGTTTGCTGTTTCCTACCTAACTATCACTTGGATGTCTTCAAGTCCAGCATGAAGAAATTCCTGATAAACCGCACCCGTAAGTAAGGAACTTTATCAAATCTCCATTACTAACGATTATTACAATGTTATCTCATTGATTACTGTACACGCAATATCTCTTATCCCCGTGTGACGTGCGGGCCATAAGTGGTGACTACCATGTAAAATATCTCTATCTATCTATCTATCTATCTATATATGTATATATACATACATATATATATATATTAATTTATAAAATATATACGGCGATTATGCTACACTGAATATTCCGAGTTTCATCCACTCTAGGATTCTTCAGGTATATGCGCAAATTTTGTGGTTATCTGTCGTGTTTATATACGCACCTTTATTGAGATTTCAGTTAGCCAATCAGCTTTCTAGTATCCCCCGCACCCTTCCTAGCAGCCAATGGGTATGCACTTATAGGACAAAGGACCATTTTACCTCCGGTTGACCTGGTTCTTTGTGCGTGTTCTGATTAGCCTGGATATCTAGTGCCTTGATCTATTTTAAATCTAGGTTAGGTTTTATATATATATATATATATATATATATATATATATATATATATATATGTATGATAGTTTTTGTATATGCATCTTTATTCATTTTATTTATTTATGTGTTTATTTTCTATTCTTTTGATAGAGATAAAGTTATTTTGTATCTTGAGTAAATGTTATCCTGTGAACACAGTTGCTCGCTATTTCTCTCCTACAGTTTAATAGATGTTGGTACAGGATAGCAAATTTTCTAAGTAGTTTTGTTGAGAAGGGTAGCCAGTTTTAATATACATTTTTATCATTTGTTTTATAAATTTAGATTAACATAAAAATTATTTCAATAAATGGTCGTTTCTTTGTATAGGGTGTATAATTAAGAAGTATTGCTTCAAGTATTTCTTGCGTAGTTTTTTTCATACATAACGTGTGTGTTTGATATCTGTATCTTTTTCTTATTATAAGTCTATGTTGTAGTGAATCAGTAGTCAGTTTGTATGTAAATAAACTGGAAAAAAATTTAACTGCTTTCCAAAAAGAATTTTAAAAAAAGCTAATATTATTTGTAAGTAATACTGACGCTATGGGTAAGGTCATTGATATAAAGACATAAAACGTTTGCTAATTTTTAGAAAAGAGGGGAACAGATACGTGAAAAAGAAAATACATAATAATTATAACCACTTCGGAATATCAATATTGGATTTTTGATAGCTTCTACTTTCTTAGTTCGTTATTTAGTTATGTGATTTTCTAATAGGATTAAAGGGCTTGCATTAAAAATGGAAATATGAAACTAATACGGATCTTAAAGGGTGACGATATAAAGTTAGAGATAAAGAGTGAGAGCAAGAGATAGACAGATAGAGAGAGAGGGAGAGAATAGAGAGAGAGAAGAGAGAGAGACGATGTAAATCTAGAAAATAGAAAGTAAGGTGTATGCTTGAATACAAACCAAAAAGCGCGTGCAAATTTGCTCATAAAAAGAGAGAAGGGCAGAATGGGCGTTAGAGAAATAGACTGAGTAGAGTAGACGTTGCGTTAAAATAAGTATGCGCAATGAGTTGAAAAAAAATTCAAATGTCGGAGATAAGAAACACATGAAGTGGACGAAAGGAAATACAGCTGGATTGATAGATAGATAGATGAATAGATAGATAGATTGATAGATTGATAGATGAATATATATATACATATATACACACACACACACACACACATATATATATATATATATATATATATATATATATATATATACATATAGGTGTTAGGTCATGTCATGTGCTACTGGTACCATGTAACCCAGTACTACCTGTCTCATGGTCGGGTCACCGGCGACTAAACTGGTTCCCCCACCGGACTTGTTTGGGGA
>NC_136512.1:25006990-25084490 GCF_053919585.1 Euprymna scolopes | reverse complement strand
AAAAATAAATTTGTACAACTGTTTTCAAAGTGTTTCTCAAGATATTTTATAAAAATTATAAATATATATATATATATGCATGTATTTATACACACACACACATATATATATATATACACACACACTCACACACACATATATATTTATTTATTTATATAAAATGGGTTAAGAAATTCTAACATGAGAAAGATGTGTACTTAAATAAGGGTGTTGTCACCAACAATGCGTATGTTTTAACATTATGTTATTATTCCCTGTTTTGATTTTTCATTGAAAATTATGTTTAGATCATTGTAATAATGTTTATAAATATTGAAACCGCTTTTAACGCGTTTCCGACGTTCTGTGAAGCGTTCACTTCAGAAAATATTTAAAATGTTTAGAATATATTCAAGATGTTTTAAAAATGTAAAAGAACATTTTCGTAGTTCATTGGAAATGTTTCCGAGAGGTGGAAACATGTGTAAACGATTCTACTTTAAAATCCCCTACGGATATTTATAAATGCACCTCTTTATCTAAACAAATATAATATTAAGAATACCCGAACAGTCTAAGACTGAAACAAAAAAAGCACAATACAAAAATCTAGGAATCCAAAATATAAATATAAAAATTGAATTAAAACAGCCCTACCCTTATTTCAGAGGAGCTGGACTCCCCCTTCCACACACACATTATTAACGACGTTCGATCACATGTACCTTCCTAGGGACGCCAATAGCTTTATAATACTATAAAACAGAACATGCATTCTTCAAACCAATAAAAGAAAACACCCCCACACACTCAACCCACCTCATCAAACCCACACACGCGCACACACACATCCTACTCTATGCACCCTGTTGAACAAGTACCAATGGGCCCCTCACCCCCACTCAAGTAAGAGTAAAAAGGAAATAAAATGAGAAAAAAAACAAAGAAAGATAAATAGAACCACAAACAGAGAGAGATAGCGAGACAGAGAAAGAGAGAGAGAGAAACATAAGACAGCAGTGACCACAGTCCAGTCCAATGAACCAGTAATAAAAATTGAACATATGAATGAAAAGTAGAATCATTTAAACATGTTTCCACCTCTCGGAAACATTTCAAATGAACTATGAAAATGTTCTTTTACATTTTTAACACATCTTGAATATATTCTAAACATTTTAAACACTTTCTGAAGAGGACGCTTCACAGAACGTCTGAAACGCGTTAAAAAACGATGTCAATGATTAAAACACATTATTACAATGATCTAAACATAATTTTCAATGAAAAACCAAAACACGGAATTATAAAATAATGTTAAACAATACACATTGTTGGCGACCACCCCTTTATTTATATATATATATATATATATATATATATATATATATATATATATATATATATATATATATATACCTCTCTCTCTCTCTCTCTCTCTCTCTATATATATATATATATATATATATATATATATATATATATATATATATATATATAAGAAAAGTAGAAAAAGTCCAGATTTAATAATATCAAACCTTCCATGAATATAAATTTGGGAGAGAGGGGGATTTCACCAAGCAAAAAAATGAAATCAGAGAACTCTTATTCTAATACATAAAATAAAAATAAAACTTTGAATTTATTAATTTTTGACATAATATATTGTTTCTAAAGCATATCTAGTAAAAACCTTGAAAATAATAAACAAATACCGGAGGTATCTTAATTTGGTGTCGTTTCAAAAGAATTATCAAGAAATTTGTTGACATTATGTAGTCCTGACGTAACAGTTACGTAAGTAGTTCCAATAACGAAGGGAGTATGGCGTATGAATATCCGAAGTTCTGCATTTTACTCACATATCTTAACATAAACGAGGCTTAAGCCAAGAAAATGAAAACAAATAAAATTTTACTATTTCTATTTGTGTTCCTACTTAAATTGTTGTCGGGAGGTGAATTTTTTAATTAGTTCAGAAGATGACTTTCTGAATAATACGCTTTTCTTTTGGTTTTTAGTAAATTAAATGATTATGGTTAGTTCATATTAAGCTTACTGAGCGTTCGGTAAGGTCAAAGTGTAGAAACTACATACTTAGCCTATTCTATGTCTATTCTGTGCGCGTATACAGATTTTGTACAAAAAAATATAATACTGTCATCACACAGTATGAAAAGAAAAACAAAACAAATCCCAGGGTAATTTAGCCAGACAAATACTTACAACAGCCAGGAAAATATAACAAATGCGAAAACAAATGTGTGTAAACAGTTTGCGTTAAATAGATTGAAAACATATTTATTTAACTTAAAAGATAACCTACATATGACGATATAGAATCCATTTAAAGTATTATTTTCATTTGTTTCATCTTCGCGAACTGTCAGTGAGTGTTTGTTGCAGCTTCCTTTCTATTCAATGTCTTTTGAACTACAACATTTTATCCGTTAAGAATGATACGATCGATATTATGCTCGCGTTGTAAAAATAATTATATATATATATGTGTATATATATATATATATATATATATATATATATATACATATATACATACATATATATATATGTGTGTGTGTGTGTGTGTGTGTGTGTGTGTGTGTGTGTGTGTGTGTGTGTGTGTGTACTTCCGGGATACGGTGGCCCTCATAATTTTTTTTTTCAGTTTACTATGTTGAATATGATGTTTTTACGACCCTTGGGCACAGTAATTTTCCCATCTTACGGTCTTATTTATAATGCTACTTTATTATATATATGTGCATTATATCCTGTACTCTATTTCCTTAATAAGTCTTAATGCCATATCCCGGGAATATATATATATATATATATATATATATATATATATATATATATATATATATATATATATATATATATATATATATAAGAAGGGAGAACTTGTCAACACACGGAGCCCACTCGAGATGAAGGGTTATTGAGTACAAGTGGGGTCAGGGAAAACAGATGATGGTAGATTTAGGTTGAACTGTTTAAGTGGATTATAAGTCAGAACTTGTTTACATTGGGCTTTGAGTTTACAACGCTGTAGTCAGTTGGGAAGCAGTTCTTTGAAATTAAGTTATTTCATTAAGTTACTTCATGTTAATAATGAATGTTATAATTTTCTTAATTTGTTTGTTTTCTGTCAGTTGGTTCCATATTTTCTCGATATATCTGAAATTTTTTATGGCCTTTGGTAAGTTATTCTATTCTCCTCAGCAATACTGTTCATTTGTTTTTTTTTTTCACTGGATGAGAAATGTCTGAATAGAGGAAAATAAATCTCATTGTAGACATTTTTTATATATATTGTAAGAAAACGTTTTTGTTTTTTATAGACGCTTAAATGATATAAAAAAGAATAAATAATAGAATTAGACGAATAGAAATTGAAAATAACTCCCTATTTAACAGCGATTTTCAAAGAATATTATGAGCAACTGAATAGCTAAAACTTACCGAACACAGAAATTCATTCCTATGAAAAATAAACATAAACTTAACGGCACATTTAATTTTACTATTATTTTATTATTAATAAACGTCACAATCTTGTTGACACACCGTTTCATAGAAGCTCACAAAATTAAAGCAATGATGAGCCCGACATGTATCAGATGGCTGACCATTTCGGAATCCTAGGCGTTGTGTGTCACGCTGAGTCGTAGAAATATCCAGATTAGTATCTGGGGGTGCTTTTAGCTCACTGGGTGCTATGCACACTCGGGATTGAAACAACGAATACTATCGTCTTTACGTGCCTTCTCGAGCTTATCAGGGCTTAAAATTTCGAGAAAGGTAGACGCCACTGCTGTTAAAGCAGCAGGGCTTCTGCTGCTGCTGGTTTTTATTATTTAAAAGGAAAATAACTTATATAATTTATATTCTAACTTTGTACGTCAAATCAACAATATAAGCCATTGCGATCTCTTGCTCTCTAGGTTTCTTTCTCCCCGCTCTCTCCTTAAGTCTCAGTCTAACTGTCTTACTCTCTCTTTCGCGAAATGATCCCTAATTGTGATGTGCGGGATAGAATGAGGACTAGGGAGAGATAACGAAAAGACAATAAAAAAAGAAGATAACGAACTAGAAAGAGAAAGGAGAAAAATGGTCACGTGACGAAAAAAAAAACAAAGAACAGGGTAAATCAGAGAAGAAATACAAGATGAACAAATAGAGAGACTTAAAAAGAAGAAAAGGGAGGTAAGAATAAAAATGTGACAATAAAAATAATAAGAACGAATATAGATACAATAATAAAATGTGTAATGTCGAATTGAAGAAAAATAAAAACAAACAAAGAAAAGAATAACCACAAAACATCGGAAAAAAAGATACGATTGCGCTGAGAACAAAAAATGAAAACACTTGCTCCAACGTAGTTAGCGACATGCAACTCATTTTCGTTCGTTTAATCTTTGTTTATGACTAAAACTGAAGTATGTATAACTATAAAAACATACTTTCGGAAAGTAAAATATACACAAATATAACAAAAAGAGAGAATACAATATTCTTTTGGGAATATTTAAAATTTAAAGCATGACAGTTTGTAAAAGTAAAAAAAAAAAAGAAAAGAAAAGACACGCTTGTAAAATATGGCGTAGGAAACTATATCTAATCAAAATGACATTTTAGCTGATGCAATGATATGTATATATATATATATATATATATATATATATATATATATATATATATATATATATACTAGAAAAGTACCCATCGTTGACAGCCTACAGAAAATGGGCTCTGATTTATGAAAGTATGATAGGTTATGAAAAGGAAGGGTTGTAAAGGGATAGCTTCGACTTTAGGGGTATCAAAACCAAAGCAAAATATGATGAAAGTAAAAAAAAATAGTTAAACCCCATAATTTATAATACCATACCTTTTCACACTGACACACTTATCACAATATTTTGTGGATCTATATTAAAAAAAAAATCCTTGTTAAACTTTGTGACATATTTCCATTCTATGGAGTTCAGGCGCGAACGAACATCCAATAATTTTATTATGCCATATTTCTTCAAACTGAAACATAATTATCAAAATATACTTACGCATGAAATATCTTCATTAAAGTGTGTGCCTATGTCCATTCCAGGCGCCAACGCTGACAGCACAATTTTATTATACCCTTCCTATTCAAGTTAAAACATAGTTCTCAAAGTATTATTATGTGCATTTATATCAAAAACACTTGTAAATATTTTTTTTATTTTTTTATTTTTTTTATTTCCATACTTTGTGGACCAGGCGCGCACGCAGACCCCACAATTTTAGTGAATCATCATTATGCCAGATAAAGCATACTCATTCCTATGTCTCGATACATCTTCTATCATTATATGTGATCAGTCTTCTATAAGAATAAAACATATAGGAACCTATTCGTTACTAGACACACACGCAGACGTTCAGCTTTATATATATATATATATATATATATATATATATATATATATATATATATATATATATATATATAACTACTTCATTTATACGCATAAATTTAATATATGAAAGTATAGATTTATGCGTAAACTTTAAGTATTTACTTCAAAAGTGCTCAATACGTAGGTAGAGCTAGTTAGTAATTTATAAAATATATATGGCGATTAAGCTACACTGAATATTTTGCGTTTCATCCAACTATAGGATTCGTCAGGCTTATATATATATATATATATATATATATATATATATATATATATATATGCATTTTCTTTTCATGAAGATTGTAATGCTGTATATTAATTAGCCAAACTAGCTATCAACACTGACTTGCTTTTTATTGAAATCAGCCGAGAGCTCTTTTTAGTGTCTTAGTTGTTCTCTTGACTGCAATTGTCTGGGTCTCTTTTGCACTTGGTTCACCAGAAATATTAGTTAGGTTGGACTTTAGATTCTTCTTCATAAGCCCTGTAGCATACAATATAACTGGTATGATTTATATCTGTCTAAGATTCCAGTTTCTTGTCATATCATACACGAGACCTTGATATTTGGTCTATTTCTCCCTTTCAGCTCTGTTCAGACCTCCATCATAAGGGATACTCATTTCAAACAAGGTTGCCACTCTTTCTGACTTTTTCCAGGACAATGTAAGGTTGCACAACGGTATTTTCAAGGTAGGTGGCTGTAGGGGCATGGTCGTAATGTATGGTATATTAGTCATTTCCAACTGTTCTTTCATGTTGATGTTCCCTGGACTTGCTGCTACACTGGATGTTTAATTTATATCAGTACAAGTGAGGGGGATGGGGGCACGTGAATTTTAAGTCTTCCCAGAATGTGCACTAGAAAGATCCGCGCTCTCCGGTCAGCAATTAACCAAGATTATAGTAAAACAATAAACGTTTCCATTTAACATGTTGTTCTAAAATTAAACCGTCATATTTTCAAAATAATTTTTAACCCAAGAAGTTTAAGACCTACTAAGACGTAACAGATACTATTAAAACGCTCGACCATTTGCGTTAATATTTATTTTTCTATGACGGCCGCTCTATAAGTAAAGCCTCCTATTTTTTAATTAAAAAGGAGCAACCATCATCAATGCACTTTTGCCAGGATGTCAAGTACGCATATTTTATTTCATCTCGTGTGCATGATACGGGTTGCTTTTTTCTTCTTATTGTTTTTAGAGTTTCGCACTGTTAATATATGTAAAAGAGAGATGTAACTTTCAGGTAATGAATAGATACGTTCATTTATCAAAACAATGCAATTTTGAATCGATTCTGATCAATTTCAACGGAATAAAAATATGAGACATTATTTAAAAAAAAAATGTCTTTGATTCTTGGCATTACGATGGGTATTTAAATTGTACAGAAATTTTAATATTTTAATCTGTAGGAAAGAAAAACCAAGCAGTATGCTATATAGTATTTCGATTCGTATTTAGATTCTTCGAACTGTTCTTCTCATCTTGTGTGAATTCTCACAGTGTTGAGATCGATGTAACCTCCGATCTTCTTCAGTTTTATCTTGTCCAACTTGGAAATATTTCTGTCAAACTCGGGATTCTTGACGGAATTTCGAACGGAACCTTTCATTTATTTCACGGGAGTAGCATGCCCGCGTTCTGTCAGTCATGACTAAACAGAGGTCCTAAGCATTTCACAATTGCAGTTGTTTAGGCTTAAAGCTCCCAAAATCTGTACTAGAACTGTGTCGCAGAGGTTTGAATAGTTGAAAAATTCAATTGTAAAATATATGTTATCTTAAAAATTGAAAGTTTAATTCTCAGTGTGGGAGGTCGAGAAATACAATTACGAATTACTTATACCGTAGCTACCGAGAAGGAAGGCTGATACATATGACAGCGTAACGTCACTTCCTAATTAAGTTGTAGGTATAGACAGCTTCCAGTATTCAACCACTTGGTCATGCTAACAGGCATACAAACATATGGCTACCAAAATGTGTTACCGATTGTCCATGTATGTTCTAAAGAAAAAGAACAATTCTCCATTCGGAAAATAATTATTATAATTACACATTTGGGATAATTTTAATCAAAATATCGTAAGTGAATTTTTGTTTGAACTTTTATTTCTATTGGAGAAAGTCGAATATTTCGTTTTATTTATTTATGTTTTTTTTTACTGCAAAACAAACAATTTTTGGGTTTGTATTACTGTACACATAGATTCGAAAAAGTTGTCAAAAAACAAATATATAACAAATAAATGCTATCAAAAGCAAGAGAAGTTACTTTTTCTACCAAACTGGATATATTTTTCGTGTTTTTATTCAATGTAACATGTTTATTCAGCTCGAAAAACATACATTGTTTACCGATGTATTGGAAAATTTTAAACGGCGCCCGACTCTCGCTTTAACACGGTAAGTTCGAGAAAAGGTGTTATAAATAATAAACTAGACAAAATACTATTAAAAAACCACCGAATATATTCTTCTTACTCTCGGTGACCGTGCTTATACCCTCTGTACAGTCATGGCTGACGGAACAAAAACATACTACCCCTGTATAGTAAATGAAGGTTTCCGTTCGAAATTTTGTCTATTTGAGTTGGACAGAAACATTCTCGAGTTCGACGAGATACACTGGAAGAAAATTGAAGGTTATATCGAGCGAATCATTGTGAAGATGAACCACACCAAGAGAATAGTAATTTGAAGAGTTCAAATAAATCGAAACACTTAGTATTATCTCAAAGATTGAGAAACTTAGTATTTTTATATACATAACTTTAATTTTATTTTATGCAAGCGTAAAATAAACTTACATCTATCTATTAATACGATGGCGTGTGTGCTATTTTCTTTGTCAAGCTTACATCTTGGTCGTCTAATGGCTATGCACTTCAATTTCTTGTCATAAATAAGTTTACCAAGAATTCTTCATAAGTTTTGGTTTCGGTTTCGATTATAGCTGATGGTGTTTAAGTCATCTTATTTTTTAAATAAATAATTTTACCAAGAATTAATCATACGTCCTTGTTTCGGTTTCGATTATGGCTGAAAGAACTTAAGTCATACACACACACATACACGCACACACACTCACACACACGCATGCACACACACATAAACATATATATATATTTTTTTTTCATATGTTTTTATTTCGGTTTCGAATCATATTGATGCACAAAAGTCATATTGATATATATATATTTTTAAATCGCAACTTTATAATATATAAAAATAGATTGAACATTAACTCTACAATAATATATATGAATCTGAAAGAATTAAAATATCATATTTAAGCATACTTTACGACCGGGCTTTGCCGGCGTTCGTGCAAGCTTAGATAAATACTTTCAGTTTTTACAACAAAAGCTAAACTATTATCAGAGCATCTTCATTTTAAATGAACATCTACAGAATGCCAACATCAATATATTACATATAATGAGTCCCCTGTGGAATTTCCACAGATCCCGATATTTTACATTAATACTGTTTATATAATGACATGAATAAACGACATGACAGGACTTCAATATGTCAATCAACGCATAAACATTCACATGACATATTCAAAATTATTAGCTTTTGTTTTTGGATTTATTTCTGAATACAAACTTATTAATTATATATTTTTAAAGTATGAATTGATTTTTTTTTTAATTGTGGAGCCTGTTTTCACAGGAAAAGTATTTGAGTTTATAAATCACATTATACAATAACACGATATATATAACACGACATACAATAACACGATATATATATAAATATATATATATATATATATAACACTACATACAATAACAGTACATATATATAACACGACATAAAATAATATTACATATATATAACACGACATACAATAACACGACATATATATATATATATATATATATAACACGACATACAATTACACGAAATATATATAACACGACATAAAATAACATGACATATATATAACACGACATAAAATAACACGACATATATATAAAACACGACATACAATTACACGACATATATAACACGACATACAATAACACGATATATATATATAACTATATATATATATATAACACGACATACAATAACACGATATATATATATAAATATATATATATATAACACGACATACAATAACACGACATATATATAACACGACATACAATAACACGACATATATATATAACACGACATACAATAACACGACATATATATATAACACGACATACAATAACACGACATATATATAACACGACATACAATTACACGACATATATATATATATATAACACGACATACAATAACACGACATATATATATAACACGATATATATATAACACGACATACAATAACACGACATATATATAACACGACATACAATAACACGACATATATATAACACGACATACAATTACATGACACATACACACATATATATGTATATATATATATATATATATATATATATGTATATATATATAACACCACCCCACAACGTAACAACTGGATGAACAAACAACTATACAAACACTTTTAATCTTTCTAAGGTAAAGAGATCGCGCAATATGAACATACCAAAATGTTACATTGGCAACTCAAACCTTACATGTTTTCTTTATCTAAGGTCATCACGGGCTATGAAAACAGAATATCATTTTCATTGCTTTGACTCTCGAGTATATATCCGACACATACACAGTTAATCAACCGGGAACCAAATCACTATATATAAAAGCATATAAGATATCAACGGATACACACTCGAGAGTCAAATCATTGAAAAGGATATGATGTTACCCTAGCCCTATTCATCACAATACAACCTGCAACGTTGATCTGTCATATATTACAGCAAGTATTTGAATATTATATTAAAGCCTGCAAAACTTTTTTTTAACTATAATAATAATATGACCATCATCATCATTCAGTCCATCGATGACGTTGACTAGTCGAGGTCTCAGTAAATTATTCTCCCGTGTTGGACTTTCCACTTTGACTCCTAACTTGTTTGCGCAGTTTGGGAGTAGTATCTGTTGCGCATCAGATAAACACCTTCTAAACCTCTAATGCACACGTCCAGTGGAGCGGACACGTGATTACTGGCAGCATAGAAGGCCGCAGCTTCTGGCTGAAAGTAATCCCAGTGAGGTAAACAGTCGCCCTATCGTCTCCACTACTACGCCTTTTCTCTGGAGGAGGTTACATAGGCTTTTTAAGAAAAACTGCAAGAAAGCCGTAGGATCTGAAGTCAGAGTTTCCATTTCAGTCTTTTGCTGGGATAGGGCAAACAAGACAGTGGCGTTTTATTTTGGGGTTGGTTCCCATGACTTCACCCAACCAAGGGTACCCACCAGACACTGGGGTAGGGGTTGGAAGTGTACCATAGCGTGTTCACACAACGCTGGGACATAACGCACTACCTCTTGGGTGCCCTAGTACTCCGAGATCTCCTACAAGTTTAGCCTGAAGCGGCAAGCCACACAGTAACCATGTGTGGCAAATGCGGAAGCACTGTAGGAGTCTTGATGCTGGAGAGGCTTTGTACTTGCAGGGAAGACATGCATAGCTGTTCCCTTTCCACCGCGAGGTTAGCCAGCTGTGTTAGATGAAAGCGAGTAGGCATGCAACCATATACTTAAGACTAACCTATACATAACACACTAGACGCATCACATCCCCCTGTCGGATTAAGAATTCACTACACACACACAAGAATACGCCCAAGTCAAATCATGCAGAATCAATTATATTTTAAAAGCCTGGACTCATATTAAAACTATATTTCTAAATTCAGTTTTCAGATTCATTCTCGTTTCTTAAAAAAGTTAAAAGGAACCAAACAAAACAATAAATGGTCAGCAATGGTACTTTTCGTAGGTTATGGATTACTTGAATATTCTTGGGCTATTGGGTGAATAGCCACGCGACAACCCTCCAAAAATGCATCATAGAAATGAATGATAGATCGTTTATCAATAGAAAACGGAATGGGAGAACAAGATTTGGTAGCTGTGTCATAGATTTTTAATTTACGATGTCAGCTTTTTACATAATAATATTATAGAGCATATATACATTGTTTTTGGTTCATTGCATCAACAGTCTTTGCATGAGCTCAATGTAAGGTAGACAAATAAAATTAGATTAAACACCAGTAATAGTAAGCTCTATTGTTTGAATAGAGGGGCAGCTAAAAGGCACAGGACGCGACCAACTTTTTAAATGTTGATATGCTAGTTCTTGTGAAAATCAGCTTATTGCTTTATACTGAGGGGCCATAATCGACAAGTACGCAAAACTTATTTTGGTTAAATGTATTGTTAACACAATCTTAGACAAGAAATTCACTTTGAACAATGCTGTTAGGAGGAATTTCTGCAATATATTTTGTGTTGCCATCCCTGAAAGATTCAACAGAAAATGGTTCCAATTTTAGTTGAGAGGCAAACAAATGGGTTGTTTCGAATTTAAATGTAAGGGTATTTTACATTATTTGAACGAGTAAATTTGTACACTTCTATACAAGAGACCCACACTGTGTAGGAATAGAAGACAATTAATAGCTCGACTCATTTTCTTTTATGACAACGATTATTATTTACAGGTACTTTCCAAAATAAAACGAGATTCGGAACGTTGTCTCGAATGTTATCCACGTTTCTAATGTGACCGTTCGTTTTAATATTTTCCCCTTACTGTGACGCCATCTCACATACATTTGCATTCGCGCACTCGCGCTCTCTTACAAACCGAACCAAACAAATTGTGCTTAATTTAATCTGTAATATTGGTGAAGTTAAGTTACGGTTGTGTTCACGTAAGACCTGGTAAGATAACGCTTAGTTAGCAGCAAGGCCAATGTAGAGTAAATAAAACAGTGAGGGCAAGTTTTTGTATGAAAAAAAAATCTCCATGATATGAAGATGTACAGGCCGACGGACGAAGTGTTAAGCCTATATATAAGGCTGCATCACACAAAAATAATTTCTTGAAAATAGAAATGAATTTTGTTGACAGGGTCTAAAGCCAGTGAAATGTAATACGTTCAGGTGCGTTGATTTTTTTCGCTCTTCATATTTAGCTGGAAAATGAAAAAAGAAGAAAGCAAATAAAAAAAAAATTAAAGGCTTGTCGAAAATTATCTACTCAGAAATTCAATACTTACTCATGCATATATAATCACTTAGTCTAATAAACATAAAAAGAATAATGATTTGCGGAAACATAAATATGTTTATGTACGTATATATGTATATATATACATATATATGTACACATATATATATACAAATATATGTGTTTATTATATATATATATATATAATAAACTATATATGTATATATTTATATATATATATATATATATATATATATATATATATATATATAATGAACGTATGTGGCTAGTATAGCTTTGCTTTCCCATTATGTTTCTTTCATTGAAATATACATTTCCATCTTTATTTGGAAGATGAGAAATATGAGAATATGTGTAATTCTATAGATATCTAAACTTTTCTTGTTTCTTTGTTTAGAATAACACTGACTTGAATATCAACTCACATACACACCCACACACACACATACAGGCTGACCCCAAATAACGGGCCCCAACTCTATTTAGGCCCTGATTCTTAGTGTGTTGTCCGAATGAAATGAAACTTTGGTCATATTTAGTTTATTATATTCCAAACATCACATGAAACCACCTTTTTTTCTCCGTTCTACAGCATATGTGCTAGATTGCCTCCATTTAACTTTTGTTTTTTGTTTTTTTTTAATAACACTGTATATATATATATATATATATATATATATTTATATATTATTATATATATATATATAATTAACATTTACCTATATAGTGTAATACACATTAAACAATATTATAATAGATACATAAATTACTTTTTATTAAAAAACATCTATCACTTAATACAGGAGACAAGGCAATAAGAAAATAATCCTCTCTGTATTACTCTTTCGGAAGCACTTAGAGACTTCATAGTCGTATGATTGTTCATACAGTAATAGTTAATGTCTTTATCCCCAACAATTACTACAATTAAAATATTCATAACGCACACACACACATACATACACTCCCGCATGCTAATATATATGTATGTATATATATATATATATATATATATATATATATATATATATATATATATATATAAATATCTTTTTTCAATGATGTGTAAAAATGCCTCTTTAATATATCAAAAATATCCCCAATCATAAAACACAAATATTGATGTGCATATATGCACATCTTCGTGATTTAGCAAATGTAGTTATGTTGAATATTCTCTGTCACAAAGTAATGCAGATAGCAAGTATCTGAGTGCTTTTTATATTATATATTGATAACTGCTATGGTTTATATATATATATATATATATATATATATACATATATATATATACATATCTATATGTAAATATATATATATATCTGTCTCTGTCTGTCTGTATGTATATATATATATGTATGTGTGTGTGTGTGTGTGTGTGTGTGTGTGTGTGTTTGTTAAGTCGACTTATATCAGTAAGAAACTCCGTGTATATCCCGAATATCTTTTAACACCTGAGCATATTTTCACTTTCTGGAACCTGTTCCATTTAATTTTTATTTTGTATTTTGTTTCATTATTTTTTAAAAATTTGTTTCGAGAATTTTTTAATCACATTTTTCACCACTTTCATATATTGTTTGTTTTAATCTATTTGATCTATTTATGTCTGTATTTCAAGAATATCGTCTGTTCGCCTTCATATCTCCTCTTTTCTCTTTCTCCAATAGCTTAATTATCTCCCCTATTTTTACATCATTATTTTTTGGTTGGTTGTTTTTTTAGTATTCCACATTATTCTATTGTGGGCTGTATTTTCATAGTTTTTTTTTACAACATATACATACATATATATATATATATATATATATATATATATATATATATATATATATATATATATTTGTATACGTTTCCTCTCATTTTCCCTTATGTATAGTACCTACTTTTAAAATTACTATTTTATATAGTGTCATCTTCTTTCATTCTGAATTCAGGTCTTAATGTAATACAACCATTTTTTGCTATATTTGTATATTGTATAATTTCACCTAATATCTCCTCTGATGAGGAGTATTTCACTTCGTAACGCCATGCCCTTAATACATTTTTCGAAAATTACCTTCTGTCACTTTTCCTTATCGTCTTTATATTATATTATGTATAATATTATATACATATACATATATATATATATATATATATATATTGTGCTGAACAACAACGCCCTCTGCCAAGCATTGCTTGCCTTCTCTGCCCACGCAAATCCCACGCTCAGATTCCTCTGAGAAGCTATCTGCGATCCAAAAACTCAGGGAATATAAAGGTGAATGTATGTGTGTATGTGTGTGTGTGTGTGTGTGTCTGATCACGAGTAGACTCCTATATGGTTGACTATTGTAAAAAACTGATGACATATATTGATAGAAGATGTATCGAGACCCAGAAATGGGAATGTTTGATCTGGCAGAACAGTGGTTCATGAAAATTGTGGGGTCTGCATTCGCGCCTGGTCAACAAAGTATGGAAATAGAAAAAATTTAAAAAAAATTAAAAAAAAACATTTACAAGTGGTTTTGATATAGATGTACATAATAATACTATGATAAGTATGATTTAATTTAAATAGGGATGGTATAATAAAATTGTGGAGTCTGCGTTCGCGCCTGGCCTCCATAGAATCGAAATAGGCACAATCTTTAATAATGACTTTTCATATCTATCTGCGTAAGTTTACTTTGATAATTATGTTTCAGTTTGAAGAAATATGGTAAAATAAAATTATGGGGTGTTCGTTCGTGCTTGACCTCCATAGAATGGAAATATGTCACAAAGTTTAATAAGGTTTTTTAATATAAATCCACAGAACATTGTGATAAGTGTTTCAGTGTGAACAGGTATGGTATAATAAATTATAGGGTTTATCTATTTTATTTTTGATTTCACCATAATTTGCTTTGGTTTTGATACACCCAAATTCGAAGTTATATCTTTACAACCGTTCCTTTTCATAACCTATCATACTTTCATAAATCAGAGTCCATTTTCTGTAGGCTGTTTTTGAACCCAGTCAACGACGGGTACTGTTGGAAGTATATATATATATATATATATATATATATATATATATATATATATATATATATATATATATAGTAATTTATAAAACATATATATGGCGATTAAGCTACACTGAATATTCGGCGTTTCATCCACTCTAGGACTTCTCAGGCTTATGCGCGAATTCTGTGGTTTTTTATCGTTTAAGTGACAAACAACCACAGAATTCGCGCATAAGCCTGAGGAGTCCTAGAGTGGATTAACCGCCGAATATTCTGTGTAGCTTAATCGCTATATGTATTTCATAAAATACTAACTAGCTCTACCTACGTATTGAGCACTTTTGAAGTAAAGACTTAAAGTTTACGCATAAATCTATACTTTCGTATAGTAATTTGTGCATATATATATATATATATATATATATATATATATATATATATATTGCATATACTATTTTTAAATGCTGATTTAATGTACATATATATATATATATATATATATATATATATGGATACAACATTAAATCAGCATTTTTAAAATATTATATGTAAGTATATATATAAATATATACATGTATATATGTTATATATATATATATACATATATATATATATATATATATTAAGTATTATAATGTTTATTGGTATATAAAATGCCCCTATTGCTCTCATAAAATATGTTTTATTTATATATATGATTAAACCAAGTAGAAAAACACAACAGAGGTAAGCTTAGCGGTTCCATTCCCATTCACCTAGACTTATATCTTAACATTTATTTAATTGATAATAACAGCTAGGGAGATCCTAGAGTGAAATTATATTCTTCAAATAAAGTAGCCTTATCGTGTATTAACGTATCGAAATAGGGAGACACAACATATCTAGTATACGAATACAGTCCATTAATATCTCTTTTCTACTATTTTATAATTGAAATTATAAATGATTGACATATTGGCAGTGACAGAGATGATTTACAGAGGGGAAAGTGTACGTTTACTTTAGTTAGCGGAATAGGCGAAGCCAAGTATATTTCTCCCGTTTTTTTTATGGCGGTCAAATGAAACAAGTAACCGGGAGATTAAGCTTTTCTTCAAAGATGTTTCATGAGCATACGCAGGTTTTTTAAAAAGTGCATAATTTTTACGAGAATATCCTTTCATATGTCTATATAGTTGTCTATTTCTCCCTTTAAGCTTTATTTGTATTGTATGTAGCATATACTTGTGCTTACTGTAGTATTATATGAAGCCGTTTTTAACATTGTTCATATAGATATAATTTGATCTAACAGGCTGACTATCAGTACTACTAAAAATTATTTTATTTTCCTCACGTTTATAAGAGGCTACTATTTTGAATCATGTCTTATAAGGGACTGTGTGGATTTGAGCAGCTACATGTTTGTTCACATTACATTTAAACTGTAGTATGTTTGTATAGTAAGAGAAGTAGGACACAGGAAGACAATTCCAAAATCTATTAGTCATAGAAAATAATTAATTATAGTAGATGGCTCTTTGGCATTTACGGATCTTAAATATAGGCGCGGATTTTTTGTTGTTCGTGTTTGTCGGGTGCATGTACGTCCATGTAATCTTCTCTTACATTTGCCTCATCACATTCCATTAAGATATGGGTAAAACAGATGCGGAGATGCAACAGTTCGGCGATGGACGATAGAGTGGTGATTCACTGACAGTGCAAAACAAGCACCCTGTATATATATATATATATATATATATATATATATATATATATATATATATGCGTGTGTGTGAGTGTGTGAGTGTGTGTGTGAGTGTGTGTGTATATATATATATATATATATATATATATATATATATATATATATATATATATATATATGGCGTTTATTTTTGTGTGAATAATCTTAAGTTTCGAGCACGGTAGAAGGGAGCTACATTAATTGCTGTGTATTTTTTCAGTCCATGTTGCCTGTGAAATTTCAATATTGTAGATATATTTCGAGAAAACAAGAACACGTAATTCTTCTTGGAAAATTATATGGTTGCACTCCTCTTATTTCTATTTCACAATCTACAGCAAATCAGAAATGAAGCCATGTCGTGTCAGAATCTTCGATAGAGATAAATTCGGCCAATCTGAAAGTGTCCCTACCGAGACGACGACAACAACGTATTCGAGTTCAGCGGGTCGAAGTCAAAAGTTCGAAGTCCCCCCCGTATGCAATGGACACCTGGAATATTAATTAGCTGACCCAATTGCCGGAAAGGTGAGACGAGATGCATGTCAATACGTGTATTCAGTCGCTTGAACAGTAAGGACAATTCATGTCCATCTGTTGTCGGGGGTTGACGGTGACGTAAATGGAATTTCAATATATTGTCACAGAAATCATAGGAGGTTAATATAGGATTTGCATTTACAACATGAAATCGAATATATGGTGACATTAATATTCAATGTGCGTAAGAGGCTTAATGGATAACCGAGCAGGAATATGTAGTCACTTGCGTCGGCATACCTTAATTAAGGAAATCGGATTTTAATATACTTTATATCCACCTAATAAGGATATAAGCATGCGGGCGCTTCTCATTTAATCTTACTTGGAATCCATATATTATGTATCTTGCTGTTTCTGCGTCCTGTAACATCGGTTTGGTCTATCGCTTAAAATATTTTCTTTCACTCAACGTTATCCTCTATCTCTACAAATAAACTAGTAAAATATGGATCGAGTTCTGTTGTTATATTTGGGCTGCTCAATCTGGATCGCACTTGAATTTTCTTTGTAAACTGCAGGAAAATATATATACACACACACACACACACACACACATATATATATATATATATATATATATATATATATATGTATATAGTAATTTATAAAATATATATGGCAATTAAGCTACACTGAATATTCTGCGTTTCATCCACTATAGGATTCGTCAGGTTTATGGGCATAAGCCTGACGAATCCTATAGTGGATGAAACGCAGAATATTCAGTGTAGCTTAATCGCCATATATATTTTATAAATTACTAAGTAGCTCTACATACGTATTGAGCACTTTTGAAGTAAATACTTAAAGTTTACGCATAAATCTATACTTTCGTATATTAGGTTTATATGAGTAAATGAAGTAGTTATATATATATATATATATATATATATATATATATATATATATATATAAGTTGTTTTTGTTTTTTAAACGATAGTAATGTTTATATCTCCGCGACGTTTTTCTTAGAAAGTCGCCCAATTTGATTTGGACGTATTATTTATTTATTTATTGATTAATTTTAAAAACAGAACTCTACGGACACGCGTGTTTCGGAGCCCTACTCCTCCTCAGCGTAGCTTGACTGTTGGTAGGTAAGATTCGAACCTTGGACCTTACGTATTTCAGTCCAGCGCTCTAATTCACTGCGCTATGTTCCCATAGACAATTTACTGCTTCGTTTTAATCGTTCATCTGTTTAAGTGGTTTTTGGTTTGATTTTTTAAACGATAGTAATGTTTATGTCTCATATATATATATATATATATATATATATATATATATATATATGTATATATATATATGTGTATATATATGTATATATATATATATATATATATATATATATACAATTTGATTAATCACATACAATTTTCTTCGCTGAAACCGCTCTCTAACAGACATGATGTTGCTTGTCTTAATCTGTTTACGAATACTATAATGGCACGTGTTCGTATGAATTGTGTGATGTATTCCCCTTTTCCGTTTTTTCAGATGGTAAGACTCGTTTGTCTTGAGGTATCCAACAATTAGTTGTTGTTTTTTCAGTACCTCATTATAATACATCTTTTTTATTCCCATAGCTACTTTACAATGGCAGCTAGGTTGATTAACTAATCTACCTGCTCTACCTACAAACTTGGTTTTTGAAGACTAATGTCAATAAGCATCTCTTGTGTTTGCAATAATAAGCATTCGGTCTTGTTAGTTTCTTTCATTAAATTACATTCCTACCTTGTCTCGAGCGAGTAGCACGGAATATATATATATATATATATATATATATATATATATATATATATATATTTATATATATATATAATCTATTTCTTATCATGTAATAGATTATCCCCACTTCATACCTAATAGCATCAATAGCGTTCAATTATACATTAATACTAGAAAGTTGATGGAAAGTTCTGAGGGAGAAATGATTAGGATATCAATTATTGTTTTCTCTAAAGATAAAACTATACAATATTTTTTCTCAATTGTACTATTGTACTACATTTTAAAACGAAATTCAGTTCATATTACTATTCAAAAAGATTGCGTTTTTTCCATGGTAGTCAGCACTTATCATGGCGCGGAAGCCACTCGGGGATAAGGGTTAATGCGTGTAAAGTAATCAATGGGATAATATCGTAGTAATCGTTAGTAATGGAGATTTGATAAAGTGTCTTACTTAAGGGTTTATCAGGAATGTGTTTATGTTGGACTTGAACACATCTAAGTTATAGTCAGGTAGGAAAACGGCAAACGCGCACTTCTAAGAAAGAAGCTTTGTTCATGGAATCTACCTTTGGATTTTGGCACAAATAAATAGTGAGGAAAATTATCGACAGTAGTTTCAGCTAAACGGGTGTTTTTCGTGAAATATTGGCGAGGAAGAACCATAGATTGGAGTTAAGACGAACACTTGCCATGGAAATAACCATAAAACAAAGACAGGCTCATCAAGTATTTGTTTATGTTGGACTTGAAGGCATCCAATTTGTAGTCAGAGTTGAAACGGAACAGTTCCACAGGCGTGCACTTCTAAGAAAGAAGCTGTGTTCATAGAATCTATGTTACTTTCAATTCTAAGTTCAATGGCTGCATAGTATATTTCTTTTATCATCATCTCATTTTCGTATCATTCATTACCTGAATCAGTTGCAGATAATTAGTTCAGGACGTCGTTGTTTTCGTTGCATCTTATTACTAGTACGTATTACTACTTAGTATGTATTACCTAATTTGAGCTAGTGTATGGTGTATTATGCAATGATGGAACTGTAGAGATGAAACCATTTTTCTTGGTCTGAGAGTAGAGGATAAATCTGTTTGTCATGATAGCATGCTCCTCCCACATTTTTAAGAAGCAATGTATTATACTTTAGTTCAATATGGGTGTTGCTCAGGGGCTAAGGAATTATAGTAGCGAGTTGTATGTTTTGGATTTCATTCTAGCTGATGGCAGCCAAGTCATAATTGTTTTCTCGCAGACAATATATTCTGTTATTAAGTAGTGTAGCATATATGATTTCACCTTTGTATTATTATCTCTGATATGCTCTTTTATTTGGGGAAGTATTGGTATACAAGAAAAAACATCAGACACATGTTTACTATTCTTGCTAATTAATTTTATTCTTGAGATAAATTTTCCAATTGCCTCAGCTTGTCATGGAAACAAAACCCTGCTGCAATTGAACTGTGTGTGCCGCACACGTGCACGGCAGAGGCTTCCGAAAGACAACGCCTGGTAGCTAAAAACAAATGACGTCACGCATAATTCCCATTCACACAGCTGGCAACTTCAAGAGGTTTCTTAAAGAGCATGATATTCCGTGTTTGGAGTTACCCGCAGAATCTTCAGGCTTCAATCCTATCGAAAACATACATCATTACAAATGATAAAATTTCAAATCAGGAAGAAGTTTGGACAAAAATTAAAGAGAATTGGTATGCCCTTTCACTGGTGTATTGCCGCGAACTAATTCAAGAGAATGGCTCAAAATTTGCAGGATTTCAAATTACAGAAGGACTATACTGTTAATTATAAACGAGTTCATTGTTTTCCTATTGTTTTTGTCTTGCATTAATGTTCTGAAATTATATTTAAATACAAATTCTCCATTGTGCAGAGTTTCCTTTTGCCTTCTCGATTTGATTTTTTTTTGTCTTTGTTTTTTAAATTGATATGGACGATACGAAACTTTAATTAAAAGTCAAACATGAACAGAAAAATTAGAGAGAACTGAAATGCGAATACAATGAGGTATAGGTTGTTTTAATAGTTACATTCAATTTAGCCTAAATTGGCAGATTTTGAAAAAAATTACAAGTGCGGCCTTTCTTTTTTGCAGCCCTATATATATATATATATATATATATATATATATATATATATATATATATATATATTTGTGTGTGTATATATTAATATATATAAATACTACTTTTGTTTGAATTAAAAAAAAAACCGTATGTTAAGTCACAATAAATGACTATGCTGTAAAAGAGTAACTTTTCTCGTCTTTTATATATATATATATATATATGTGTGTGTGTGTGTGTGTGTGTGTGTGTGTGTGTGTGTTTTCTGCTCCCTTACTTGTCCAGTTAACTAAAGTTTAATCTAACCTATATTGATGGTTTTACTGTCTTTAATTGAAATTGTTTAGTTAATGCATTTTGAAATAAAAATACCCTTTTATGGCTTCGTGTATCTAGAAATATTGAATGACTCTCAAAAGTGCTGGTTCTTTATCTGCTTAAACTAAATATCATACTGTTAATTTTTTTCTGTCATTAGCACTGTTTTTTTTCTTTTTCTGGAAAGTCTTGGCATCTTACGCGAGGGTAAGTTTAGTTTTGGTGGTGTTCGTTAGTTTAACTAAATGGGCTGTTAGTTAATAGATGAAACAGGCGATGATGGAGTCGTTACGCTTCAAAGATATTCGTCGGAATGTGGCACCCTGCTCTCCTGTTGGATAATACAGTTCTTGGAATGTTTAGGTTTTTCTTTCCTGATCCAAACTTTCGGGTAACTCTTGATGGCATTTTTATTTTTTTTTCTCTCAATTGTGGTGTTATTCAGGGATATATGGTAAGTCCAACAATGTTCCTTGTCATTCTAATTTTTTTTTGAAGAGAATATATTTTAGAATCTTACCATTTCTGCTCATGGCATCGCCATCTATTCTGGTATTTCATCCTGCCCATCTTTCTAGGATCAGTCGAAGCATGCAGTTGACCTCGAAGTGATTTGGTTTCTACTGTCGATCAGGATGAGAACCAGCTTGTTTAGTTAAATCCGATTAACACTCAGAATTTGTCCATCAATTGCAGGCGTGTTCTTTTTTTTCTGATATTCCTATGGATGCGAAATCGACTGTAAAAATGTTTGGTATTTATTTCTCATTAAATGTGTTCTTCGCTCGCTATCCTTATTACATCCTTCTTTCTACTTCTGGTAAAATCAGTTTGTTATATCGACCCAAACATTATTTCATACAGGAAACTGTCCTCTATCATTAGAAATTTACGATCACACCATATATGGAGCACTGTTGTCATATTTGAGCGCGCGAATCTGAGCTCGTTGTTATAGTTCTTGATGAATTACAGGCATATATTTGTGATTTGATTAGAACCGAAATTCTCCTTCACTGCAACCTCTCCCTTTCTACAAATACTATTATAGCTTGTGTTCCTATTCACTGTTTGCTTTCTTCTAGCACGTTTGCCCAGTTGGTCTAGACGTGCCAATTAATTCTGTTTTAATATTTCATTGTAATGCAACATCTCTTTTCTAGTAGCTTCTTTTGCATGACTGAAACTGAAAGGTTGTTAAACTCTCTTCCTGCATCGCTCTTTATTTTTCTTACATATTTTAACTTTTCCAGACTAAGATCAATAGGCACCGCCTGTTTTTGCAATAATCAGGTTTCGTTATTTTTAGGTCCTTACATAAGGAGATTCCCGCCTTTTTTCCGAGCGATTACAAGGAAACACATTAAACAATACATTTATTTTTTTTTATTCTCGTAAATTATTACAACGGTTTCTTTCATAATATACCAAAAAGTTAACTGACTTAAATATGTTCCAAATAAACAAAAAGTTATAATCATTACAATTGCGGTTAACTATTGCTTACCCTGACGGATAAGATTCATGTCTTTGTTTTCATAGTTCACAGGAAGCTTCTTTCGAAAAATTCATGCAATTTATTATTTTTTAATAGGTGTCACTTATCAAGACCCAGATGGCACTCGAGGTTTAGTTTTAAAACGTAGGCAGTAGTGAATGAGACAATATCGTAGTAATCTTTAGTAGTGGAAATTTGGTAAATAAGATTACTTAAGGGGAACTACTCATCAAGAACTTGTTTACGTTGGACTTGAAGACGACGATAGTGTGGTCAGCTGGAAAGAAGGCAAACGGAAGAGAATTTTACTGGCGTTTAATTCTAAATTAGAAGATTTTCATGACATCTACGTTTAGGTTTGGGCACCGTGGAGAAAATTCTTAGTAGTGTGTATTATCTTAGCTAAAAATATTGCATTTATTGTACGGGTAAGATATATGTATTTGCTTTCTAAATTCACAGGAAGTTTCTTTCGATGAATTCACTTAATTTTAGATAAAGGAAATGCGCAATAGAAATTTTATTTATAATTATGTGAGGAGATTGACAAAATAAGCAAACATTACTAGTTTAAAGTCAATACGGTTTTTGTGGTATTATCTATAAAAAAAAAACATTGTTTCCTTAATTTATATTGACAATATTATAAAGAATCATGAAAATACTTTCAGACAGTTTGATTAAAATACGCTATTAATCAATAAAGATGACGTCACTTAAAGTGTTATATCTTGCTGGATTAAATTTAGCTCCTCTCAATGCATATACACAAATAGAGATTTGTCCATTCTCTTTGGGAAAAAGAAAACATGTGCAAGCGGAAACGCGATCTATAACATGCATGCTACTACAAGTGGGAGTAGTCACATGAAAGGCGCAGAGAGCTTTAATATTTGCAGACATCAGCAAGCAAGTTTTTGTTCCCCATATGTAGAGAGGTCCAACTTTTTTTTATTTCTCAATTAGTGTGTTTAGGATGAGATCGTTTCATAATGATCGCAAATTAAATAGGCAATATTTTACTTTTGCAGGGGAAAATGTGTCGTGTTATAGTTCGATAAAAACGATGACAAAATTATATCCAAACTTTACTCTTAAAGTATATACCCAACTAAAGACTTACGGTTTGAAAGCATTTATACAGTGCATCCTGGAAGCACAGTCGTCTTGAATACTGAAAGAGTGTCGAAAAATTAAATTATGATTTGATGGCTGATACAAACAGTTAATACTATTGAATACATTTCAAATCTATATCAAATGTGGTATTTTACTAAATGCTTATAAGAATTATTGTTTCATCTTTACAAATAAAAACATGGTTTTACTTCGAAGGCTTCTTGAGCGTAATATAAATTTTGGTGTGTGTATTTTATTCATATCGTATGAAGACGTTGACACCCAAACACACACATATACACACAAATATATATATATATATATACATATATATATATATATTTGTGTGTATATGTGTGTATTTAAATGTATTACCATTCTTTTCAACACACACTTCAAAACACCCGGTAATCGCCGGACACCCACACTAGTATACATTACTTCAAGATTTAACGGTTTAAAAAGACCGAACAAGGGCTCATGTTTCTATTACCTTCAAGATTATCGCCGCTGTTTGGAAAATTTTTGTGCTGTGTGCAGTGGATTCGGTAGTAGGTTCATAGGCCAAAACAATCGTCGGTATCGCGAGCTGTTTTAGCAGGTTATCCACCCAGTTTGAATGAAATAAAAAATCGTGCGAATTTGATTTTTTTCCGTCTTGTATTCAGCGTTCTGAAAAGAGAAAATCACTGTCTTTAAACGATTTTAATTTAAACGATCAGATAGAGCGAAAAAAGGCTCTTATATAATACAGGATGCCCCCCCCCCAAAAAAAACACACACAGAGGACATTCAATCGTTTTCCTGAGCAGTTTACAGTCAACGGAGAAAAAAGGCCAAATACCCTAGTGTTTTGATGTATTTTTTTGCATATAATAAACTTGTTATGACCAAAGTTTCATTTCATTCGCACAAAACACTAAGAAACATGGCCTAATTAGAGGTGGGGCCCGTTTTTGGGGGGTTACCTTGTATATAAATTAAAGGTATTTTAACGAAAACCTTTTTGAAAATGCATCATTTGAAATCATAATTAAAAAGTTGCAATAACATTCTTCTCAACCTAAGGTAATTTCTTATAAGGATGATACGCGGGAAATGTTTATTGGAAAATTTATAAACTTCATTATATTATCTATCTCTATAATTTGCTCCTGACGTCTTTATTGAACAGTGTTAGAGAAAACATTGAATGATTAATACATAAAAGTTTATATATATATATATATATATATATATATATATATATATATATATATATATATATATATATATATATATATTAGTAGCAGTAGTGGTGGTGCTGTTCTCTTTAGCGGCATTAACGGCATCAAAATGTTGTTTGTTTATTTCTCGATAGTTCAGCGTTTTGTAAAGAGCTAAAAGCTGTCTTATATATATATATATATATATATATATATATATATATATATATATATATATATATATATATATATATGTGTGTGTGTGTGTGTGTGTGTATGTGTGTGTGTGTGTGTGTCAGGGCATGGCATATGCTACTGGTACCATGTAACCCAGTACTACCTGCCTCATGGTCGGGTCATCGGCGACTAAACTGGTTCCCCCACCAGGTAATGAGGGCGGCTAGTCTCCCTGAAGGATTAAAAACAAGACCTTTCAAAGTGCGAATTAACCCCTTTTCGGGGTCAACGGCCAACTAGCACCGCGTATGTTTATTTGTATGTACATATGTGTTGGGGTGGAAAGGGCTCCCGTAAGTCGTGGTGAAGGCAACCAATTCTACGAGGAGAAGAAGCAAATCTGATTTTAAAAACATAAAGCGGGAGACCAGTACCCGCGTTAAGCTTGTCTGCGGTTTAATTTGTTGCTGGCTATCTTTCTCTGGCTTGTTGCTGGATCTCAACATTTGTAACTGGCAGAGAGATTTAGATGTTGTACAAACCTAAGACTGTAACATAATCTTTGTATAGATACTCCCTCAAGCATTTGGACTCATGGACATTAAGTGTCCGAGGAAGTGGCACTCGTCTGGCAAGACGTTGCAATCATATATATATATATATATATATATATATATATGTATATATATATATATATATATATATATATATATATATATACTAAGTTATAAATTAATGGACTATGCTTTCCATGTAAATGTTCTTAAACATTCATTAGATTAAATAATTAATACTTAACACTACACACGTGCTAAGCACTATTGTAATATAAAAAAAGAAAAAAAAAAACAAAACAAGACAATAATTATTTCTCTCTCATTGCAAGAAGTTGGGCAACAGATACGTAAAATGAGAAAGAGAAGTCAGGGCTCCCGAGGAGAGGTACTTTGCCCTACAAAAAGTGTCTTGGCAATTCTGTAGCCATTTCCCGGTAAGGGCGATTCAAGCGATTGGCAATAAACAAAGTGACCCCTTCTGAAAGAGAGAAGGTAAGGCTCGAGAGGATGAACCTCCTAGCACTGTAGAGGACTAAATCTCTACTTCAACCCCATCAGCGGCCGGATCATTAAAAAATGGGCTAATCTCTGTTGATTTTGAATCTCTATTCGTGCATTAAATATATCGTCTAATTAATATTTTTATGCGTGTTGTGAACGGGAGAGAAATATAAAGTTTTGTAGTCACCTGGGCATTTACTTTTCTGTTTGTGACCATGCTTCATATCTGAAATGTAAATGATAGTTGTTATAAATATGTTTAATGTTTAAAGTTGGACAAATTTTAACGTTTCTTTGTCTCTGTTCTTTTTTTCATCATAAGGACACACGTCCTTATGAAGAAAAAAATGGTTATTATTTCGCATTCTATATTGTTTATATAAAATCTATCCATATTGGACAATGTTCATTTTCTCTTTCTTCCTTCCCTATCCATCTATGTTTCTCATTCTTCTTTATCCTTCCTTTATTTATCATTTTATCCCTACTTTTTTTTCTTCTTCGTTTGCTCCTACAACTAGCATATCTCTACCATGGGAATCGGCGGCTACGCAATCGGATAAGCGTCAATCAGGCTCAGTTATATGCATTCGAGTCAGCTGTCGCGCAATGGGCTTAATGACGTCACTGTAGCCTGCCGGAAAAGCTTATTTCTCCTGACATCGTTCGGGAGCATGCGCATTACCGAATTTCATACCGACGGATCATATTCAACAAGAATCGATGATACAGCGTTTTAGTATTTAGTGGAGGTAGAATGCGAACACGTGATCTCATCTCGTTGAGAAATTTATTCTCAGTTCATCGAGTTTGCTCACATGATATCCTGTTAATGTTTTAGCAGTTGCAACGAATGATGTTTTCACAACCATTTTTTTTCTCCGGACAAAAAGAGGGTAAACCTGTAAATTCACCCTTGTCCGTTCGTTCGTTTTTCTGGTCGTCTGTTCGCCCGTTCGTCCGTTCATCTGTCCGCAAATTTCTTAATAACTACGCCTTGGATTTTTTTGAAATTTTGCACAAACATTAAACATGATATGAGTAAAAAAGTAACGGAACAAATTTTCCAGGAAATTTCTGCCCCCCAGGGATGCCTTTCGTGTAAACATGGCTAAAATTTACACATTTGTGCTTATTAAAAAAACTGCTGACTTGAATTTTTAGTAAAACTTTCTGAAAATTTGTAATTAACTTATTTCTATATGACTTTGTTTGTTTATACTTCGCTATAACGCTTACGTGTGTCCCTGGGGTTCTTTTAAGGCAAATAAAACGGTCCATTTGGGGGACTATTTTACCACATGTTCTGTGTATGTCTATTTAGAAGTTTTGAATGGTGATGAACGCAAATTTAAATATGTTAAGACCTTGGGAACTTTGGGGACTAAACGCGGGCGTGGGCAAATGATGGACTCAGTCATTACTCTTTAGCATGGTGCAGAACTCACATTTACACATTTTAAGGCCTAAAACTGCACCCTTCGTTCAATTTCACTAGGATTTGACGTCCACTGGGGACTTTTGGACCTAAGTAACGGGCGGAGTAAAGGCTGAACTTGGCCATTTTCTTTTTGTTCACTGTGTACTCACGGGAACAATGCGCGCTTCACTTGTTTCAAATTATTTTTTGCTCATTCTAAGCAAGGATATTGTCACTTGGACGTAACGGCATATATATTTGTGACCATATCAACAGGGGACTATGTAAGGAGGCGTATGAAAAGTGCGTTGATTTTACTTTCAAATTCTGCATGTTCGTACTCAGGGAAGTTTGAGAGAGGGCGGGAATTCCAATGTCTAACAGTCCAAGTGAAAGAGGTGCTAAAGTTTATTTTATTTTATATTATTTGAATTAGAACGTTTTAAGACTTTTAAGAACACTGAAGGTGTGCGTATTTGCTACTAGAGGTGTTTTATCTGCTACGTATATCGAAATGGTAGAAATGAAATTAGTTCACCAGAGGGCATGTTACTAAAGTACATTTGAAAAAAAGAACTGGCATGAACACAATATGGTGTCTATGGAAAAAGGGTTTGGATTTTTGTATATACATCGAGACTAATCTGATTAGAGACATGAAATGGAAATGCATGACATTGTATGGTCGGTTTTGCTTTAAAATCCACGCAAACCCTACATGTATATATGGGTATATTTCATGAGAAAATTACCGGTATATATAAATGTCTGAGAAGAAATCAAGCAGAATTTCTGTTAAAATGTCTCTAATATAATTTTAACTTGGATAGCAAGTTTGCGGGCACGAAGGTGTTAATTTCAAGAGTGTGGATAGGAAATATATTTTATCCGATCATCCTGAGCCGTTTGGCCTACAGAGTTAAAAAGTTAAATTAAATTAGTCTATGACAAGTCAAAGTCGTTAGTTACTCAACTTATTAGTAATACAACTAACGCTACTAATATTAGTGCTACTACTAAAATACTAGTGCTAATACTACTAATAAAAATACATATGATGTAATCTTAATGCACACACACGTACACACATATATATATATACATATATATATATATATAGAGAGAGAGAGAGAGAGAATGAGGGATAGAAAGATAACGTTTTACATTATATATATATATATATATATATATATATATATATATATATATATATACTATGGCTACTTGATTTTATCACATACATTAATATATGAAAATAATTTTATGCGTAAATTTTCAGTATTTACTTCAACATTGCTCAATACATAGGTAGAGCAAGCTTGTAAATTATAAAAATATATATGGCAATTAAGCTACATAGAATATTCCATGTGTCATGCACGTGAGAATTCGTCAGGTTTATGGCATAAGCTTTGCGAATTCTCACGAAAATGAAACGCGGAATATTTGGTGTATCTTAATTGTCAATTGCCATAAATCTTTTTATAACTTACTATATATATATATATATATATATATATATATATATATATATATATATATATATGTATAGATATGTATGTATATATATGTGTATATATACGTATATATATACATATATATATATACATATATATATATATATAAATATATATATATATATATGACCTTTGACATTTTCCCTCCACATGCTTTTCGCGTTCCATTATCGTGAGCCCATGAACCAGTATATTTTGTGTAGCTAAATTGCCATATATTTTTTCATGGTTTACTACATAATCTTACTCCCTGATTGAAAACAAAACTATAGAAATACTTAAAATCAATAAATAAAATCTTACATCTTCTTAATAAGTTCTATAAGTATAATAATAATTATAATTACACCCCCCCACACACATATATATATATATATATATATATATATATATATATATATATATATGTATATATATATATTCTCTTTGTTTTTTCTAGTTTTTTTTTTTTTGCATAAGTAGTATTATGTTAATACACAACCATGGGCATGTTTTGATCAGCGAGTTACCAGTTACTAGATACCTCTTCAGGCGATACATCTTATACGAAGTAAAGTTTGTAATGAAAATATCAGGTCTTCCTCGTCAGGTAATAAGCAATACATATTTTCACAGTCTTTTTAAAACACAAAGTAAACTCCTATATCACAAAAGGGTGCATTGCGTACTTTTGCGTAAAGTTTCACAGAGAGAAACCGGTGTTATATCTTGTTGCAGTAGACGTAGTTTTGCATAGGCCAATATTTCGGTCTCAGGAGTTTAGTTATACGTAGGGCTATGACAACGGAATATTTTAATCATTTTTGGACTCTCGCGTTTTTATCCGACATAGGTAGATACGGTTCATACGGTTCATCAATCGAGAAGCACATCACTCTATATAGACACATATAAGATACCAACCGTTACATACTCGAGAGTCAAACCAATAAAACACTATGCTGTTTTCATAGGCCTAGTTATATATTGATTTAGTTGTGTTTCTATTGAGTAGAGTTTTAGAGAAAAAAATGGATTTTATTTTCTTGCATTAGGCGCAGCTTTTGAATAGATGGATATTTCGGCCAGAAGTTTACTATATGTTGTTGAAAAGTATTTCTACCAACGAATGAGACGTATTACTCTCAAACTTTAAACAATTGCTCGTCTCCTAACGTATATGATCTGTAACTGGCTCCCTAATCGAGAGGGTTTTAAGAAGGGGGTATATTATTGTTTTACGTCTATAGTTAATGTTTAAGTAACTATCTAAAACTAGATATTTTATTTAAAAAGAATTTTAACACTTCCTTTTTAAGTTTGTTTTACACTACATAGGTGTGATCCTTGATTCTAAAGAAACGGCGGGTAAGCTTAAATTTTGTTCACATCTATGACAGAAATTTAATTAAAAACATATCATTTTACTTGTGCCCATTCCAATAAAAGCAATACCGAACGCATCATTTATATTAAATGCACATCCCTATTTCAACATTTTTAGCAGCCAACGGAACAGAATTTCTAAAAAAAACAAAACCTACTTTTAAATCACATCCGGCGAACCAAGAGAAAGAGGCATAGAAAATAGTTCACATTAAGGGATTGTTAGAAACTTTTAAAATATACCTAGTTTAGAATATATGAGAGTGCGAGTGGATGTCTGGCGTACAGTAGGATGCCCCATCTCCAGCTAGAATAGAATCATAAGAAATTAAAAAAATTAAATTAAAGTTTCGTATGATAACATGCCCCCATTAATTCCGGTATACGTTACCTGGCTTACAAAATGTCGTCTGCAACCACACGTATAACCCTTGTTGAATGAGAAGGAAGAAGCGGCGGCAGTTTTTGACAAGAAGAGGTTTATTCCTTTGGGAACATTTGTTTTGAAAACAAACAACTAATTATTGATAAATCACAAGTAAACTGGTCATATCTCAATGCATTTATTCGTAGAGTCAAACTTTAAAGTTTCTGAGTTCGCGTCTTGCGTTATTATTTCCCAAGTATATATCCGAATTGTGTTAAATGCAGGATCGTCGCTTTTCAAGACCCAAACCATCGTGGGGTGAATGTGTATTTAAGACAGACGATCAAGCAAAATTTAATTTTGGATTTGAAAGGTTCTTTTTCAGACAGTTGAAAAGCAAATTGCTGCTCACTTCAACAAGATGTGACGCAAGCTCAGAAATCGGAGAGGTCCAGGAAGAACTCCAGAAGGAGGGATAACTTTGCCTAGTAAAAAAAAAGCATTGGTCATCTCACTCGGTATTCCCCGGTAGGGGCGCCTAAGCCAAAAATCAATAAACTTGCCTAACCCCAAAACAGTGTGGGAAGTCCGGGGATATTGGATCGCCTAAGTTAATACCTAGGTTATCCAACATCCCAGACCTTAGCAGGCTATTTTAAGGTTAGGCAAGTTTATTGATTATGACCTGAGGTGCCCCTGCGATGTAACTCGCTCCGATAGGTACTGGGTCAGATCTGCACATGTCAGGCTGATGATAAAGAACGACTTCTTGACTAGTACATTCTGCACAAGTTTCCAAGCAGTCGAAACAGCAAGAATACTCACCTAATAACATACATGAGTATGCCATAGTAATATGCTTTGTAAATAATTATTTTTACGGAAGATCCCTTTGATACGGTGTTACATAAGGCTATTTTAGCTGTTGTGGCTAAACAAGTTTTTGCTGTGAATCTTTCAGCGTAGATCTTAATCTATGTCCTACTCAAAATATAGTTACAATGGAGAGTCTACCAAGTCTCCTCTGTGTGGAAAATAAAGAGAGAAGATTTGATTTTACGCTATGTAAAATAAGTAAAGTAAAATAAAGTTACCCAATAGCCTCGTAAGGAATGTGTTGTTTCTTCCCTATAGAAAGGGCGTTACGAGCCTGTCTCTGCTTCATCGTTATTTACATGGCAAGTGCTTATCTGAGATCCAATCTATGTTCCTCTTACCTCACTTTTACAAAAACAATTGTAAAACTGAAACCACTATCATAAAAATTTCCTCTACTCTTTGTTTGTGGCTAAACCTAAACGTAGATGCTTTTAGAGCAGCACGCCTGTGGAACACTGTTCTGTTTTCCTCCTTTCTAACTGTCCTCAAGTCCAACGTGAACAAGTTCTTGATGACCGTTCCTTTTAAGTAACCCAAATTACCAAATTTCCACTGAGACTTTTGCTAATATATTTTCTCATTGACTACTCTACACTCATCCATCATTAATCCTAGATGGCTTCCAATTTTTGTCACTCCGCGTTTTTTAAATGATGTAATATACTGAAACTTGGCAAAGTACGAGTACGCTTCCTCTCTTTCATATTGTCTGTGAGACGACGAAAGAGTTTTTTTGTTGTTCTTTTTTTTGCAGAATATCTACTTTCTTTCTATAGTGACGCAAGTAAGGAGAACATTCATAATCTATCAGATTTGATTGCATTTACGTTTTTTCAATGATGTCTGGTTTAACGCAACACATAATTGTTGAAATACTATTATAAATAAATTCCATTATTCGATTTATTTTAACCATATAGCAATGTAAAATTGTTGAAGTACCTATAAGGCTGTGTCTTACACCCATGGAAACTTACATTATACAGAACAGTTCACAATAAATCAACTCATGACATCGTAAATAGGAAATATTTGCTAACAATAGGTTTTCAGATTATGCGTGAATATCTACACCAAAACAGTCGTCAATTGAATTTATTTAGGAAAAATTAAAGCAACAGTTGTGAATAGGTACTTCACTTACATCAACCCAGTTTAGTCTTAAGACAAAGATTAGAGACTTCCTCGTCAGATACGTCCAGCGACTCGCTCTATATAAGGCCCAGACAGAGAAGCGCAGAGAAGAGAAACCAACGAGAGAAACGAGACAAGAAGATAGCGGCAATCAATAACTAGCACGCATGAGCTTCGGTATGAGTTTAGCGAACGCTACGAAGGGCAGATAGTTAAGGCTAGTCTAGGTAAGATAGCTAACGAAGCTATGAACTCCGACGAAGACGATCACCGTGAAGCCTCGAGGCAAGGTTCGGACAATAACATTTCAAGCGTAAACAACCCGGATGTACGAACCCTGATATCGACTCAGGAGATTAGCTAGAGTTTCGGGAATATTTCGAAGAGCCTTATACGCAAGAGCCTTGCTTATCCGTATATATATTTGGCGACTATTTCACCGACTCCCTCCGCTTCGAAGCTGCTAGAGCGGCTAATTGCGAAGGCAGTGTGATCAAACAGGAAGTTCTGGCTGCGATAATTAAGGTCAGCTACAACAGATTACCAGGTCTCGACGGTCTTACCAATGAACTGTATTTGAGGTTTTCGCCCATTTTATGTGGATCCTGACAGATCTGGTAAACCATTAGTTTGATCAGAGATCTATCCCTGGTTATATCATTAAGAGAATGATCACGTTGCTGAGGAAGGAGGGCATGTATGGCGGGGAAGAATTAGTTTGCTACCGGGGTCATGACTCTGTTAAACGCATCGATCCCCAGCATGCTCGTTCGCTGAACCTGTCACTGGCCGTGCACAATGCCAGGCCACCGAAGAACGCCTAAACACCTCTCCATAACTCTGCTAAATATTTTGTTTAAATTTTAGCCAGGAGACTAGCCAATTAGCTGCAGGCTGTTATAGGCGGTCTCTCCTTAAACAGTAGACTGCCGCCGAGAGAGAAACAAATAGGGTTTCTCGCGACTCTGGCCGTAGCCAGAATGGTTGTCTGGATGTCGACATTTAATAAAAAGAGTGGGGTTGAATCTTGGGCAGATCAAGATTTGGCCATGATCTTCAAACACCTATTGTAAGTCAAGATCGGTGCTGATGAGAACAGATTACATCCCGTGGCTTTCAAAATGCGATAAATAAAGGCAGCGAGATTGTGTGCACGAAGATAAGCTAGGTAAGAGACTGTGTTCCCAGTTTAGGAATGGCGGGGGGTTCCTAGTCTTGACGGACTCCAGACCTAGTAAAGGAAACCTTGTTTCCCTTAGCTTGCCGAGTTAATGAATTCCAAGTTGCCCGCCATCACATTATCTTTTCGCCTCCAGCTCTTTTTCCCCAAACTCTATGTGCGCCTTAACTCCCACAATTTTATTTTGTCTCTAATTTTGTTGTGCAAACCCCTTAGGCATCGTACTGCTTGTTTTCGGTCTTGATCAAGCTATAAAAACAGTAGCCGCTCTGCCATCTAGAGAGGGTTAGGAGGACCCTATTAACAACAGTTTTCTTTTTAGAAGACACCCGCCAATGATTGTTTCTATTACTGTTGAATTTGTTTTTATATAAATCAACATTTCACCCTTATTTCTTATATAAAAGAAAACGATTTGATTTGGGGACAGAAAGTAAGGCAGCCTCTGGATTGATTGTTGCGAGTGAGACAAGTAAAATGTTACAGTGACAACGATAACGACAGACCTACACCCCCATTTTTTCATGTTGGCCTTGCGTCTGATTGTTTATTTTTTGTTTTGCATTTGTAATTTTACATTAAATAGACATAAATGATTAACACTCACAGTGTAGGATCTGTTGGACGCTACTCTTCATCTTTTATGTTATTGGTCAGAGAGAAAGAAATTTTGAATGACTTAGGCAATTCTTTTGTTCCGATCTAGATTGCTACTTTTTGGGGAGTTAGATTTTCGTCACATAAAAACTGACCTTGTGTCTAACTCTGCCCTCATCTGGAGTAAAATAAATAAGAAATAATACTTTTAAAATGTCAGAAGTTACTTCGACTGAATGTTTGAGAAAATAACACAAATAATAAGAACAATAGTTCAAAGTATAAAAATAATATGAATTATATTATTTATATTTTGTGGTGGTCCGTTCCTGTGAAGTAAGTATAAGTTGAAACCTTATCTTTTCGGTAGTCTGAAACTCAATTCACACAAATCGAATGGTCAGCTCACCTAGCCAATTCTAAAATGACCCGAGCAAAAATTGTCCGACATTCTTAACTGCTATGACCTTTAACGCCTTCTATTCGAATGGCCTTTTAGTACTAAGTATTTTATGTTTCAGAAGTACGTATCTATTACCAAGAACCCCTTACACCTCATGGACCTGCATAACTTGATCTAAGAATTTAAAGACACGATGTTGCTTGTATTAATTAGTATATTTTCGTTGTGTATAATGAAGTATGTGTATAATGAATAAGAATCAATATTAGTTTTATGTGTTCACTATTATTATTATTATTATTATTATTATTATTATTATTTGAATATCGTCATTTAAAGTTTAAAATGCAAACGTCAAGTAACAGTTCAATTGTACTCTTAACAGAAACCTTCATTTCGAAAATATGCCTGTCACATCAAAGGACCTACTGTTGATTGCATAAGCCGTGTTATTTCTGCTTCTTCGTTGACAATGGCTTGCAATAAACATACAAAGATAAAGTGTCATGATTTAAGTGTGCTTTAAACAGACACATTTATTTTGATTTGGTTGGTTGGTTGTTTTTGTTTTACGGCGTATCAACCTTTTTCTGGTTATTTAATGCCGAATCCAAAGATTTTGAAGAATTTTTTTTAAAAATAGAATATATTTGTTGTTTTCACGTCGGTTTCTATTTAACCCAGAGTTGGGACCCTAACAGGTACTACCACTCCGGGTCAGAGTGGAGCTGAGAGCAATGGTAATTAAAGGGTGGCTCCACACTCCCAAAGCCCACAAGCTGGGGCCTCACCACTGGATATAATTTAAAGTCATATCCAGGACCAATTTATTTTTGAATGAACCTCTGTCCTACTGTTGATTTTATATGTCTAGTGTTTTGCCTGTATGGCAATACAATTTTTCAATTATGCCTGTGACGTTAAGCTGTATACGGTGGTCAAACGTGTCTGTTCCTTCTAATATTTCATGTTTTTGATTATCGATTATAGGCACTTATTAAAGACATTCAGATTGAAATCTTTCCTACGAAGACTCCAAGGCACATAAAGTATATTTGTGCGAATTGTTTAAAGAATCGATACAGCCAATAAGGAGTCCATGGCGAACTAATTCACAGAGACCCAGATACTCAGACGAAGTCTTTTATTATCATATATATATATATATATATATATATATATATATATATGTATATATATGCATATATATATATATATATATGTATATATATATACAAACCCTTAAACCGTTGCTGTTCAAATAAATTCCAATAATTTCATTGTACGTTGTTAAAAAACATAACAATGTATAGCTATATCTATCTATCTATCTATCTATATTTATGTATGTATGTATGTATATATATATATATATATATATATATGAGAGAGAGGGGGGGAAGGATAGATAGGTAGATAGATAGATAATTATTCATAAATTGTGAACATGATCGTAAATTAAAGTTGTGCATGTTTTTATATTTATTGTCTCGTCTTTAAGTAATTTAAATGAAGTACTCCTGGAGATTTACATATAAAAGAAAATTACGAATGGCTAAAACAAAGTCATCCAAAACTTACGTGTAACATCTTTATACACTATACAAAATGTTTACTCCATACAAAAAAAACAACAAAAAAAACTAAAACAAAAAAAAAAAAACATTAAGTTACTTTCCCCTTTAAAACTTTCTTAGAAAGTATCGTATCTATAACTGGTATGACCCATTTTCCAATTCAATACTAATTTGTACAGAGTGACCCAAAAACAGGGGCTCGACTCTAATTAGGCCCGTTTCTTACTGTTTTGTCTTAATGAAATTAAAATTTGGTCACAACTAGTTTATTATATTCAAAATATTGAGATTTTTGTTTGCCAGTCAGCTTTCTAGTATCAGTACGCCCTTCCTAATAAGGCAATGAGCAGGCGCTTACAGGACAAAGCCCGATTTGACCTCAAGTTTACCATTTCTTTTGTGTGTGCTATTTAGCCTAGATATCTACTGTCTTGACCTGCTTTGAATCCAGGTAACATTTTTATGTTAATTTATACACATATATATATATTTATATATATATATATATATATATATGTGTGTGTGTGTGCGTGTGTGTGTATACATAGATATATGTGTCATAGTTTATGTATATGCATGTCTATTTATTTATTTGTTTATTTGTTTATTTTCTATTGTTTATGTTAGTTTTAAAATTATTTTGTATCTTTATCCTAGAGTAAATTTTATCCAGTTAATACAGTTGTTCACTATTTCTTTCCTACAGTTTAATATATGTTGGGGTTTCTTAAAGTATAGGATTTTCATGAAGGCATAATCTACATTGATCGTGTAGGTCTCTACAAATGTTTCCTTGTCTTATCATTTTCATTCGACTACCAGCAAAATCCGCTTTCCTTGAGTCCCCAGTATTTGTGTGCATACACTGATATATCCTCGGAAGAAATCGACATCATTAAAAAAAATGTAGAAAATAAGTTCCAATAGATAACAATAGCCAATGGATAAAAACTAAAATTGCAAATTCGTTTGATTTGGCGATGGGAGCCCGGGATTCCGCAGAGGCATCAGGTCTTGTAGGATTATTAATTCTATATACCCTCTCAAGCATATTTGAGACTACGGATATCGGCCTATATAGAGATGATTGATTAGCTATAATAAAGGGCTCCAAAAAGTCAAGGGAGATTATTTTAAGATAATCATACACAAGGAAATGAAAAAAAAAACTAGGCCGAAATGTAGCTGAATTAGCTAACATAAAAATAACAAACTTCCTGGAAATCTCGGTAAATTTAGATTTAAACACATATGAACCCTACTTGAAAGATACCACTAATCCAATACAGGCAAACCCTAAGTCCAATAACCCACCATCAATTATAAAACAGATTCCTAACTCGATCGTAAGTAGACTCAGCAATAACTCAAGCGATGAAAATGCATTTAACACGTCAATCAATATCTATAAAACAGCCATAAAAAATAGTGGGTACAAAATTATTGATATCAAATATAAGCAACAAAACACCAATAACTATAATAAGATTAAAAACAGAAGCAAAAGAAATGTAATCTGCATACAATCAAATGTCAAAAACAAAACTTCGCAAGACATTTCTAGACCTTATCAAAAAGCACTTTCCCCGCAACCAACCCCTTACACAAAATGTTCAATAAAAATACCGGAAGTTATCCTACAGCTGCTGCGAAAATGTAGAGATGATATTTAAATCACATAAGAAAATATTAAATAAAACCAATGAAAACAACAACAAAATGAACAATAAAGAAGTGGACACCATGATAAAAAATTAAATTAACAAAAATGGCACATATATAAGTAGTAGAAATAATAATAATAATAATAATAATAATAATAATAATAATAATAATAATAATAATAATAATAATAATAATAATAAACCAACTCTGGACAATGACAACCATATTAGAAATAAACATACAAATACTAGCAACGAACAAGATAAATGCAACTGTAGATACCGCACACTTTGCCCACTTCAAAATAAATGTCTAACCAAAAGCGTAGTTTACCAGGTCACAATATTTGCGAAAGAAAACCTGCATAACAAGAATAGGTACGTAGGCATGACTTCCTAAGATGTCAAAACTCGATATTATGACCACAAAAGTACATTCAATAATAGAAAAGAAAAACATCGTAAGAAAACAACGCTAGCAAACAAATACTGAGAACCCAAGGAAAACGGACGTTCGCCGGTAGTCGAATTGAAAATAATAAGAAAAGCAAACACATGTAGAGATCTAGACGATCCATGTAGAGTATGCCTTCATGAAAAATTATTAACTTACTATATATATATATATATATATATATATATATATATATATATATATATATATATATATATATATATATATATATACTAGCATGGGTGCCCAACGTCGCCTAGGTGTGTTGAGCAAATAAAAAAATGTGGTAGTAGAAGGCAGGCTCGAATCCCTACCACGAAGGAGAAAAAGAACGGGGAAAAACGTGATGTCTTTGCTGTTACGACCATCGCCAACTGAAAGACACGTAGGCTTTAATTAAGGTTAGACAATCGAAAACAGGGGGTTACTTTAGAAAGTATCGGCAAAAAAAGCGACTTCACCCTGTAGAAAATTTGCCTGTTTAGGGTGAAGAAATTAATTTTTTTAGCCAATTTTTCCGTATTTTTTGTCTGAAGGATCGAACTTCAAAACGATACTGATTTATTGAAAATCCGTCGTCTGCGTCGAAAGTTTTAGGTAGACATGCAAACATACATACATACATTTATATATTGGTAGCTCAAATTTTCGAACCAAACCGATTAAATAACCTGCCCTATGTTTGAGTATCATTTATGCAAAATTTCAAAGGTTTAGACCAGAGTAGTCTGGGTAATTTTGTAGAGTCTACAGAGGTTAATTTTTTTTATTTTTTGTTTTTATTTTACCCCTATTATGACCACTTCACATTTATCAAGTTATTAAGTTAGATCCATGCCCAAGGAACTTATATCTAAAATTGCAAGTTTTTATACCGAAAATGTGCGGAGGAATTTGGTAGAGTTCTCAAAGGGCGACTCGTTGAACTTTGACCCCTTAACAGCCAAAGTTCTGGTTGAAATTGGATTACAACAATTTTCGCAAATCTTCATACCCTGTATATTTAATTTCGACTGAAAATTGATAGAGTTGTTGTGTCGGGAAATGTACACAGACAGACACACACTTTCACTTTTATAGATATATAGATATACATGCGGTATATTATGTAAAGTGATAATAACATTGACAATTGGCAATCGTCCGATAATCAGACTTTTACGTGTTGTTTTCAACGCAATAGTTTATCAGATATTACGCACTTCAAAGTAAATATGTACTTTAATAGGTCCTATCAATATGTCTACACATATTCCTATGGCTGACGTACAAGAATATGCTTCCCTTGTTGATTCATTGATAAAACCATACGCGGGTAAACGTACAGGTTCCACAAGATATGGATAAGGAGATTGAGGGTTTCATCGAAGTAAACTTTGTGAGAATAGCAGTTAAGATGGCCAAATATCATAGTGTATTATCTGTCCTTTTGATAGACTTTACCTTTTCTGTCCTCGTACAGTAAGGGAGAAATCCCTGGTGACTGAGCCAAATTTTGTTTTTGTTCCTTTCCGTCGGAATCTGGATATTCTACAGAATAAAAAAAAGACTTGTGTCTAACACTGTCCTCGTGGAAACGCAAGTAAATAGAAACAGTTGATATGAGAACAGTAAACTGCATAATTCAAAAGACGGAAGGATCGAAAGGACGCCCAGCCAGACAGCTAATCCAAAACATGCACTATTAGAAAAAAAATGTTCATAGTAAATGTCTCAGGTTTCAAGTTTAATGAAAATTGTCACATGATCAAAAGATTGATATCGCTCAGCTTAGTATAGATTATCGTGTAGAGAGTAAAAGATAAACCCGTATTACTATATAATAGACTGTGCGGTTCGTTAAAAAATTAAATTATAGCCGTCTCTTTTTATTTTTTTTTTGTTGTAGTTGTTTTTTTGGAGGGTCTAAAATTCGCCCTTTACCGTGCGTCCGTTCGTTTCTCCGCACTTTGCTCGGAAACTACGCCTTGGATTTTTTTGAAATTTTGCACAAACATTACACATGGTATGAGTAAAAATGGAACAGAACGGATTTGCAGGGAAAACTCCGGTTTTTTAGTGGTGCCTTTCGGGGTAAAATGGCTGAAAATGACCGTCTTGTGCTTATAAAAAAGAATGTTGCCTTGGATTTTTATAAAACTTTTTTAAAAAGTTGAAACTAACTTTCCATATAATTTTGTGTGTCTATACTTCGTGATAACTCCTGGGTGTGCCCCAGGGTCTCTTAAAGACTAATAAAACACCTCCATTTTTTGGAATATGTTACCAGATTTATTCAACATTTTCTGTGTCTATTTTGCAGTTGTGCATGGTGCTGAATCCAAATTTAAATATGGTAAGGCCTTGGGTACGTTCGATGTTTAATAGGGAGGGCGCAAATGATGGACTTCCTCATTTTTTCTTTGTTATGCATGGCAAAGAACTCAAATTTTCATATCTTAAGGCCTAACACTGTACCGTTTGTTGATTTTGTACAGGATTTGACGTCCCTTTCGGACTTTGGGGGCTGAATGCGGGGAGGGATGCTGAACTCAGTCATATCTTGCCACACAGTCATGAACATGCTTTGGGCAGCTAGTTATCAGTAACTAGACACGTCTTCAGACGAGACAGCTATACTTCTTTCTGTGCATGATCATATAAATTGATTTTCAAATGTGTTAATATAGATTTCATTATCTTTCTTTCAATAACAAAACCGGTAGAGACCACAGCTCTTATGTAAAATGTTTTTGTTTCAATTCTAGATGATGGCACTAAGTCAGTTATTTTTAAATTTTACCATCTTGTCGTTGTACTGATGAATGCGAATATATGCATGATGTTAAACATATTTAATTTTTTTTTTGCGGCAAGCGGAATCAAAGAGTTCTTTACAGGATTCGAAAATAAAATTGTTCTTTCGAATTTTTCAATCTCATAAGACAATAAATACTTTGTGATAATTATCTTTTTACCGAAGATACCTCACAAACGAAGACAAAATTCAATGAATAAAAATCTTTTTCTAAAGTAAATTTTCCACTACGGTGATTGGTGAATTCTAAGTGCAGTTTTGATAGAATAGCTTACTTGGACTAATGTCAGGCACCTACGTTACTTTTCCCCTTTCTTCATTTTTGTCCACATAATGCGTTAATGTTGCTTGAGATGTAGAAATTGGAACTGTTTATAGTCTAGGTTACCTATAGTAATGTTATTTCGTAAATAAAGTTATTACTCCTATTCCCTTTAAATAATTTCCTATTGTGCAAATAGCTGAATCTCTCCTTTTCTTTTTGTATAGATATAAGACGTAGACATCCCTATATATATATATATATATATATATATATATATATATATATATATATATATATATATATATATATATTCTTTTTTGTTCATTCATCGATTAGATCAATAAATATTAATTTCAAACCAAATCTCTAATTTTTCGAATATGTGTGTTTTCTGTTTTCTGTTTTTTTCTCACACATTTAGTGAATTCCAATATTTGAAAGAAAATCATAACAAAAAAAAAACAGAGATTTATTTTCATACAAAATAGAAATTGTCGTAAGTAATAACATATAAATAATCTTAAATTTTTTACAAAACAAATATTTATTTCTACTTTTTAAATAATTGGTCTCCCTTACTAAAGTACAAATGTTTCGACATTTTTGTTTATATTAAATAGATTTTAAACGATTTCTATATAATTTTCTTCGTCTATACGTCGCGTTAACTCTTGGGTGTGCCACAGGTGCTCTTTTGCAGCTAATAAAATCACTCCATATTTGGGACAATTTTACCATATTTGCCAAAATGGTCTGTGTATGTCTACTTAGCATTTTTGCATGTGGTTAAACTAAACGTCTAATATGTTTAGGCCTAGGGGACCGTTCACATTCGGAATACCGACTTTTTTTTTAGTTTATCGGGTATGCTGACAATAAATATTACAGTTAAATCTGAGGCTGGTAAGTAGTTTATAAGACATGAAACATTTGTTCTCCAACGTAAAAGCTATGATATCCTTGGCAGTCATTTTTTCACAACCGAGGAGTTAGTAATGCTCATGCGTAAAGGTTTTTGGGATAAACACCCGCAAGCTCCCCATGTATGAAACTACATTCAGAATAAACAGCCTATACTCCCTATCGAATAAATACCCCCGATTTCCCCATTTTAAGAACTGCGTTCGGTATAAGTAGCCCCGATTTCTATATGTAAAGAACAATTTTCAGAAGAAACACCCTATTTTTACATTGGGGAGGATGAAAAATATTTGTTTTGTCGTCTGCTTCAATTACACATATGCGCATTACTAGCTACTCAGTTGTGTAAACAACATGGCTGACAGGGATTACATTAGTTTTTACGGTGAATATGATATGTTTTTATACCTAGCAAACGATAGGTGATATTCGTGGTCAGCATACCCGAAAAGCTATAAAACGCAACATTTACAATCACCAAAACAGGCAGGAGACTGAAATCAACCGATTGGAAGGTTGACACGAATGCAATCATTCAAACATAAACGGAAGTTCTTTTGACAATGATTTTTAAAAGAAGTTCAATAAAATTAGAATTTATTCAAAACAATATATTTTATGAAGTTTATGTTTATCCGCCCCTCGTCGGCAGAACTGCCAGGCGGTATTTGCCAAGTGATTACAATGTAATAAGTTTAATTCTATTCTTTTACATTGTATTTCGAAAACATCGTACGCAATAACTTTAAATTATTGATATTTAATTATGATATTACAGTAAGTTGCACTTAGAATGGTATCAAAATGAGAGATAAGTGTAACAATATTTTATAGCAATAAGTAGTTTATCCATCAAACCAAATGCTAATAACCTTGTAATCCGAACGTTTGATTCGATCCGGAATATTTTATTTCCATTTAAAATGGATATGAAAATGCGGCTCTTTGTAATACTGTGTTGTAACCACGTTTTTTTTGTTTTTAATTTGAAGAATATCATTATCAAGACCCATTTATTTGATGATTAGTCTGCAGCACTTTTCTCAAATCACTCGTTTTTCTATTGGCACTGGATCAATACCACATAATAAAGACCTTCAATTGCACACATTACCATGTGGCTAGACGGTAAATAAAATTGCTGACTAAGTTTTCCCTGATATTGCTAAAACTATCCTCAACGTTGGATGGCTTCCGAGGTGATTTGGTTGGTGAATATACAGAAGAGATAGAATCTTCCCGGTACGTATTCTGCATGAGTGAAGAAAGTGAGAGATGGGAATCAGAGGGACGACTGACAAGATATAGTCAATTACAATAACGAAAACTGCTCACATTTTAAGGAATACTTTTGAATGCGGAGAGCTATAAAACAGAAAGGAACGCCACATTAAATCATGAAAACTGAAACCGTATAATCGTAAGTTAACCCCCGGACTCTCATGCTTTCTGCCCCATTTTTTATGTGTGCATATGACCATGAACTGATATCGCACTAAATACGTAAGCAGGAAGAAGGGAGATGGAAAGACCAAGAAGAGAAAGCACTATGGTCACTGCTAATAAGAAATAAACTGTAAGAGGCGGGTGCAATAACGTCAGTCAGTCTCTAGATAACACCATAAGTTGTTCTTAAGGAGATATATTTTGGTTGCTTGCATGACTTCCCCTAGTGAGTACAAAATAAATAAATAAATAAATAAATAAATAAATTATTATTATTATTATTATTATTATTATTTTTATTATTATTATTATTATTATTATTATTAATCTTATTTTTATTATTATTATTGTTATTATTAGTATTATTAGTATTATTGTTGTTGTTGTTGTTAGCAGAACCTGTGCAAATTCCACGGTAGTTTAGATTAAAAGAAACAACAAACCAGTAAGAAACATATCACAGAATCAGACAATTACAATGAGACTGGATCATATACTATTAAAGACTATCCTAAATCAGGAAGCTCTGGATCTTAGTTCTGATATCTGTGCTGACACAACTGCATTAAATTGTTGAACTGTTCTGATCTTATCCTGATATCGCAGCATTATAATCATGTGACAGTGTGTGTGATATCCCTCTTTTTGAAATCGAATAAAATGTAATTGTCTGGCGATAATTAACTTATTGATATTGTGATTTGCACCGACCAAACACTGCCGGCAATAATTAACTTATTAGTATTGCAATTTGCACCGGGAAAACACTGGCTGCAAAAACTAACTTGTTTGTACTGCGGACTGTACCCACCAGACACTGAGTAGTGATAAGTAACTTATTAATATTGTGATTTGCAGCGATCTAAGACTGGTCGGTCGTAATTAACTTATTAGTATTGTAATCCGCAGTAACCAGGCAGTGCATGACAATAACTAATTTGTTAGTATTGTGATCTGCTCTGACCAAAGACTGGCTGGTGATATTTAACTTCTTATTTTGATATTCACCTACCATACGCTGGCTGGTGATAACAAACTTATTAATATTCTGATCTGCACCCACCAGACACTGGTTAGCACTCAATAACTTATTATTTTACATTGCATCCAACATACATGGAAAACTGTGACATGCTAATAAATGCTATTATCAAAGTTATCCAGTCAGTCATAAGCTGCCCAGACATCCGACATTACTCGTGTTCCTGACAAAATTCATGAACGAATGACTGTAAATAATGTTTCCCGATCGCTTTGTAAAACCGTTGTAATGCTGCATCTGTGTCTGCCTCTCTGTTTGTTATATAAGTAAAGTAGTTGAAAACCAAATCACTTTTTTCTTCCAATTCATAAGAAGTGACTTTTCCAAGGCATTTGTAATTAATCAGACGTGACTATTCCGGGTATTTGTGTAATTTATCAGAAGGAACTTTTCCAGGGTATTTTGTAATTTATCAAAACTGACTTTTTAGCGGATATTTGTAACCAATCAGAAGTGACTTTTCTACGGTATATTCGTATTTTATTAGAGAAGATATTTCCATAGATTTTTGTAATTAATCAGAAGTGACAGTTCCATGGTATTTTTGTAATTTATCAGAAGGAATTTTCCAGGGTATTCTTAATTTACTAAAAGTGGCATTTCGAGGGAATTTTGCCATTAGCAGATGCGAGATTTTCAGGCTATTTTTGTAATTAATAAAAAGTTACTTTTCTAGGGCATTTTTGTAATTAATTAGAAGTGATTTTTCCCGAGCATTTTAAAATTAATCAAGATAGGAATTTCCAGGCATCTTTTAAATTAATCAGAAGTGACTTTTCAAGAGTATTTGTCAATTAACAAGAAGTGACTTTTTCAGGGGTTTTGTAATTAATCAAGAGTGGCTTTTTCAGGTAATTTCTGTAATTATTCGGAAGTAACTTTTCCAGGCCATTTTGTAATTAGAAAGAATTGACATTTACCGAGTATTTTGTAAATAATCAAAAGGGACATTTTCAAGGCTATTTTCTTAATTGCACATCTTTGCTACATTAAATAATGTTGTTGAAATTAAAATATGGTTTTCTTAATATTATTAACCAAAAGTTACTTTTCCAGTGGATTTTTCTAATTAATAAGACCTTTCCTTTCCAGGGCATTTTTATAATATTAGAATTTTGTTACATTACATAAAATAGTGTAAAATCAGACCCTTTTGCCTTACAATTAATCAGAAGGAACTATTCCCGGGCACTTCTGTAATGTTAAACCTCTTTGAAATAAAATAAAATAGTAGAAAAACAGCGCAACCGCCTTGTCAGCGACACAAATATTTTTCCTTTCATTATATATTGGTAATGTTCCACTATCCTTTAAGGGATGTCAGGAATAGAACAGTGGAAGAGAATTCGCTGAGTTTGTATAATTAATCAGAAGGGAATGTTCCAGGGTATTTTTATACTAAAATATTGTTACATTAAATAAAGTAGTTTAAAAACAAAATATTTCCTGATCATTAATCCCGAGCATTTGTTTAATGTTAAAATTTTGTGTTCTTAAATAAAGTAGTAGAAGATATAATATATATATAATATATATATATATATATATATATATATATATATATATATATATATATAGAGAGAGAGAGAGAGAGAGAGAGAGAGAGAAAGAGAGGGATTATTATGGTTATAATGCTTACTAACGTTTAAACCTGCCCTAACACTTTTGAAGTAAGCCGATGTATTATATCATTATAGAAAATTGATAAAAAAATAAAGATTTCTTCTGCTCAATGTTTCCATCCGTATTAGTATCTAATACAGGTTTCATATTGATATTGGACCCAATATAAAGTAATAATTTCAAAAGTCAAGAAAAAAATGACTCGTGCTCCAGCACAGAAGACCGAAAAACAATCGTTTAGCTTAATATGTACTTTTTCCTTTGGCGTTATGTCTGAGCTGTGGATGCATGTTTGCTGCAAGGCTAAAAATTAAAACATTAAAGCTATTACGTAACACATTCATATTCGAAATGAAGTCGCTCGACCTTCACCTGGCATTTTTTTTTAATTTTCGCAGTTTCGCATTGATTCTCCCTGACAAAAACCACATTATAAATTTTCGCATGTGTTCTAATACCCCTTATATCAAGTGTCATGTATTTAGACTAAGAACTGACAGAGGAGTTTGGTAGGCAATTTATACAACAATTGTATACATGGATACATAAATATATATAGAAAATGTTTGTGTTTATTATATATATTTTACGCAAATATTACGCAAGTAAATTCATACAGAATATCTGCATTTATATAATTACATGCAATAGGTTTCTAAATATTATTATGCCATTAGAAAACCGAAAGAAACGATAGAGAATTAATTGAAATTAATGTTTAAAAAATGTAAAAATAAGCTAAATATTTTGCAGATTAATGCACTTCGACCCATATACACGTATAAAATATTGCAGCATTAGGAATTTATATATGATATTAAATTATATATATATATAATTATATATATATATATATGTATATATGTATATATATATATATATATATATATATATATATATATGTATATATGATGAAAAAGAAAGTAACTATATTCCAATCTTATAAAATAAATAAGTCGATTAAAAAAATAATAGAGTTTAATTGAAACCGAAGCGCTTTTCGTCATATAAACTTTTTAAGGATATATGCCTGAATGTTTTTATTTTGTTTCCCCCCCCCGCAGAAATACTTATACGAAAGGGATAACGAGGAGGAAAAAAGCAGAATAGAATGTGTCCCCCACTATATATATATATATATATATATATATATATATGAATATACATATATATATATATATGAATATATATATATATATATATATATATATATATATATATATATATATATATATATATAGCTTAGAGCGTTAGAGGAACAGAGCAAGCTCAATTCTATGAGAGGAGACTTATCTGGACTTTATAAAGCTCAAAAAGTATCAATGGAGCTTGTATACGAAAACAATAGGAGGGGGAAATGAAGACACAGAACTATATATTGGTGGATATAGATTAGTTCATTTATTCAATAAGAAAATACAAACAATAAGCTGGGGAATAGACGGGACTCTTTATGCTAAGCCATTTCTGCATTACACTATATATAATACGCTCCTCCTTTATTTAGAATTCGCCCTCCCCAACATAATCTATAATTTTAATTTGTTTTGATCTATTTCGTTCCTAATGAATCCAACTCTAGACGCCGCACCACCACTATGTTACCTAGCATCTTCTCTACTCTTCTGATGAAAAGCATTAGGCTTCGAAATGCCTTGGCATAAAGAATCTCTTATATCCCCTAACTAATCGATTGTATTGATTGTATTCCCTTATTATATAAATGAACCATTCTATATCCACCAATATATAGGTATGTGTCTTCATTTCCAACTCATATATATATACATATATATATATATATATATATATATATATATATATATATATATATATGAACACTGAGTACATGCTCCTTGATTAGTCCAGTATATTTGAGACTAGTAAGTGACAGATCGATCACATTCCATTGGAATACCATGATACTTATTGTTATTCTCTACTGAAAGCTTAATAATCATTAAAATGTTTTTAACAGTTTGTTCAAATGCAAAATTATATATTTCCTAAATACATCTATTAAGATTAAAGAAAAATTCTTATTAGATGATGATTACTTTACATCATTAACTCAATTATTTAAATAAATATACAGATTCCTGAACAATTGGCAATACCCATACGGTTATATTATTTTCTTTTAATTTTTCATGTAATGTAGAGGGCGTGTCTAGTCATCAATAATGCATTAGTTTTGTATTTTTGTATTTTTTTAAATAAAAAGACAGAAAACAAAATCGCCTTAGCATCATGTTAATTTTAATATTAACACCTCGGAATTGCATTAACAACTTCATCCCCACGGTGTTGGCAACGCCTTAATAATAATTTCTATTTTTTCACAATAATAATAATAATAATAATAATAATAATAATAATAATAACAACAACAACAATAATAACCATTTAATATGGAGACTAACACACATGATCCACGGGATCGGACCAGACAAACTGCTGCAGAGGCAAAACATGACGCGCTATATGGAAACAAGAACATTGACGCCGAATATCTCCAAGTTCTCTAATCCAACCTTCATCACCACATCACCACCTCACTACACCCCTCCCCCCGCCAAAAGAGTAAGACGCGCTGATCGTCAACTACACGTGATGTTTCAAATGCAAGCTTCCTATTGATTGGTTTAAAAGAGATGAGGAATTACATTGTTATGATGACTTCACATATGTATTCGTGTTCAAAATTTGTATCATGTTGCAGATATTGACGGTTTGAAACTCAAAAACAAAAAGCAAACCTTGTCACGGAAGGGCATCAAAAGAATAATTGCATTCCTAAGGGAGAAACAGACCAACTATCAAGGTCTCATTTATGTTATGAAAAGAAACTGAAATGTTAGAGAGATATCAATCATACCAGTTATTATAGCTGCCGCAGGGTTTATGAAGAAGAACATGAAGTCCAACCTAACTAATATTCCTGTTTAACCGAGTGCAAAAGAGATCCCGAAGATTGCACTTCAAGGAAACAACGAGGATAATAAATGGAGCTCTCGGTGTGTTTCAATAAAAAGAAGGGCAAGGTAGGAAGCTGGTTTAGCTGTCAAATACCCATCAATACAATATTCAAACAATCTTTTTTTTTAAAACTAAATGCCAAAAGTGCTCGAAGATATTGTCTTGGTCATGTAGACAAATACATTACATTACAGTAAAAGTCACTCGCTATTAATAAATATATTCGCAGCTGTGGTTAAATACAATGACCCCACAACTCAATCTTCACTCTTCAATCCTGCAGTCCAATGCACTTCTGACAGCAATTGCTTCTGTCAAACAGAAAAGACGCCCTCTCTCCCAAATACAGGCTTTTTACAGGACAAAACCGTCCAAACTTATTTGCATATTCTTCCCATGATCTCTAGTCTATAAATAGACGCAGTGGCCATTCTCTTCTTCTTCTTTCTTTTTTCACTCTCTGAAGCGGGCGTTGCCAGTGGTAAAAGGTTTGTACGATTTTTTTTTGTTACTACACGCCCACATGATCATTAAAGATCATTCACATCTCATAATCCCGTGTCCAGATCGGCGCATTGCGTTCTCTTTGCGGTCTCTGCATCGGCACCGGTTCATCTTCATCACTCCCTGCCTCAGTACCACCACCCTCATCACCTAAATGGATCACACGCCTTAAATCTAAAACATGTCGTAGCATTCCATTGACACTTAAGTTGTTTGGGGATTGCACTCCTGTTATCACTCCTCTTCCCCACTGCGTTGTGCATCGGGCATTAGGCGGTTTCACCCAAACTTCTTCTCCTATTTGGATTCTGGCTGGTCCTTGATCATTAATTTCCGGTGACATGTCTCTAGGATGTCTCCATTCGTAATTAAAGATTGCTCTATGTGGTACTGTGTCATCTCTTTGCCCGACCTTAGGGGACATGTTGTACCAAAGTGTGGCCTCTTCAGGCGATATTCTTCCTCTCTCAGCTATTGCTTTCACGGTCCGATGATGTCGCGCCACAATGCCATTTCCTCCAGGTCTGTAAGCTGCCCTGTAATAACTTTTAATCTTCCATTTTTTTAGCATCGTCTGAAAGATTTCTGAGCGAAAAACAGTGCCGTTGTCCATTATCACCTCCCTTACTAGACCTCGTTCAAGCATCACCTTTTCTAATTCAGTTGCAACTGCAGATGCGGCTTCCACTCGCAGTTCCTTCCATATCGCCAGTCTACTTGGCCCACAATCAATTATTGATAAGTACGCTCCCCCTCGGTAGTGTGCTATGTAAATAGCTAGTCTCGTCCAGTTCGTTAAAACTCCAATTTCCCCAGGATTATGTATATTTGGGGCAGGATCGATCGATTGACACCGAACACAGTTCTTTACTATCATCTGAATTTCTTCCCGTTTTACATTCGGATCCACTTGCCTCACCAAATATAATGTTCTCTCCACTCCCATGTGATGCATGTCATGCAACTCTTTAATTTCTCCAATTCCAAGACAGCATATCGGCGCCTCCTCTTTCTCAATTAACCACTGTTTTTTTTATCCGTGTTAGCGCATCTGCCTTGTTTCTTTCAGAAGACACAAACACTGCTTTTATTTGCAGTTTCAATTCAGACATCAACTCTCTAAGCATCCCTAATCTCCGCTTTATTATCACTTCTCCGGCACCCTTTGTTCGTATTCTGCCACTCTCCTCCACAGTAGAGTTCACCCAACTGAGTACAGTGGCTGAATCAGTTCTGAGTTCAATATTTGTCAGTCTTCATTTGATAGCTAAATTGGCACCCTTTAGAACAGCATCTAATTCAGCTATGGTAATGTGATAAAAGTCATCACTTTTCCTCAGCCAAGTTGCATCTTCCGCCACCACACCGCCAATCTCGACAACCACGCCAGTTGCAACATTGGTTGCATCACACCACACGACTCCTGTGCTCACTTCAAGTATGTGCCAAGCGCCATTAAGAGGGTCTTCTTTTTTCACCTCAGCTAGAACCTCCTGCATCACTTTCATGGTTCTGCAATCAACCTTTTCTTCCCAATCCATTCCATTTGTTCTTCTTTTCATATAACGGCATGCTAATCGCAGCCATCCAGCAATTGGATAGTGCCCCAATAATTTACCACAGATCGAAAATAGCTCCCGCCTACTAATTTCTCCCCCCATCTCTGGGATCTCGTTGCCTCTCCTGAACATTAGTGCACCCATCTTATTTTTCATAAGCTTAAGGCCCAGTGCCGCTCCTCCGTCCAGGGATCTCGGAGATTTTGCTGCTAACCCAAACCGTTCAAATGTTCCACAACTTCCTGTGTCGATATTTTCGTTACGTCTACCATTATATCATCAATGTATGAATCAGTGGCCTCTTTCGTCCTACTTCCTTTCTTTAATACTGTTTTTAAAATGGCTGCCATAATCTTTGGTGTGACATTAAGTCCGAATCCTAAACGTGTTAGGCAATAGGTTTTTCCTTTATAACAGACCAGCTGGTACTGTCATAGTTCCTTTGCCACATGTAGTTGCAGGTAGGCAGACTTAAGGTCCACTATTGCGCTCCCTCCTACCAACTGTCTCCACTTTCTTATCTTTTCATCACATACATCTACTTTGTCGCTCCCTGTATGACACGCCACAAAACGATTCAACTCACGAAAGTCGAACACTGGCCTAACTTTCCCTTTTGTGGCCTGAAATACTGCCATCAATGGCAACACGCCTTTTCTTTCTCCTTTCCATGGTTACAGAATACCATCCGATATCCATCTTTTCACCTCTTTCTCGAATTCTAATTTCTTATCGCCTTCCAGAGAGTTTTTATAATATTGGACTTTGTTCTGCAATACTGGAGGCTCTCCCTTCCATGTCCATCTTACTGTCCATTTATCTCCATCGAAGTTTGCTTCAAAGTCTTTATCCTCGATTTTGCAAACATTCAGCTGATTGGCAGCCACGGCACATTGTATATCTCCAAACTTCACTTTGGCTTTCTTTATAGTTACACCTCCCAGCTCATTAATCACGTTCATTCCAATTATGACGTCGATCCCATCAACGATGTGATTCATCAAGATTGCCCTCACCTTTACGTGCATTCCACAGACTTTTATCTCCACTTGTCTGGCTCCTTTACATTTTATATTCCTCCCATCAACTGCTTTCACTGTACCGCTCCTTCCATATCCCTTCAAAAGTTTGAAATTGATTAAAGTAGTGGTGCACCCAGTATCGACAAGTGCAGTCATTACAGAATCATTCACCTCTACTTTTATTATATGAAGAGGCCAGTATCGCGCCTTCATTTCATTGCTAGGGTAGCTTCCGGCGCAGAAGCTCCCCCTTGCCCGTTTCCCTGAATCTGAGGACAATATCTCGCAATGTGGCCAAATTTTCCACAATTGTAGCATGTTGCCCTGGCCCTAGGGATCTCTGTGCAATCTTTTTTTAGGTGCGGTCCTTGACATCTAAAGCACTGAAGGCTTGATTCTTTCTTTCCCTTATTAGTCTCATTAGTTTGCGCACTTGCGGCCAATGTCCGAGTTTCTACGACCCTTTTGCTGACTAAAAGCCGTGCAGTTGGTATCAGTTTGCTGACATCCATTCTCTCTAGGTTCGGTAGCTGCTGTAATGCCACAGATACATCGTCTGGGAATCCAGTTATGAATGCCAGTTTTGCTGTATGTTCCAGCCCTCTTCCCAGATATCCCGCCAGTCCAGCCAATCTTTTGATTTTATTAGCATAAACATCCACCGATTCTCCTGTCCACTTGAATCGTTGCAGTTTTTCGTATGCCTCAAAAGGCCCCTCAGTGAAGGCGGTAACAAGTCTCATCTCTATCAGTTCTGCATCTTCTTGTTCTGCATTATTCATCTCAAGATAGAGAGCGAGTGCATCTCCCTGAAAAAAAAAGTGGAATAAAACTGGCAAGGTCTGGCACATGTTGAAGCTTAGCCACCAGTTTTACTTTCTTTATCCATCGGACTACATCACCTTCTCCACTAAAAGGTGGTATCACATCTTTTCCCAATCTCAACATCCCAAATTCCATGATCTGTTCTTCGCCGAAATAGCTTGTGGTTAAATACAATGACCCCACAACTCAATCTTCACTCTTCAATCCTGCAGTCCAATGCACTTCTGACAGCAATTGCTTCTGCCAAACAAAAAATACGCCCTCTCTCCCAAATACAGGCTTTTTATAGGACAAAACCGTCCAAAGTTATTTGCATACTCTTCCCATGATCTCTAGTCTATAAATAGACGCAGTGGCCATTCTCTTCTTCTTCTTTCTTCTTTCACTCTCTGAAGCGGGCGTTGCCAGTGGTAAAAGGTTTGCACGATTTTTTTTTTTACTTCAACTTTTAGAATTAAAAAAAAAATGTGAGCTTTAATTTCTGAACATTTATGCACAGCTATACTTATCGCTGAAAAAAAAAAGAGATTGGGTATGTTGGTAACTATAGAGAAATATACTTTTACGAGCACAAAACGTAGCTACTTTTAATGTTACTAGTCGCGTCTCCCCCCTCCTCTTCATCTATTTGAATTACGAATTTAGGGGTTTTACTTTTGGAATGACCCTGGTGCTTTTAAATTAACTTTGACCGTCAAACCTCATGTTCGCAATTTTCCCATTCCCTCTGGCGCCATGTCGTTGACGTTATTGCTTTTGTATGTGATGCTTTAAAGAATGATGAAATTTGTGGCGAAACGATTGCATTAAATGACTTATTTACGTCTCCTCAAATTATTAGACGAAAGATATCCAGCGAATAGTAAGTTTGATGATCTAGTTGATGTGTTTTTAGCTACTTATCATTGTGATGGATATTCGTTTCAAATACGTGGGTGGGTTGTACACCAGTTTTAAATAATAATCTGGGGTGTCTCCTTATTGAGCTGTATTCATGATCGAAGAATGTATATCTAGTGTTAAGCTTGTATCGAACTGTTCGACGTCTCAGCCCCGGGTGCCTCATACGATCGGCATGTATGGCTTAACAGAAAAAACAATTCTTTTAAAGACAAAATGGTATTTTTTTACAACCTGCCTCAGCGTAGTGCAAACATCCCCAACGACTATATGTTAAAAACGGCATTCGGAATAATCTCCCCTAATCTCCCCATGTAAAGACCCGCTTTCGAGGTTGGGATTTTTATTCCGAAAGCCGTTCTTAACATGGGGAGCTGGGGTGTTTATAATAGGCACGTCATAAAAATTTATCGTAAAAGTAACCGGATGTACCCATTTCTCCCTAAGAATATTTTTCCGTTAAATTAAGCTTTAATAGTTTTTCTTCATAGAATCTGTAATAATACTTTGTGATTCTTAATCTTTTAATGCCCCTTTCAGTGGTGCCATTTGACACACATATATGTCTGACTTCATGTTCGTATTTTTTTTTTACACAGTGATCACCACTTGTCAAGGCCCGGAAGCCACTCAGGGATAAGGGTCATTGCAAGTACATTACGTTAGTGTGGAGATTTGATGAAGTGTTTACTTAAGGGGGCGGTTCATTAGGAATTTGTTAACATTGGACTTGAAGAAATCCAAGTCGTAGTCTGGAGGGAAGCAGGCAGACGGAACAGAGTTCCACAGGCGTGCAGTTCTAAGAAAGAAGATTTGTTCATGGAATCCGCGTTTTGATTTAGGCACAGATATAGAGTGGGGGAAATTTCTCACAGTGGATTCAGCTAGACAGGTATTTTTCGTGAAAGATTGGCGAGGGGGGACCAGAGATTGGAGTTCAGACGAGCACCTGGCATGGAAATAAGGATAAAACAAGGATAGGCTCGCAACGTCTCTTCTGTGGGAGAGAGGTTGCAGGGTAGAGAAAAGGGCATCCCCCACTAAGCCACGAAGTCTATTTTGTACTCTGTCAAGGCAGGATAGGCTATTTTTAGCAGCTCCTGCACAGATATGGCAACAGTATTCCATCCTCGGACGTACTTGGCTTTTATATAGATAGAGAATTGCATCAGTAGTGAGATATCTTCTGGAGTGGTAGAAGGATCCCACCATCTTTCCAGCGACCTTGGCAACAGACTTGATGTACGTGTTCCATTTCAGATCAGGCTCCATTTGTAAATTCTTGACTTATAGGGACTGGATTTCAAATGCTTTATGGAGGACTTTCATTGGAATCTCTTCTGTATTTTGTGTGAGCTCTATAATGTTAGAGGCTCTTAATAGGTTTCATTGTCTTTTTCTTTCACAGAAATGTGTTAATTTTTATGTCATATATGATTTGTCCAATTGTTTTAGTTACTATTTCTTTTTTCCAATAATTTTTTCAAGTCCTCAATTTTTATGCAAAAATGTGCGAATATACGTGAGTAATCTTGTTTTTCTATTTTTATGTTTTCTTCCATGGAATAGAACAACATTCACTCAAAGAAAGAGCGTGTATAGCTGGCAAACAATTACTCTGCAGTCGATTAACATTACATCGTATTCAGGATCTCGTGATACTGTATTCTGCAAAAATACATAATATATGGCGTATTTAAAACCATGCTACATTTTATATTTAATTTTAGCCGAGAAGTCGTGAAAATTCTGAAAATTGGAATTTGTCAACAATTGAATTGAAAATTGTAAAAGATGGAATTTCTCAGATGAAGGTAGAACGATAGTATTACAAATATTCATTATAATAGCTCTTGACCCATGTTTTTATTATCAGCTTTGTAGTAAACAAATCTCCATACCTCAGTCATTAACGTCAAAGGAAAACATAAATCGTAAGCTAAACGTTATTGTTTCGATGCTCGGTGGTGGCGCACGCGTCATTTCAAATCCAATATAAGCAGTACTTCTATTAGTTTTTGTGTGTATTGATATTTTTTCTATTAAAAAAGATAATGCAACTATGTTATATATGGCTCTTTGAATTGCATTCATCTGCAAAAGGTCTAGATTATTTGTATACTTTTAAAAATTCATTTTACTTAATTCCCTAATATTTTTTCCAGTTATTTATGGAATGATCATCTTTAGTAAATTTTACGTATAATTATATCCATACAGATATTTCATATGATTTAAAAGTTGTATAAAATTTTATAGTAAATACAAAACTCTTTCTTTCTCTCTCTCTCTCTCTCTCTCTCTCTCTCTGTCTATATATATATATATGTATATATATATGTATATATATGCATATATATATGTATGTATATATATATATGTGTGTATATATATATATATATATATATATATATATATATATATATATATATATATATATATACATATATATGTTTAATAAAATACAAACCAAACTCCTCTGTCAGATTTGGATCAACAGACATGTGACTCATATATAGGGTTCGCACACAGGAAATACTTTATATTTTGGATTTATCCTAGGAAAAAGGTTCAAGACTGTGAAAATAACAAAAGAAATCGTAACGTAATAATTTTAATTCATTTTTTACGTTTTAACCTTTAAGCAAACATGTCTTAATAACTCAGGCATAAAAGGAAAAAAAAGTAAATCGTAAATTAAACGTTTTGGTTTTGATTCTCGTTGGTGGCGCAGAGGTCATTTATTTTAAATTTTAAATCGTTACTATTTAGTGGGACCTATATAATATAATAATAAATACAATAATAAATAAACACTATTTGCGTAGTCCAATATAATACAAATCTGCATTAAGAAAATTATCATATTTAAGCGTATTTTTCGACCAGGCAATTTCGGGCCGCCTGCAATATATAGGAAAGCAAAAATAGGCTCGCGTACAAACACCTACATGCATATATATATATATATATATATATATATATATATATATATATATATATATGTGTGTGTGTGTGTGTGTGTGTGTGTGGGTGTGTGTATATGCCTGTAGGTGTTTGTACGCGAGCCTATCTTTGCTTTCGTTTATGTATGTGTTTGTATATGTGTATATTTGTATATGTGTGTATTTGTATGTTTGTGTGTTTTCATGTCATTGGTAGGTTATTAATTTTCTTAAAATTGATAATTGGAGAATGTCGAAAGAAGAGACTCTAGCCTGCTAAGCCAACGATAGTCCTGTTGACAGACCCAATCAACTGCAATAATAACTTCTTACATTGAAGATTACAAAATAATTAGACACAAAATCGTATATATATACATATATATATATATATATACATATATATATATATATACATGTATATATAAATGTTGTGTTGTATCACTAACACCACGAACGCAGAAAGTAAAGGTAAAACAAATATATTAAGACGAAAACATAATACATATTTACAAAGGTGCAGTTATACTGCAGTTGGAAGATTGTCCGGCGGAGGGCGTATTAAAGTCTTTCATGGAACAACCGGCACATGCGTCTTGCCTATCCGACGTTCGAACACAGCTCCCGGTCTTGCTGACTTGATACCTTTATCTATATCTTGTTCATTCACATATGCTAATTAGTGGAAGTCTCCTCAAAAATAAACAATTTCGTGTCGATAAATATATACATGTATACATATATAGAATTGTATGTGTATATACACATATATAGAGATAGATAAAGAGACGTATGTGTGAGTATGTATATTATTGAAGAGAATATGTAAGGCAATACTATCGAGATATGTATACAGAGAACACACACACAGACATATATATATATATATATATACATACATATATATATATATATATATATATATATATACTACGATTGATTTAGCGAATGCATGCGATGATTCAATTAATCGTAGCACATTCACTTTACTCTGAGCACAGGGAATGACATTTACAAATGGTAATTAAAAGCGAGGTTTCGTCTTCAAAAGAAATACACACTCCAGACCAAGCACCCCTACACCCGCACTCAAAATGGACCCTATTCTTGTGCAAACCGTTTCTTCTGTTCAAGACCACGCGCTCTTGCGTCGAAGCCTTTAATCTAAGATATTCAACCGAAGGCATTTTCGTCGTTCTTCCCGTACGTGCAATTCGCTTCGGTTTAAGCTTGGGAGAATCTCACGGTTCAACTGGCTGGTATTAATAATGCGTGCATGAACGCTGCTAAAGCCGGTGATCGCAGCACCTTTACCGACATTACTTTCATGCACTTAGATCGGATGCATATTTTTCAATGCCATTGAAGACGATTAACGTTACACTTTTATATGAGATATTATATCATTCCATGGGAAGAGATGACTGTTGTTAATCCTATCGCATCTTGCATTTTATATTTCGCACTATTAAATCAAGGAAAATTAGTATGTTTCTTAATAAGATTTTGCTATTGGGTTAAAAAACAAAAGCACATTATTGTTCGGTGCTGGATATAAACTATATCCAGTGGTGAGGCTCCAGCTTATGGGCTTTGGGGACTGTGGAGCCACCCTTTAATTGCCATTGCTACAAGGTCCACTCCGACCCGGAGTGGTAGTACCTATTTAGGTCCCAACTATGGGTTAAATAGAAACCGACTTGAAAACAAAAAATATACTCTAGTAAAACATTTTTCTTCAAAATCGTTGGATTCGGAATTAAATAACCTGAAAAGGGTTGATACGCCGTAAAACAAAACAACCAACCAACATTATTGTTCTGCCAGGTTGTGTAGTAGTATCATGAGAAGTATCACTTCTTCGTACGATGTGTAGATGTTTCCTATTGTACAAAGCAATAAATGGGACATTTCTTTGTAATCTTTAATTGCATGTATATTTTTCATTTTTACATTGTTTTTGATATGGTATAACTTCTGCTACGTTTTATATTTAATATTTTTCAATAGGGCTTCCCTGCATTAGGGTTTATTTTTTGAATTGAATATTTCATCAGCTTAAAATAGCCTATTATTTTACATCTTCATCTCATGATCCCGAAGATATGCCAGACGCAAGCTTTAATTGCCGCTTACACAACGGGTAAGTAAAAATCAGATCGAACTGTAAGACTTCTAAAGATCTGATGTTCAATGTTAAAAATTATTAGTTGATACTAAGAATGTTATTACAATTTGCTAAAGACATTTATTGATTAATGCTGACGATGCGATAATTGTATCTTCCTTCACCCCTCCCTCGTCTTCAGCTTGGCAATCAGTAGACATTTCCAACTTTTAAATAAATAAAACTAAGTTCATCAAGACTATCGAGAATTACATCGCCCAAATCGTCGTAAGAATAATATGAAAGCATCGAAATATGTGTTAGTGTATGTGTGTGTGTGCGTGTGCGTGTGTGTGTGTGCGCTCACATTTTTTGTATATGTCTGGCAAAGACTTTTAGAGGTCCAGGGCACTGTTTCTTAGATTTTTTATATATTCGCTAGATTATAATATCTCCGATTCACGAAATGCGGTCGCGTCTATCTTTTATCTGAGCAACTTTTAAATGCAATTTTCGTGATATTTCCTGGTCTCCGTGTATTTGTTTGGCTTTTCCGTAAAAAAAAAAAAAAAAACGAAACTGAACCTGGAGCAAAAGTGTCTTCCTGGCATCCATGCCAGGGACGTCCAGAAAAGAAATTAACTTTGATCAATGCGGGCAAAACCGTCATATCAGACAATTGCTATTCATTTGGACGCTCCACTTTTTATGGGAAGATGGGGTTCCCTAACATCAAGGGGAAACTGGCATGCAGCCAAAGTTAAGTGCATGATTTCATACCTCTATGTTGTGATGTTAGAAAATTTAAATCTCCATTCCAAAGTTTTCGAAAAATGTTATTCTCTCTTACTTGTACATTGCAATTTTTTTTACATAGGCATCACCACATTATCAAGGCCAAGAGACCACTCAAGGATAAGGGTTAAAGAGTGTACAGTAGAAATTGGACAATATAATAATCATTAGTAAAGAAAATTTGGTAAATTTGATAACTTATATGGAACGGCTCATCAAGAACTTATTTACTTTAGACTTGAAGACAACCATATTGTAGTCAGCCGGAAAGCAGGAAAACGGAAGACAGTTCCACAGGCGTGCAGTTCTAAGAAAGAAGCTTTGTTCATGGAATCTACGTTTAGGTTTAGGCACAGATAAAGAGGGGGGAATTATTGATAGTGTTTACAGCTAGACGAGTGTTTCTTGTGAAAGTTTGGCGAGAGGGGACCATAGATTGAAGCTCAGTCGAACACTTTCCATGAAAATAACGATACATCAGAGACAAACTCGCAACATTTTTTCTGTGAGATAGAGGTTGCAAGGAAGAGAAAAGGACATCTCCTTTCTTTATATTCTTTCGCTCTTTATCTCTTTAACCCTCCCCCCCTTTCTCTCTCTCTGTCTGTCTGTCTGTCTCTCTCTCTCTCTATCTCTCTCTCTCTCTATATATATATATATATATATATATATATATATATATTAAAACATATTGTATTTTATCTTTGACCATGGACAAAATAACGAACACCCTTTCGTATATAAACGCAATATCGATAATTAAACTGTGGAAATCGCACTATAAGTAATGAAAAAGTGTTATTGCCATAAAATATGCAAAAAAACTGTCCGAGGTTTGCAGTAATTCCTAATCCACCCAAGAACTTACACCCAGTCAGCCCAACTGACCGACTTTTTATTCGCAGACAGTGCTCAACTGTTAAGATGCTTCGTAAAACGGCAAAAATAATATGTGTTCTTACACCCATCAGCGGATTCACCCATAATATGTATGTACGAAATTAAACACATGTATCTACCACTCTCGTTTTTTAATCTAATTATTATTTGATTAACCCTTTCGTGCCTGAAGATTCATTTTGGTATATTTTTTTAAATAATAATTAATCAGATAATTGTTCTCTTTGAGGGAAAGGTCGCGATCATACACATAGGCCAACTGACCGACTTTTTATTCGCAGACAGTGCTCAACTGTTAAGATGTTTCATAAAACGGCGAACATAATATGTGTTATTTATATATATATATATATATATATATATATATATATATATATATATATATATATATATATATATATGGCTCTGGTAAGCTGCGAAGTTGTATGGCTGTGGAAATAATTATACACACACACACGCACACACACACACACACACACACATATATATATATATATATATATATATATATATATATATATATATATATATATACAAGAGGTGTTCTAAGTAACATTGGTATATAATCATTAACGATTAGTCATCTGTCTTTGTATTAATCTTTCTATTAATTTATATGCCATATATATATATATATATATATATACACACACATACACACACATATATATGTATATATATATATATATATATATATATATATATATATATATATATATCCATTTATTTTTTTTAAATCATGACTCATTATTTTCCTCTCTCGATTAAATTCTTTTCCTCAATGTTTCTATCGCTCCTTCCCCCTTGCTTTCTCTCTTAATTCTTTCTTCTTGATTCTCTCACATCTTTCCCCGTAACACACAAATTCGTTTCTGCCCACACAACCATGATAATATTAAATCCCGGTGCGCATGCGTAGAGAGCAACCTCGAAATCTCGGTCTCAATGTAGGTGTTCCTAAGTGGCTTAAGACGCCCAGAGAACTCATGGGAACCTTGACCTTTTGCTGGAGAATATCAAAGAGCTAATCGTAGAGAAATTGACGCTTGATTGATAGCGAACGAGAGCATGTAACGAGAAGCATAATAGAAAGAGGAGAAATATAGCAACTTAAATAAAGAAGAGGTAGAGAGTAGTAGGCGAGTGATTGTGTGAGTTAGTGAGTTAGTTAGGAGATGATAGACAGAAGGTTGTTAGGAATATTTAAAAGAGAAAAGTAAAAAATTAAATTGTATAGTGTAAGATAGGAACAATAGGACACAATAAAAAAGGAAGAGAGTATTTATTAACATACAAGACAGCAATTATAAAAAAAAGGAAGAGAACCACTAACGAGAAAGAGAGGTAGAAAGAGAGTTAGAAATATTTCGATGAGTGAGAGAAATCGGAAAACCGGAAGTTCTTTCTGTATTAATTCAGGCAAGTCCGTTTTACGGCATATATCAACACTATAATTTTCGGAGCTATATACAGTGTGTCCCAACAAAATGTATACACACTTTAAATTATCTCAACTTGCTACATGAATACGCTATGCCACGCCCCCAAGAGATGTTTAGGAATAAAGAATGCCTCTACCAGCGGGATGGAGCACTTCCCCACTATCATCATGACGTAAGAGCTTATCTTGATAGTCACCTAATAAAAAGATAGTTAGGACGAAGAGGATGTATCGAGTACTGTCCACGTACACCGGATTTACCCACCCCATAGACTTGTTCTCTTGTTTGGGGGTGTGGTGTAGATAGCATCTTATACAAAGGGTTCACACTACAAAATAAAGTAGAATGAATGAGTTGAAAGCAACCATTGAAAGAAGATCAGTCAACATACCAATTGCACTGATTAGGAACGTTTTCAGTTCAATCAGCGAGCGTTGTCAACTGTTCCCATGCTACACTGACCAACAATTTGAACACATTTGATAATTAGCTGGTTTCTACGTTTGTTCACAGTATTTTGATGCATGAAATTTTCTTTCTTATAATAAATGTTGGTTTTATGGTCATTTAAATGTGTATACATTTTATAGGGATACCCTGTAAATCACACTTTATAAGGCAGTGGAGGCTGTGGGGTAAATATATCGAAGACGTTAGCCAGTCTTTTGCAGGATAATATTCTCAGTAAAATTAAATCACGCGGCATTACATTAGGAATACCTAACATTATGAAATCTATTTAAAAATGCATGTCGTGAGTCAAAACAACATCATATAAATTCAAGTGTGACACATATTTTCTAAATTTAATATTCTTAATATCTATAAATGGCCTCCTGTATGATATTATCCATGGGATCGTTATATTTGCGGATGACACCATACTCTATACCAAACTCGAGGGGAAACGGAATGAACACATATCTAAGGACGACCTCCAGTTTGTAGGTGAATTTGGTAGTAAATGAATGGTAATGTTAAATGCTGACAAGATTAAGCTTAATAATAAAAACAACTTTTCTCAATCACGTATTCTTATGCCTAATCATTCGCTACCTGTATGAACATAATATTCACAGCTACCATAAATGTAAAAAAATTCATTACGGCCGTTGCCAAGTCTGCAGCTTAGACGGTGTTTTTTTCTCTCTCTCTCTCCCTCTCTTTCGTTATCTCTCTCTCTCTCTCTCCCTTCATGGCTAGCATGTTACTCACACGCGAGAGTATCTTGTACGTCTCTAAAACCAATATTCATGTCTGCATGGCGTATTGTTGTAATATCTGAGCTGGTGCATCTATTCTAGACTCTTACATTAGACAATGTTAAACATATCGCTCCTCTAATGCGATTTGTAGCAACAATTAAATTCAACACTCTCTCTTATAGACGATGTGTCGCATCTCTGCCCATGTTTTACAATATCTTCTTGAGAGTTGCTCGGACAAACACAAAGCACTTCTAACTGTTCGACCTACAAGCTGCCTAGTAAGTTTCCAGACTTTTTTGCATGACAACATTTATTGGTAGTACACACATGAACCTTTAGTCCCTTTCGAAGCCAACTCTTGCAGCTTAAACGTCCTTTCATTAAACAACTTCTGGAAGGTCCTATGGACGTCCTCATGTGTGCACTAGTCAATGACCCTCGTCACAGCCTTTTTAGTCTCCTTTATAGTATCATAACGACAGCCTCTATGTTTTTTACTTGAGCTTATGGAATAACAAAAAGTCACATGGAGCACCGTCTGGAAGCTGAGGAAATGTCTTCATTCCCATCTTGTTCAAATAGCCTGCGACAAAAACGGAGTTATTGACAGGTGACTTCGAGGAAACCTTTATATCTTCGGTTCCATCGCAAATAATTGTGTGTACGGTTCTCCCATTAGCATCGAAATGCCAACTTATTGTCGCTATAGACACGCCACGGTTCTACCCCATGAGATTCTTTATTTGACCAATCAACTTCATTGTTTTGACTTGCTTTAATCCTCCAACACACAGCTTATCATCCCACACAGTCACTGCCTTCCTAGAATATCTTCTATTACTAAAAACTAAAAAAAGTTAAATTCATGCAAGATGGCTAAAAGCGGTCTGGATCAGTGTTGTGTTATCTAATAAGGGCTAACGTCGTGTGATTATCTTGTTCTTCAGTTTATTTGTTCATATGCAATTTTTTGGCTGTTCGTGTGTGTGTGTGTGTTCGTGTGTGTGTGTGGTACATGTATTATAGACATACCTTCATGCGTCATGGATGTTGGTCTATCTGGAACCATCTCGTGTCTTGGAGGGAGACTGACACCTATTTTGGGGACGAAGATTTATTTCACTCCAAACGGTTTATAGTTTTTATTTCACTTTCCCGATGTCTCGCAGAAGGATGGAAAGTGAATATCTTGCTTGCGTATTTTACTTCTAGGTCTTATTTCCACAAACGTCAGCGCCCACCCCAGTAAAGGGGAGGAGACGACTGTTAAGCCGTCGGTCGCCTTGTATGTCTGAACCCAATCTCTCCGATTAAGCTAACCTGATCACGTGACTCACATGCATCCGATCAGTTGACCTTCACTTCCGCTCATATCTACAATATAATTTATTCACCTCCCTCTCCCTCTCTCGGCCAATTCTCTAACACCATTTCATATATTTATGTGGCATTTTTTTCGTGTTTAAAAGAGAACTTTATTGCATGAAATTCTTATAAAATGTTCTCACGCCCAGATTGCAATTATGAAATTCACAAGCTGTGAAAATTAAATTTTAGTAGTGTCTACTCCAATTCCTGCTCTTATCTTTTATTTGAACAAGAAATCATGAACATTGGTAAGTCATCCCATAAGTATATAAAATGTACTGAATTTACAAAAGTATACGACAGTTTTAAATGTCTGTACAATCTTATGGAAGGAACCTCGTACTACAGCCGAAAAATGCAACAAGAATTCAAATTCCACCATTATACTGTCGAGATCCCTGGATGCCGGAAAAATCTTTAGCACATTAATTTCCTCCCTCGAAGCTTTGGAAATCCCTTCCGTGTCCCTGTTTCTCTGAATGCACTTAAATGCGTGAGTTCAAGAGCAACCTTAATATACATCGGCTACTGAAATACCTACACAGTGTATCTATAAATTTTATTACAAATAGTAGCCACTGACCTTCACGTGACACTGTGCTTTGCCTACGGATAATTAGCAGTAAGAAAAAACAACAACAATATAACCGAAAACTAAAAAGGTGAGGCAAAGAGTTAATGAATGCGAAACATATAAAGAAAAAGGAAAAAGCGAGAAATTTACAAGAGACAACATATTAGGAAAAGTTGTGGTGAAGCGTAATGATATTTTTCTGAAAAAATAAAATCAAACCTTGCCAAAAATTATAATCGGAGTCAAATATCTATTAACCCATCATCTAGAAACGCATAATTAGCATCGATTTTGAAATTACGACAATGACATAAAATAAGCAATATGCAAAAATTTAAATTTCTATGTTAAAGATAAAAAAAGAAAAGAAAGAAAATCCATTCCGAATGTCTCGCATACTTAAATAGGAAGCCGATTGGCTTATGCATCAGGAGCCGAGAATGAATTTTGATTTAATATGTTAGATAATTGAAGATAAGAATGATGCAGCTATCAAGGAAGATGTCAGTATTTTGTCAATAAATTACACTGATTATATTTGTTTATGTATGCGCTCCGTTACAACAATTCAGTTATTCGGGAATCAACACAGATGATGTGTATAGTGCTGAAAGCTTTCTACAGAACTAACCACACTTCTTGGTGAAACTGACAGAATACCTCAGGTTATTACACCAGAGTGTAAATTCTAACACATGTATTTCCGAAGACTGAAGGTGAATCTCTACCGGTGCAGTAAACGCGGCCCCCATATACCAACCTGGACACATATGCGTTCTGCCCCTGTACATGAATCGCCTAGTATTGTCAGGTGGTACCTTAGAGGCGCATCGTTGCCTAACTTCATGTTCCAACGTTATCATGCCATATATATATATATATATATATATATATATATATATATATATATATATATATATATATGTGTGTGTGGGTGTGTGTGTGTGTATATTTTTATTACAATTATCTGAATGCAACTTTTTTTTCTGTGTGTGTGTTCTTTCCTTATAAACTCCGAAACTGTTAAACAGATTTTTTACAATTTACTGAACTTTAGTGTATAAGTCGGCGAGTGATCTTAATTAAGTTTGCCATAGAATATCCCGGATAATTACTGATAGTCGATGCCGTTATTTTAATTCATCTATCATCGATAAATCCATGTAGTAAAAACGGGCCGGGAAAATTCTGCTGTGTCTAAGTTGATAGCGTGTTCTTTTGGGTTTTTATTTGCTTTTTTTTATTTGCTTTTTATTATTATTTTTTTTTTTTAAATTTTGCATGACGTGGGCTGTAGGTTAAAACTCCGCACGTAAATTTCTTAGTTTTTCTTTCATTAACTGTAAATAATTTTATAACACTTCAAAATTGACGTGGTTTCTTTTTTATGACGCGGTCTGTAGGTTCAAACTCCGCACATAAATTTCTTAGTGCTGTTTTTTTTGTAAACTGAAAAGGTGTTTATATAAAATAATTTTATAAAAGAAATACTAGGTTCTCTATAACATATATTTATAAACGTATAACAAGTATTTTAGACGAAAGTTACTGCATGGAGGCGTGTGAAGCTTCCTCCCGGGTGATTTCACGGATTTTGATAACACAAAAAAATATACGAGTGTGAAATATACGTTGACCATCATTCAATCTCGGGCAACGTAGGGGATGTCTGCTTATATATATATATATATATATATATATATATATATATATATATATATATATATATGTATATATATATATGTATATATATATGTATATATATATATATATATATATATATAAGTTGAGGCAGAATATTGTGACAAATACCTAGCATAATAAGTTTTGTCTGAGCCGTCAGAAATAGGACCAAAAATGGCCAATATATACCTGAGTTAATTAATGGTCACCTTATATATATATATATATATATATATATATATATATATATATATATATATATATATATATATAATAAAAATATAACACGGAAATTACATAATTATCGACACAATAATTTATTTCAACGTCATGGTATTTTCAAGCATCTAAACAAGACAATTACATTTTTGATACTGAAATAAAGAAAGAAAAAGTATCGGGTCTCGACCGTCAAAAAACCAAAGGGGGTGGTAGTAGCAATGCACTTAATACATTTTATAGAGAGGGTGGGAGGGATCTTTTAAAATAAAAACAACAAGAACAGTATGACACTTATAACACACACACACGCAAACACACATACACACACACGCCCCTAAATATGCACGTTCTTACACTTAAATGCCTTTACACGCGTTTACCAACCAAGGAAGAAGAGGGAGAAATATACGGATATAGAGAGAAGGAAATAAAATAAACTGCGCGTAAGGGAAAGAGAAGAAGAAAGAAAAAAGAAGAGAGTGACCATCCGCTGCCTGTCATTTGGTTTCATTAGTCTAGAATCTCTGAGAAAGAAAAGGGAAAGAAAATGGAGATTATACGCGCGTCATAGAGTTAATTGAGTCATGGAAAGTAAGTAATTAAAAAAAAAAGTTTATATACAAAGTTTTAAAACTATCTGTATGTTATCATGTTAAAATTAGTTAGAAATAAATATTATCTCATAATACATTTAAATATTGTATTTGTAATATATTACTATGAATTCAAAAAATTGAGTCTCATGTAGTTACTATTTTATATATATTTATGTAATTAATTTTATTGGTGATTATAGCGGTCGTTGTAATTTCGCTCACTAATATTTCATTTCTAATTGATTAAGATGCAGAAAATTGCATTATTAGTCGCCCCCAATTCTATAGGACGTATATAGTTTCGATTAATATATACTTTTATTCATTCTGTACACACACTTTCATGCACGCATAAAGAAATAAATAAAATAGTTATTATTTTAAAGTTTTGTGTTAATTTGTATTAAATCTAATAATGTCTAGTGGTAGTATTTGATCTTTTTGACTTAAATCAGTTTAATAACTAATGTATTATCTGCAGAGAAATTTATTTTCTTAAAGCTATCTCATTTATTTATAAGTAATTTGGATAAACAGATAATTCGGAATAAGTACACCCAACTTAGATTTCGGACAACAAATATCATCAAGTCGTTATTACCGAGTAAATACTGGACAGCACTATAATTGCCAGTGGGGTGGGGTGGGAGAGTTTATCGTAAATAATCTAGTGGTATTAAATTCGATCTCTTTACCGTTATGGAATTATCTGTTCGTCGGATCTGGAGTTATTGGTTATTTTAAATTTACATTTATGTCTACATCTGGCCATCAGTTCATCTCGTTTATTTAAGCGATTATTGTGTTCGTACTTCAGGATTCTTATTTTTTCCTAGAGGCATAAACTGCATCTCTGCCTAAAGCCGTTTGGAACATCCGAATAACAAAGGATTGACCATGAGACCACTGGGGATCGGTTCTCATTTTTTAATAACCACCATTGTTTAGCTAACTCAGTTTTGTTCTTAAGTTCTGGGCTATTGAAAGAATGTTTATGATCATAAAAACGCTGTTTCCAGTTTCCGGCGGTGATACCGAAGTAAACTTTTTTGTCCCTGTAATCATCTTCTGGGTGGATCGTGGCCTTATAAACCACGCACTAAACTTTACAATTACCGTCCAGTGGGCAGTTATTTTTCACTTGGCAGTTACATTTGTCTACTGTAACCTTTTTTTTATTAGAGTTGTTTAATATTTTACTATTATGAGTGGTAATTATTCTGTCCATGTTTTTAGTGCACGAGTAACTTATTTTAATGGTTTTTCTATTAAATATCTTCCTCAGTGGATTATTTATGGTAAAATGCTTATCTATTTGGTTCAAAAATACTTTCCCTATATTTATGTTGGATAGTTGGCAGTAAGGGGGATTAAACCATGTTATTTTCCGGCCTCTGTTCTTAGATTTATTTTTATTTTTATTTTCCTTCTTAATATATGTGAGTTTTTCCCTGTATCCGCTTATCTCTAGTGCTCTGTTGTATGATTTTTTGTTTGCGTCAAAAATGTCTTTGTTAGCCGAAAGTTTATTAATCCTTGTGTTAATCGTTTTAGGTATTTGTTTAATTATGCAACTTGGGTGGTTAGATCTAGTATTAATATAAGTATATCTGGTTTTTTGACGGTCGAGGCCCGATTCTTTTTCTTTCTTTATTTCAGTATCAAAAATGTAATTGCCTAGTTTAGATGCTTGAAAATACGATAAGGTTGAAATAAATTATTGCATCGACAATTACGTAATTTCCGTGTTATATTTTTATGTTATTGCTCTGTTTACCACATTGAGTTCTCAATCTTGTATATATATATATATATATATATATATATATATATATATATATATATATATATATGAAAGCGAAAATGTGTGTATGTATGTATGTATGTTCGTTTTTTGTGTATGTCTGCAAAATGCTTTTTTCGTCGGCCTTCTCGCCCGGCTCGCTTTTTCTGAAAACATTTTTATATCACGTCTAAGTGATAATATATACGACTTAAAAACGGCGATCGCATGTGTATTTAATTCGCCCGACGTTCACGCGCTAGATTTGTCCAGATATCTCGATCGCCGCTTGTTTCTTTCGCTTTTCAGTATAAAACAAGCGAAAACTGTTTTGCAGATGCCTCATGTTTCAAGGTCAAAAATCACGCGATTTAAGGTTCTTGTACCTGTCAATTTCATTTAATAAACGTTACATTAAGATGACCTTCATTCCTCTTTTCTGGTGGCCGCGATGGTTAGGAACCAGCATTTTTCCCCATTTTGTTTCCACCTTCAGGTCAAATGGTCGTGGTTCAAGCCTACATTCGTACTAAAACTTTTTTTTCTTTTACACTCCCAAACACCCGGGGAAGATTTTTTTTAACAGGGTTGTTTTTACCCCCCCCCCAAACACACACACCTACAAACACCTGGACCACGCCGGTTATCCCCCGCTAGTAGGTTAATATATGAAGAAGTTTCAAAATAAAAAAGTCCTGTTTTGGCGGCATTAGCCTGGTAGAACGTTCCTTAATGGTCGATTCACAGGAAATGTTCATGATTACAATGGAAGTTTGATAAGTCAAGGAAAGAGTTCTCAATCTATGTTTTCCACAGTTGTCGTAGATACATTGAGACATCCACTTTAACAAGTGGAATTCCATATATTAATTTCCTATTATTAAACAGTGAGCATCATATTACGCTGTTAAGGGTGTAGTATGCCGTAGGTGATTAAATGAATGCATAATGTTAGCTGTATTTTTTATAAACAGTAAATACCGCTTAATTACCTTCAAACCTTGAAGAGAGAAGTAAGAATTGTAAAGAAGGAGGAGGAGGAAAGGTGGAGAAGTAAGAAAAAAGGAGAAGGCGGAGTAGGAAGATGTCTGTCACGCCGCGGTACAAAATTCTAATATTATATATACCTGCATGAAACATATTGACACTTCGAAATTAACTCGGCTGCAGACGATTTAGCAACTTCACCGTTATATAATTATCTAATGCTATGCAAAATATTATAAGATTTATCATTTTCAGTTGGTTTTTATAGAAAAATAATCCAACAATAATCTTGGGACGGGGTTGCCAGATTGCTAAATTCTGTGTGTCTACTAGACTATTACAATGCCCGAGCAAAAAAAAAAAATCCTTAAAACATCTTTGCGATGAGAAATGTCCTAGAATTATTCAAGTAACAGAATGATTGTTCAGTTTTACTCGCTTAAAAAAAACTGGAACAGCTCCTCTCTAAAAACAGCAACATAAACACCAACATCTCTGAGCTCCAATTTTCTCAACTCTCAAAAGAGGTAACAGCGTGTTTCTCAATTACCTCCATTAAACTATTCATTCTTATAGTCATAGTAATATGACCTATAAACATCTAACTGTCAACACAAATTACAATTTTTTATATCCTCGGATATTAAATCACAAAAAAAAGGGGAAAAATCTTTAAATTTAGAATGACAAAGACATAAGCCACACAAAACGATGCTTCCATGAACAAAGCTTCTTTCTTAGAACTGCACGCCCGTGGAACTCTGTTCCGTCTGCCTGCTTCCCACCTGACAACAACTTGGATAATTTCAAGTCCAACGTAAACAAATTCCTAATGAACAGCCCCCTTAAGTAAACACTTCATCAAATCTCCACACCAACGTACTGTATTTGCAATAACCGTTATCCCTGAATGGCTTCCGGGCCTTGATAAGTGGTGACCACCGTGTAAAAAAAATACTGCACAAGTACATATTGATAAAAAAATGCATGAAACTATGAAAATATTTGCGTATAAAACGCTGTTCTAACTAAAAATATTTGTTAATTCAGCTGTTGATTAAATGTTTAAGCGATTAGTAGCAAAAATCCAAATACTCGTTATCTTTGGAAATAATTTTCGTAAAATTTAAAAAAGAAATCATAGCAATAGATCCTGTGTTTGCTTAAGAGAACTTAATAAATTAACTAAAAATACGTTCTAATTCCACAAGTAACTTATTATATTTTGCTATAGTAAATGATTGCTAAGTAAGTTACTAAATTTTATCTAAGATCAATGTTTATGCATAATATGCAGACAGAGGCGCACATAGTCGCCACGTAAATGCAATGTTATTTGGATTTCATCAGAATAGGCATCAATGACGCCATATCTTAAAAAATTAGGTCGATCTAAGAAATTAGTGTGACATTTTGTTATTCTTTAATTAAATGAAGGATTGCTTAGGAAATATAGATAACGTTTGCGGGAACATAATTTCAAGTTGAAGCCATATGAATGTGAGTATTTTAAACGGAATTTTAATTCTTGTGTTACAATTTGATAAATCTAAAAGATGTTGAAAAAAATCTTGCAAATAAGTTTCGATTCCTACTACCATGAGACATATGAATGGCTTTATCGGAATGAAATTGATTGCCACCAATTCATGAGAAAAGATCCTACTACTGCCGAGCTAATAATAATGTTATGTTTGTTAACACTGCCCAGGCCATTCCAGGTGATCGAAGATTATTATTATTATTATTATTATTATTATTATTATTATTGTTGTTGTTGTTGTTGTTGTTAATCTTCTTCTTCTTATTATTATTATTATTATCATTAATCTTCTTCTTCTCCTTCTTCCTCTTATTATTATTATTATTATCATTATTATCATTATCATCATCATTATTATTGTTGTTGTTGTTCTTGTTATTAATCTTCTTCTTCTTATTATTATTATTATTATCATTAATCTTCTTCTTCTCCTTCTTCCTATTATTATTATTATTATTATTATTATTACCTTCATAATCCCAAGGAAGGTTAAATACTTGTGCATACATAAATACTTATATACACCCACAATGAACTTTAGATAAACATTATGGACATTATTAGATGATAAATAGAGACGCTTTAATACATATATACACACATTCAGAATATAAACATGCAGAACACATACGGCGCAAAAAGACTCGTAAATTGACGTTCATTTACGTCGCTTAAAAAAGCCCTTTTATGTAAATCTCGTTTATATAGACGACTATACAACAAATTAATTTTGCGGCGCTCAACAAATTTCATTTACTAAGAAATAAAAAGAAGCTGGGTTTACACACAAAAGATAAAATATCAACGTAAAGAAGAAAAGGGGTTATGTTAGATGTTGATCTGATTTAGAAGAAATATAGCAAACAAAAAAGACAAAAACACTGGTTATCAAATAAAAACGAAAATTTACACACGATAAGAAAAAAAAAACAATAAATTAAAATGAGAAGAATAAAACGATATGCCACAAAATGGAAATATGTAAAATCATTAATGGATATATATATATATATATATATATATATATATATATATATATATATCGCGTAAAGTGGGAAGGAAGAAACCAATATTCATTTAAAAAAACAGATATGTACACATGCTTGAAGAAAAGACAAAAATGGGATGTATACATATTTCAACAAAATTGTTACTGTATTCGTTAAAGAATTGTTTTCAAATTATTTGTTAGATTGTCAATCCAGCACAAAGTTTTTAACAAAGTTTGTCAATAAATACCTACGGTGTTATCGAAAGTTGGACAAACAGAAATGACCGGGAAAGACTCTTTGTAATGCTGTATTGAACAAACTGATGTTGGTTTGTTTTCTGAAGGAATTGTTTATGCTTCTTGGACACTTGAACAATTGAACTGCATTGTTCTATGGACATCACAAGTGTTTTCCTTTGCATTATTTTGCCATCATGTAAAGATTCGACTCGTAAAACTTGCGGAGTGTGCGCTGTTTTACTTGTCGTAAATATGGAACGGACATTTAAATTTAGTTCCGTTTTAATATTGTTATTTTAATTGTGCCTCCCAAAAACCGAAAGAAATCGAAAGAATAACATTCAACAATCGTACATTTTATGCATATAAAAAAAAAACGAAAGATTTACTTTTAATATATAAAAATAAAATGTTATTAACAAAAATGAAATAATTTACATTTTAAACGGGAAAAAATCAATTTTGTATGCCTTTCTGGTAATTTTTTTTTTTTTTTTTTTTGCATAAGTTCAACTCACGATTCACATTGGAAATATCGACATTTATAGGTTTTCGGGTACAATTACAAAGAATAAACACGCTAACTTCCGTATGTTAAGAATGACTTTCGGAATAGACAGCCTCCAACCACCCCACGTGAAGAACGGCTTTCGGAATAGACAGGCATAACCTCATCTAGCTATTCGAACGCCTGTAAAAGTTGACATGTCGAATGTGAGCGATGAGTTGGACGTAAAGAAAATATTATCTCTCTTAACTGTAATCTGTACCGAAAATAAAACGGAATGAAATTTAACTTTACGCTCCATTTTTACAACAACCGTAAAACAGCGCATAGTACGATAATTTTACAATTTCACTTTTTTTGTAAAGCATAATATTGCTTTAATGCATGTACATCTTATTTGAACTATGTATAATATATTTGTTATGCATTGGCTATATATGTGTTGATGATGTAATTTAATATTTTGGAGGGTGCACGCAAGAATATAATGACATTGTAAAAAAAAAATAAACAGAGTAGGGAAATAAAGTACGAGGAACCGATAGGCAGGACATGATACGAGTTAAGAGAGATAATATGGGTCGTGTTACGTGGCGGTAAATTATTTAATTGTTTAGGAAGTGGTTTACGAAATAATCCATGTATTTGTTCTCGGGGATTTTACGCTCCCGAGTAGAACTAACGTGAAACAAACTATAAGGCCCATCACGTATTAAAATCTGTTTTTTACCGCTAGGATAATAGCTAGAAAAGGTTGCTTACTGTTCCCGATTTTGGGGTGACAGAAGATACTTCCTCACATAGCGCAGAACTTAAGATATTTGTGGAACAAAAATACTCCCCAGCATAGCGTAAAAAGTGGGGGTAAGAATATTAAAAAGGAACCATTGTGCTGCAAATCACTGAGGGAAGATGAGAAGTAAAAAGGGGTATTTAAATAGAACAGCTATAAATACGTAACGAGTTAATAAGTGAGATGTGGTACCAAGTATAAATTATAGTATAACAAGTACTTCTGAGGAGTGTGTATGTCGGATAATCTTAATATGTATTCGGGGATGCTCCAGTGGAGATGTTGGATCGTGTGGTTGTATATAACAAGTGTTTATATGGGCGTACATACACGTATACTCTCTATAATTATACGTCTGTATGAATCCGATGCTCGTGTATCGTCTAGTTGTTAATAGGGAGTATCGTTGGTGTGCGTGTTTAAACACATATTAACAATGCAGGTAAGGAAAAGGTGACACTCACTAGTCCAGGACGGGTTAAACAAAATGAGCAATAATTACACAATGGCCGTTTGAAAACGGACTATTAATCTTAGGCTCTGGCAACATTTGTCTCTTGCCAGAAAACATTGCACTGGAGGTCTTTTTGTTTCTTCTGGCTTGTTCTCATTTTCACACATGTGTTTTTTTTTCTGGGGGATATAACACACAATCTCCTTTAGTTCTTATATCGTCTCTAAGCTAGCTCATTAAAATTCTCCAACGACTGACAATTTCAACCATTTCTTTTCTATTATCACCCCAAACAAGGCAAATTGCTACTGTGGTGTAGGGGCCACTATCAGGGGCAGCAACGACTGTGGCACTATGTTGGGATTTTGGCAACAAGATGTCGGTTCACGTTACACTTGAACTTCTGCATGTCAGTACAGTTGGGGAAGCAGGGACCTGGAATGGAATTCCAGAGTCTAGCGGTTCTGCGGAAGAAACTACTGGAGTAGAAAGATCTTTTACATCTAAGGATCTCTACTTTGTGGGGGTGGGATTTAGCTGCCTGTCGGGTTTGTGGAGGGTGTCTACGTCGTTGGGGCACAAGTGTCTGCAGTTCGTCAGAGCATTCACCATTAAACTACTTATAGAACAGGAAGAGGGATGCAACGTTTCGTCGATGGGACAAAGGCTGAAGCTTATATGCCAGTTCAGGGCCTATCAGATTGGCGACTCTCTTTTGAACCTTGTCTAGGAGCGAGAGACTAGCAGTCGATGCACCAGCCCAAATGTGACAACAATACTCCATACATGGGCGAATGGTGGCCTTATAGAGGTAGAGGATACTTTCAGGTGTCAGTAGTTTTCTAGCACGGTAGAGACCTTCTT
>NC_136512.1:24971990-25001990 GCF_053919585.1 Euprymna scolopes | reverse complement strand
TTCAACATCATTTGCATTAAGTGATTTAAGAACGGCGTGGGTGGTCGGTAATCGTTTGGTTTCAATAATTTTTTCAAGATCATATGTATTCTCTGATTCTTTCAGTTCAGAAACTTTTGGCGCTGGGCATAAGTTACCCCATGCTTTGATTAATGTGCTTGCTCTAACTTGATTCAATGCACTTGCGAGAGAAAATATGGCATAATTGATAGTAATATTGCGCTGAAAATCGCTTATTCTCACGGTACTATTTATCATATTCATCATGAAATCATTTCTGTAGAAACATTTTAAGTTCCAAATAATCCCTTGAGCCATAGGTTGGATGAGAGAAGTCACATTATGTTATAAGTAGCACACAAAAATATTTCCGATATATGACACTACTGCTGACTCAGGATTTGCTCTACACTTGTCCAACAGAAGCAAACACTTTGAATCAGGTTTACCTAATTCAAGAAAACGCCTCTGGACAACTGGTACACATTCTTGCAAAAAGCATTTTTAAACAACTGTTGATTCATCCATCCATTTCGTGAAGAATAATAGAATACTGGCAAAGGCGAAACTTCTTTCAATGCGCGGGACACTTTGATTTGACAAGAAGCTTAAGTTTATGAGTTCCAGAACCATTAGCGCATACTATCACTGTGTGTCTTTGGATCCTTTTATTTTCTACTCCTGGGATGCGGCTATTTTTTTTTGTAGGTAAGCACTTCCAATCTGTTGTTAAACCATAATCGGCAATCATCGTTTTGAATTTGTCACAATAATTTGATGCTGCGTGTGTATCAGCAGACCGTTGTTCGCCTACATTGTTTATTGTCTTATACCATGTCTACTCTTAAAGCTCCTAAGCCAGCCTTTACTGAATTTTATATCTTCTGCGATATTCAACTCTTCCTTAAAATATTTTGCTTTAGTAATTAATATGGGCTCACATATTTCTACACCTTCAGCCCGGTTTACTACAAAGCACTCATACAATATTCGATCGAATTCAACTTGCTTTGGTCTGCGAAGAGGCCTTCTTTTTACATGTCTTTTATTTGGAGAGAAAGGAGCACCCTTCAATATTCCTCCTTTTTTTTCTTTTTGATGTAAGAAACAATCTTATAATCGCTCAATATAACACTGTTTTCAACTCCAGCATCTAATTTTTCTATAATTTGACTTTTTTCGAGTAAAGTACGTGTCACTTGTTTTCTTTTAGAGTTGCAAGCCATTGTGATGGGTTGTTTTACACTATTTTAAAAATAGTAATATGTAAACAATTATAGTTAGTGTAAATAAATTATCAATATGTAATCTACATTAATTACATAGTACCAATATTAACATTTCTGCGCAATATCTGAGTAAACCATGTAAACAGTTTTACTGAAACTCCGCATCAAATAGGCTAATACAATTTCAATGACGAGATAGTTAAAGTTGAGAAAGTTCAGGTTTAGAAGAAGTCCAAATGAAAGGAAGTCCAAATGAGAGGAAGTCCAACATTAGAGGAAGTTCAAATTAAAGGAGTTTTACTGTATATATACATCACAAATTGTAAATTCCTAAATTATATATATATATATATTTATGTGTGTGTGTCTGTGTGTGTATGTGTGTGTGTATGTGTGTGTGTGTGTGTATGAATGGAAATGTATAAAAATAATACGAAAAGTATAAAAGCTTATAACTTTTATTTATTCGTTTTCAATTGGTGACGTGCAGGAATGCAAAATAATATTATGAAAAATAATTAAAATCTTTTTTTACAGGTACATAATTTTCGACCGATCCTTCAGTCTTCATCGGTGTAGTGAAAGTATGAACATACACGGGGGAAAAGATAGATATATAGAACTATACATATATATAAATATATATATATATATATTTATATATATATGTATATTTTTATGCGTCTCTCTCTCTCTCTCTCTCTCTATATATATATATATATATATATATATATATATATATATATATATATATAATTTCGGAATTTCAAATTTGTGATTTGAAAAAGATAAATTTCAAATATAGAAATGGTATTGTATGCAAGAAAAGAATACCGTATAGTAAAATATATTACCGTAACCCATGAGTGTCTGATGTATATACATCTCCTCGGAGGAAAATATTTAAAAAAAATATTATAAAATGTGTGCGCCTGATTTGATAAAGCTAATAAACATAGAAAATCAAATTAAATGATTTTTAAAGTTTTTACATCATTTTACCTACATTGAGTAAGGAAAATTGGATATTCATTAAAAAAAAAAAAAAAGAAAAAAGGATATTGAACTTCAAATCGAAATTGCATGCTAAATCCTGTAGTACTCGGCAGGTAAAAAGATCTAACGCATGTTGTAATAAATCCAAGGAAGCTGGTAACAATCCAATGTATACATATTTCAACAGTTTTTTTTTTTTTTAGTTTGATTGGATGTCCGGTGAATCTTTTATTATATCAACCCGGTAGAAAATGTTTTTCATATATTAGTTTCAAACTTCAGTTCAAGTTTTCAATCAATTTGTGAATAAAAACCAAATGATATCTATAGAACGGCAAATAAAATTAAATTAAAATGAAATGAAATTAAATTAAATGAAAATGAAAATAATAAAATAAAATAACTGCATCTGATTTTTAAAGACTATTTTGCTTTTGTTTGATAAACAATTCTTTTATTTAATTCTTTTCATTTTATTTGCTGGTCTATAGATCTCTTTTGGTTTTTAATCACAAATGAATATGGCTGAACAACAACTTTGGGCGCCATAGTATACAACATTCCAGATGAAAAAAAAGACAGATCCGCGAATTGAAAAGTTATAAAAAAATATCTGAAAAAACTCGTGCTTGAATCATAAATTGATGCCAAAATAAACACACACACACACACACACACACACACACACACACACACATATATATATATATATATATATATATATATATATATATATATATGGAGATAGAGATAGAGAGAATGGATGTATTTTCGTATCTCCTATTTACTGTTTCTACCTCGTCCACTTCTTTCTCCATTTTATCTTTTATTTTCCCTTTTTTTTACTTTTCGGGTGTTTGAAAGTGTGTGTTGACAAAAAAATGGCAGTAGACAGGCAGGCTCGAACCCGTGACGCGAAGTAAGTTAATGAAGTGAATGAAAATCTGACGTCTTACCGTTAAACTCTGACACGGCACAAAGTTCAGGACGTAAAAATTAGACAAAGCCATTCTAACCGATACGATGACTTGCGAAAATGGCTCGCAAAATATCGGCCCTTTCTTGTAAAAAAATATCCAAGATAAGGTTGAAGAAATAAATGTTTTAAGCCAATGTTGCGATATTTTTCGACCTTCAAAATGATTCAAATCTTGTAAAAATCCGTCGCCTTTGTTAAAAGTTTAAGGAAGATATGTATGCATACATGCACACATACATACATTTAGGCAGACAGGTGAGATTAGTATTATAAATTACATACATTGATATATAATGTATATATATATATATATATATATATATATATATATATATATATATATATATGTATATATACATGCATATGTATGTGTGTGAGTGTTTATACATATATGCGTAAAATATTATAAATATAAAATAGTAAAAAATATCTGCTTAATATATATATATACATATAATTATATGTGCATATACACACATACACACACAAACACACACACACACACACACACACACACACACACACACACATATATATATATATATATATATATATATATATATATATATATGCTTGCTTGTATATGTGTGTGTCTTTTAATAATTGGTCCTGCGGCTCAGATCGCATTCCATCTTTTCTTTTGAATTAGGTCAGATCACGAGTTTTAATAAGACATAACATGCCCCTATCTTTTTGATTATGCCGACATGAACAACCCGAACGCGAGCGCCTTTATAGATGAACTATAGAAGTGTGAATATCAGTCTCGACTTCGATGTAAGATGTTTCCGATCAGGCGGAATACAGTTAATCAACTCGAACAAGTGCTTCAACTTATTACCTTTAGAAGTTGACATAGCAACAGTTACACAAATATTTTGTTCGTTGACCTATTTACTTTTAATAAAGGTCGACGCATTTGCACGTATAAAGAAATACGTACATAATTAGACTTCGCAGGCAACAGCTGGGTTCTCCGGCACCAAAGTCAACAGTGCCAAGGCTGGTTTTGAGATTGCTTATACTTATGTTGTTCTGATCATGTGTAGTTCCAGGTGGTTCACATTTTTCAGGTTTTGCCTTCTGCCTTTGCAAATAGGTTAGGTTATTGTACTCGTCAAAGCCGCTCTCACCAGGGAATAATGAGTGTGCATCTCAGGAAATTTTGTAGGCCAGAGCGCACTTTCTCTGGGGCGTTAGCTTTTCAAATCTCAGTTTCTGCTTTGGTGTCACATAATCCCTACATTGAAGAGAGATCACTCTGGAGTCACACAACTATTCTTAATAGTAATGAAAGAACGGGAACATACTACCCCGTCGAACTTAGCAAAGGGTATTTAGTTCTGTCCCACTGCAAGAACTTGCTTACCCGGGTTTGGAAAATGGAGTTGAGAAGTAAGCGAACCTGATGAGCGACACTCTGACAATAATAATCCTCCTATGCAGCCACGTTGCCATTTGCACAGTAAGGGCGCCTCAGGGTATTAGCAATAAACTTTTTCCCTTTCTCAAAGAGAGATGGCAAACCTTAGAGTGTAAACCTCCTAGAATAGTAGAAATCAAGTATTACGCCGCATCCAGAGGTACTAAATCATTACAGGACTGCCTTGATGTCTGCTTATTTGGGGAATCAGTATAAAATAACTAAAGGCGTTCATTTGTAACTCCGTATAAATTCGGGTTTGAAGTGAAACATCCCCTAGTTCTTGTTAAAGATTGAATAGTTGACAAGAAATATTTTGAAGAGTCTGACAAGAAATATCTGACAAAATGTTGGAGGTTACGTCCATTCAAACCTTCTGGAAAAAAAACACCATTCATGATAGTCTAAAGAATCCAAATTAAAAAAAAAATCAATAATTATCTCCTAAATCCAGACAGATAGTTTGATTAATATTGTGAATTTAGTCGTTTATCACGTGTAATGCAATGAACCTGTTTTTCATTAATCCATTATTCGGCGCGATTTCAGTTACACACATGACTTCATAATAATGCTGAAAATGAAGGAAAGAATAAGGAAATAATAAGTGTTTAAAAGCGATAGGAAGAGACTCTTGGAAAAAATCTGCACCATTCCAGTAATTATAGTAATTGTAGTAATGAAAAAGATTTTTTTTTTAAATTCCAGGCAACTATACCAATTGGATCAAAGAGAAGACACTTTTAGTTAAATGAACTTAACATCTCTCTGTTGGACTATATGAAGTGCAAAACGAATAACTGACATCCGGCCGGATGCCCCACTCTCAGCATGAACAAAATGATAAGGAAAGTCGGAATTTTCTACATTATATGTTCTTACGTTTTAATGAGATAATTTTGATGTTTTAGTGCCCCAAAAGTGGATATTATAACACAATAGACACAATATTGTGGAGCTGGTCTATAGCAAGTGTATATGTAAAAAATGCATTATTATAATGACCGTACGAAACAATCTATCGTTATAATGACCGCATTTAAAAATTAACGATCTGACCTATCTCTTACAGAAGGGGACTCGAAGAAATCAAAAAACTCTCATGGACATTCTTTAGTACCGGAGAGGCATCATTGAGTAACACTGTAAAGCGTCTGAGGTAAAAGAATTGGAAAGTGCCGAACAAGAAATCGAACCTGGCTCGTGGGTTTTAGAATTACTGATACTAGTTGGTAAAATAAATAACAGAGTTGAACATAAACAAAAGAAAAGTCCAAGTTTTGTAAACAGAAAATCATCGCTTAAAATAGATCGGAGAAAACAATAGAAATGTTGAACAGGTCGACATTTTGTAGGTATGAATATGGTATTGAATGTCGGGTGAGCGACCCGAATAATTGACCGGTTTAAACACTTGATACTTATGAATGGAAGATTAATACCTACCTCAATGTCAAAGCCTCGGGTCAAAGGCTGTGTGCGACAGGCTAGCCAAGAATATATAAAACACGGGGTTTTGCGAGCAGGCCGTCAGAGAAAAAAGTTAGGCAGAGATATATACACGCCGACCGCACCTACCGCCCTCCAATTACACGCCGCATCTACCACCACCACCACAACCACCACCACGATCACAAACACGGACTTTTACAGTGTTCACCCTAAAAAGACTTGATGTAACTAGGAATTAGTGTTTTATTGTATCTTATTCTTTGTAACATACTTAGACTTTTGATGTTTTATTATGACGTCACAAAAACTAAGAAGAAAGACAAAAAAACAGACGACTTGTTATAAATAATAATTTATAACAAGTCGTCTGTTTTTTTTGTCTTTCTTCTTAGTTTTTGTGACGTCATAATAAAACATCATAACTGGTCCCGTGAGCTAGGACCGACTAATGGAGAAAACGTCATAAGTGGTGCCGTGCCCAGGATCGACCCTATGGTGAAAACGTCATAATTGCATTCCTGACAAAATCTGTTATATGAAACAAATTTATGGTCTGTTTACTTTTTTATGTTCTTATCACTTTGTTTTTCCTAGGTATGGAGAATTCTACAGGATAGCAAACATTCTCCTATTAGTTTAGTTACTCTAACCGGGAGATATTTTTAAGATTCTAACCGTCCCTTTAAGTGCTATTGTTTCTATTTCCTTTGTTCACCGGGTATATTCGGCAGATAGGTTTTTAATTTTTTTATCATCCCGGTTGTTCCTTTAGTGCCTGGCATGTATGATATCTTCTGAAGCTTCCAGTTCCTTTCATGTCGTACATAAGTCCTTGGTATTTTGTTATTTGCTCCCTTTGCTCTCATTAGGGGTGCTTACTTTAACTAGGGTTGCCACATTCTCATTCTTGTACCATATCACTATATCAGGTTTAATAGTTCCATTTTCTAGGTATGTAGCTGTAGGAATTTTGTAGTCATAGTGAATTGTGTATTATTTATTTCCAATTGTTCTTTCTCGTACATGTTCCCAGGATTTGCTACTACATGGGATATTCAGGTTTTTACAGATTGGCCATTAGAGATATTTACAAACTCCATTGTGTCGATAGGATTTTACAATTGGATGTCAGGTGGCTCACACTCTCTACGTCTGTGTAGAAGAACCTGCACTTGTTCTTATTGCACAGATCACTCTTTTTAAAAAAAACATTGATCTTCAAGCCTTGATCTTGAGCGGCCATTATCATTCTCCTGATCATAGTGCAGAGATCTTGTTTTAAGCCAATAAACAAAACCGTATTTTTTCTATATCTTCCTGTATTTGTTCATCCAGGAAATTCTTTGCACGCTGTTGGTTGGCACATTCTTCCAGTTTTCTGCAATGGAAGGTCTTAGTGTATTTTTGCCGACTTTCTTAGGTTATTTCCGTCGCGGACTTGCTTTCTGTTTCTGTCTCATTTGTAAGACAGTCTTGTACAAATTGTTTGGCCAATTTTGTGATGGAAGTCTTTCTACTGGCCCTCTTTTCTTGGTGTTCATGCACCATTTTCAGGTTTAGATTCTGCGAGCTTACCAGATAGTGCTCACAATAGTGGCCCAGTAAGTCCCTTATCCTACGAGTGGAAACTTTTTACTATCGCATCAGTAAATCATCATGCAAGAGGGAACCTGGTTTAAAAGAGCGATTTGCGTACACTTGAACACCCCACATCAACTTGACCAGATAGAAAACTTTTCTCAAGAAGCGACACTGAACATCTTTCACTGTTTGTCTGTCTGTCTGTCTCTCTCTTTCTCTCTCTCTATCTCTCTTTCTTTCTCTCTTTTTGTCTCTCTTTCACTCTCTCCCCTCTCCACTCTCTCTCTCTCTCTCTCTCTCTCTCTCTCTCTCTCTCTATATATATATATATATATATATATATATATATATATTATTCATCTCGAAAAACGCCGAACCGTTTATGAACACACAACTCGGGCTGTTCTTTATTTCTCTATCGTTCGGAATATTATTTCCATTATTCTCATATATATATATATATATATATATATATATATATATATATATATATATATATATATATATATATATATATATATATATATATGTCTGTGTGTGTGTGATTTAAATAATTATTTTATGCCTATACACAGTAGTGTTTAACTATTGGAGAATAATCAGTACACAAAATAAACATTGTCGGTCTGAAGGGATTCGAACCTAGATGCACCGCTCTCATCATTAATGACTTTACGCAAAGAACATTCCCTCTATGTCACTGATAACCGGAATGAGAAATAAGTAATATTTTGTATTTATAAAACCAAATGCAGGTCTACATACCAGTAAAAATTATCTACAGTGATCAAGTGACTCAGATGTTGCGATGCAGCATAAAGGCCAACTGACCTCGGTTTTAAGGTCAAAGTAAATGAACAGCTGTTAAAAAGAAACTACTTAAAAGGAGGTGAAATTAAATACAGATTACTCCCCCGAATTATAGTTTTTTTTCTTATTAAATTGACAAATAAATCTGTGTATAGAGAACACTAAGTCGTTCATTGGATTCAAAAGAGCCTTACAAATGGACTCTTTTTTATATAACAAAATAAATATATTTCAAAAGTATTCTCTATTAATATTTATTTTCTAAGTACTCTTTGTATCATAGTTCCTTGATATCTTATAGATTTACAGGCAGATAGACACACAGACGTTAAGTTGTATTACATTGTCCTATAGACGTAAAAACAGACTGACGCATCTACTTAAAGACAGACCCGGCAGTGTTAAGATCGTCTTTGTTGGGGTGGGGGTAATTGCTTAATGAACATGAGGAGTAATAAGTAATATATTTTTATCGACACAAGCCTATAGACACTGATAGAGTTTCCCAATACTAAGTGATTCTCAGCTGGCCCCTACCGGTGTTTGTATGAAGCCTTCCTTTCCATGGTAGGTCAGCATTGCAAGTTCGGTAACTCTACGTTGGTAAGGGTGACCGGTGTGCCATGTCAAAAATTTCACCACCTCATGGGGTTTTTTCCTGCCAAATTTGGTAGCTCAACCTGAAATGGTGTGAGTGCATAGGGGTTCCCCTCATAAATGACACGTCTTTAAAGGGCCCGACTCTCTTCGTACTCATTTCAGATCCTTGATAACACTTCTATCATTGTATGTGGAAAATTGTATATTATATTAATCTATATAGGAACTTATACTTTTATAGGCACACACAGACACATAGACGTTGAGCTTTGTTATACAGACACACTCATACGCATATAATTATACACACATACATATATATATGTATGTGTGTATGTGTGTGAACGCGTGTGTATGTGTGTATGTGTGTGTGTATAAATATATAATTATGTTACTTTTTACTATGAAACTACTGTTATTGTGCTGGCCGTTTCCTTTTCAAGTCGATTGTTTAAATGATGACAATATTTATCCATTTTAAATGTTATCCTTTTCACTAAATCAAAACATTTTTTTGGTCCGAATTTATCTTATTTATTTCTGTTTGGCATTGCTTGTCTCAGACAAATTATTCTCCTGTGAAAAAAAGACGCTTTAAATCACTACAACAAATATATATTCGGGTTAGAATTCAAACGTTTGCGCTAGAAATGACAAATAATGGATGGCTTCACATCTGACGTCGGCTCGCATAAATAAAAAATACAACGATCAATAATAACGATTAAGAAACCGTTGCTACGGTATTATTGTACGTATCACTGGATTCTGACAGTTCTACTGAGTATTAAACGTGTAAGGAGACGCTGTGATTTTAACAAGGTAACATCGTTAGATATTCACAAATAATACCACTTACATTTATCTATCTCTTGACCACTCTCTCTCTCTCTCTCTCTCTCTCTCTCTCTATATATATATATATATATATATATATATATATATATATATATATATATATATATATATATATATATATATATATATATATAGTGCCGGAAAAAAGAAAGTTCGCACTTGTAATTTTTTCAAAAACTGCAAATTTAAGCTAAATTTAATATAACTGTTTAAACAACCTATACATCATTTGATTAGCCTTTTATTCCTCTATAATTTTTTCTGTTCATATTTGTCTTCTAATTGAAATATTCCAGTGTTCACAACAATTTTAATAAATAAAAAAACTCCCAATTGAGGAGGCAAAAAGAAAGACTGCAGCAACACATTCGCTTAAAACCACCTAATATTATCACCTTAAAATCAGTTTAAAATATTCATCAACAGTCAACAGAGCATCTCTTATCGTAATTGTTGTTGGTTGTTCCAGGTTGTACAACGCAACATTTAGTCCATGCAACGGCTTTCTTTTAGTGATCATCAGGAGCGCAGTAATCTCCACCTGTCTGGTTTATCAAATCGGGAAATCGGCCACAGGTCGGAATGTGATCAGGAAACGGTAAGAAAGATTGTTTAAAATCACCAAAACACCGGCAGTGTTCGTGATGCCCTTAAATCTGGTCGTACTTCTAACAGAAAAGACAATGTTATCCAGATTCGCAGCCTAAGAAACAGATTTGAATCGGCTCCCCAAATCCAACAACAGGTCAATCTTCTTAAAAAGTTATCTTTTTCTACTGCCAAGAACAGATAAAATGGATATAATTTGCGAGGATATGTTGTAGGGCGCCAGCCAGTGATTTCTATAAAGAACAGAAAGCACCATCGGGACTTCATCAGACACAATGAAGATAATGACTCATCATATTGGCCAACCGTGTTTTTAAGCGATTAAAGCAAGTTCAATAGGCTAGGAAGTGGTGGCAGACAATACGCCCGTCGGTGGAAAGACGAAGAATTTTATCCTGAGTGCAAAATTTCAACGCTGCAAGGTAGTGGAGGTTCAGTTTTGATGTGGGTCATTATTAGTACCAATTGCTCAGGCCCTATATTTCACTTGCAAAGTCGAATTAATTTGACCAAGTACAGTAATTCGTTGACTAAGCATTTTCTACCTGGAATTTGGATGATAGGTAAACTATTCTTTTGTTCCAGATGGCAAATGATACATAGCCATCAACAATTCCTCTATACTAAGAATAACAGGTATGTTCAAAACTTTTCTTATAAGGTCCCGAGAAACGACGGGTGGCCTTGCTAGTCTAATATATAAATCTCACTCTGTGTGTGTGTGTCTGTTTCCGTTATTTAAATTGTATCTTCTCCTAGACAGATGGTCTCTGGACGGCGTGCAGTAGCTCAAAAGATTGCATATAGAGTGCAAAATTTTATTAGGGGCATTTAATTGATTAAAACAATTTTAAAGGAATAAAAAAGGGGGTTCAAACTTGAAGGAAATGATAACTTGACAAGTATAGCGCCCATGGCGTCGTTGTGTGCATGCCCACAATCTGTAACAGAGATTAAGTAAATTAACAAGCGTATGAAAGCAGTTGTCTCTTTGGTGCAGTGTGTAGTGTCACCGATTAGTAATATCAGTGCTGCGAGTTCGAACACCACCATTTCATTCGTTTTTTTTTTTTTTTTACATTCTGATATTCTTGATTTTTAATGTCACGTAATAATTATACAATAACATTTTTATATAACAAAACACGGAAAATGTGTTTGTTGCATTTTACGAAAATGTCATATTCCAAATATACAGGATATATTATATATCGGCTTATTTGTTACATTCCCATAATCATGTAAATATATCAAGTAATAAACGTTTGCTTGAATTCATTCCTAAACTAATTAACCGATCATTATGAATTTTAAAGAATGTGTATATGTTTATATATTTGTATGCATTGAATCTACACCTTAATTAATTTACCGATCATTATTAATGTTAATTATGTGTATATATTTATATATTTTTATGTATTGAATTCACTGCTAAACTAATTAACCGGCCATTATTAATTTTAAGAATATGTATATATTAATATATTTGTATCTATTGGATTAACTCCTAAACTTCTTAATCAATCATTATATATTGAAATTAGGTGTGTATGATTATATATTTCTAGTTATTAAATTTCATCTTAAACTAATTAACCGATCATTATGAATTTTATTTAGGTGTATATATTTATATATTTCTATGTAGTGGATTCAATCCCAAATTGATTACCTGATCTTTAGAAATGTTAACTATGGGTATATGATTATATACTTCCTTTATCAGATTAACTCCTGACCATATTAACCGATTATTAATAATTTTAATTATGTGTGTTTGATTATATATTTGTATGTATTAATTTAACTCCCAAACTAATTAAACGATCATTATGAATTTTAATTACGTGTGTTTGATTATATATTTCTATTATTGAATTCACTCTTACCTAATTAACCAATCATTAGGAATTTTAATTATGTGTATATTATTATATATTTCTATGTATTGGATTCATTCCTAAACTAATTAACCGATCATTACGAATTTTAATTATGTGCATATGTCTGTATATTTATGTGTATTGGATATAGTATAGTACCTATCTGAAAAACAAAGGAAATTTTTCTTGCGACGTACATAAAAGTAATCAAAATCGCAAATAATTTAATATATTTCAGTAGTATCAGATTACATAAGAATTCAGGTGCTTCGTTAATATAGCACTCTGATGTAAAAACAAAAATCTCACCTGTGACACACGGAAAAGTTAGAACAAGAGAAAATGATATAAAATTATCGAGTAGTTTCATCTATATCTAAGTAATGACGTACTTGTTCATTATTCAACCCAAGTAACAAGGTACTTGTGCAGTATAGTACTTATATGAAAAAAACAAATAAAATCCAACCCGTGACGTGCATAAAAGTTATTAAAACTGAAAATCATGTAATATATTTGGGTAGTATGAGTTGTAAATGAGAAATAAGGTTCTTCTTCACTATAGCACTCTGATGTAAAAACAAACTCTTACCTTTGACATAGAAAAAATTTACACAACAGAAAATTATGTAAATTATTTTAAATATGCATTGTAAATAACCCGCCCTAGGTAAGGCCAGTTTTCCATGTACGTGCTGTAAATTTCCTGTCCTAGGGAAAGTACAATTATTTAATATATTCTTTTGCTCAATATGGCAAATGATTCATAGACATAAAATTTCCTCTATTCTAAGAATAACAGGTATTTTTCAATTTTTTTTCTCATTTTCTGATTGACTTATACCATCCCGAGCAACGCCGGGTGGCCTTGCTAGTATATATATATATATATATATATATATATATATATATATATATATATGTGTGTGTGTGTGTGTGTGTGTGTGTGTGTGTGTGTGTGTGTGTGTGTTTTCAGCTTAAATACCTTGGCAGTATTAACAATCTTTGACAAAACACCCCCTACGAGAATTAACTGAGGCGGCAAAAAGGACGCATGCACTGAATAAATCGTAGGGTTTTATATCATTCAGAAACGCTGTGCGTGGCGGCAAAATATCAGATTTGAATCTTGTTGATTTAATTTGGTCACCGTAAAATTAAGACGAGAAAAAAATACAATGAACAATTAACGTTCATAAGAAAATACTGCGAATGCTCCATCACTTAATTATTCTACGGTATAGTCAAGAAAAGAGAGCCATAGCTTCGAATTGTGCTGGGTCGCTTGACGAAGTCTTATTTACTGAAACAGATAGCGACCAAATAATAAAAAAAATATTTCGCTCTTTTATCGAGCACTAAGATAAAAGATTTTCATTTTTAACAAGTTAGTTACCACTAATCAAGGCCCGGAGGCCACTCCGGGATAAGGGTTATTGCGTGTATAGTACGTTAGTTTTGGAGGTGTGATAAAGTGTCTCAATTAGAGGGCGGTTCATCAGGATTGTTTATGTTGGACTTGAAGACATCCAGGTTGTTGTCAGGTGGGAAACAGGCAAACAGAAGAGAGTTCCACAGGCGAGCACTTCTAAGAAAGAAACATCGTTCCTGCAATCTATTTTTTGGCTTTGGCACAGATAAAGAGTGGGGGAAGGTTTGGACAGTGTTTTCAGCTAGACAGGTGTTTATCGTGAAAGATTGGCGAGGAGAGACCAGAGATTGGCTCTCAGACGAGCACTTATCATGGAAGTTAAGATGATCAGAGAAGTTTTAAATGAGGCAACTAGTAGATTGTTTATAATTCGTTTCACGCGATACACCCCTCTGTGACAATGTATCGAATCATTCATACATTCGAATATTGCTCGCTTGAATTGTCTTTTTTCCTGGTCGTTACTCAGCAATGCACACCCATACCATAATACACACCCAAACCACGATATACACACATGCACATCAATATATACTATTTTCTCTAAATGTTTCTCTCTTACTGTTCCTCTGTTTATTCAACATTTTTCTCAGGAACAAATGGGTCGATTTGGCTACCGATTTGTATGTATCTTTGGTCTTTAAGTGTTGCAAGTAAATATTATGGTATCTGTTTTACTGATAATGGTATCTCACTTAATTGAGTTTTAAAAGGGCGTGTCATCACAATACCAGTTCCACTGCATATGTTTTTACGAAAAATACTAATCCGATCCTGTTGTAGTTGTGTAGTGTTGTATAAAGCTTTATTAGATTAGGTAAAGAGACGTTGAGTTTATATTGAATGCTTCGTAAGAGATTAATAATATTAGTTTATATTTAACGTGGAAATGAGGGTAAATTTTACAATATAAATAGACCAATTTTGTATAAAGAAATACTTCTTAGTAAATAGGATATTAGCTTTAACAAATGTCTATATTTTATATATATATATATATATATATATATATATATATATATATATATATATATATATATATATATATATATATATATATATATATATATATATGTACACTAACAGGGCCCTAATATATTATGCACTAGAAGGACCCGAAAACCGACGTTGCCTAGTTGACGCATCTCTCACTCGTAAAGAAGTAACGTACGATTGCTGTGTTGTTGGTGGCTAACCGCTAACTTCATCAATTTTAGAACGGTTTTCGGTATAGACAAAATATACAATCTAAATTTAACGGTCTCCGCTAAATTTAAATACGATTTTGTACTTAACATATATATATATATATATATATATATATATATATATATATATATATATATATATATATATGTAACTCCTTAACTTACTCATATAAAATTAATATACGAAAGTATAGATTTATGCGTAAACTTTAAGTATTTATTAAAAAAGCTCAATACGTAGGTAGAGCTAGTTAGTAAGTTATAAAATGTATATGGCGATTAAGCTACACTGAATATTCCGCGTTTCATCCACTCTGGGACTCTTCAGGCTTATGCGCGAATTCTGTGGTTGTTTGTCGTTTTTATATACGCATCTTCTATTGAGATTTTCGTTAGCCAATCAGCTTCCTGGTATCCACCGCGCCCTTCCTATCAGCCAATGAGCATGCACTTATCGAACAAAGGCCTATTTAACCTCTGGTTGACCTGTTGAGTAGTGATCCGGTTTTTGTATTTGAAAGGACGCACACCACAGGAGACATTTGATGAAATAAAAGAAACTTATGGTGATAATACCCCATCATATGGCCTTGTAAAACACTGGCATAGTGAATTCAAGCATGGCGTTAAGTATTTGGAAACAGCTCCCAAACCTGATCGCTTCCTTTCTGCCTTTGACGAGGCATCTGCCCGTCAAGTTGAGGCTGCCATTTTGGACGATAGGCGCATTACTATTATCCAAATAACCCAAGATGTCAAGATTAGTACAGGGTCTGTGGAAACTATCATTTATGACCATTTGCATATGCATAAGGTGTCTGCCCGATGGATTCCCAGTTTGCTCAAACCATTCCAGAAGCGAGAACGCGTCGAGTGCCCGAGGATGGATTTGGATGTACCAAGAAGATGAGTCAAAGTTTTTCAAAAAACTGATTACACAGGATGGAACCTTGGTCAATCACTATGATCCAGAGACCAAAGTTCAGTCAATGCAGTGGAAGCACTTGGACTCACTAACTCCAAAGTAGGCAAGGGTGCAGCCCTCCGCTGGGAAGCTCATGCTCAGACTCTTCTTGGACGAGGACGGAGTAATGATGACAGATGACCTGGCAAAGTGTACAACACTTACAGGAGCCTACTATGCTTAACTTTTGAGGAAATTAAGAGAAGCTATCAAAATCAAGAGGCGGAGCAAGATCAGCAAAGGTACCCTCCTCCTGCAGGACAACGCTCCGGTCCACAACTCGTATGACGCCCCATCCTCCCTAATCTCCAAACCTTGCACCCTGTGACTTCCACATCTTCCCAGCCATGAAGTCGTTTTTTAAAGGAAAGCGTTTCCCAGATGATGCAGCTTTGATTTCTGAAATCACGTCGCGGTTTGAGGAACAACCTGCGGTTTTCTACAAAAAAGGTCTACATAGCTGCATCAAACGATGGGAGAAATGCATAACTCTGGGTGGATCCTATGTAGAGAAAGACTAATAACTGTGCCAAGTTTAGTTGCCCTACTGCTATGGGAAGTGGGTCAGCGGCGTTACTTATTGCACGCCCCTCGTATATTATATAATAGTCGTTATGTAAAAGAAAATTGTGGAAGTTAAGCTAATGTAAACATTTATCGACAAAAACAAAGTTATTGTCTTCTGTATAGAGCGACGTACTAGGGTAATTTTTTTTTCAGAACGATTTTACTCTGGATACAACGACGACAACGTGTTAATACGCTATTTGGTTTGCATTTTCTAACGACGAAAACTGATTAGCTATCTGAATTTTTTTTTTTTTTGCGACGCCAATCGGTTAATATAATTTGTTTTTTCATCACCGAGGTAATATGTAGAGAGTTATTAGAATCCATTAAACTGTTTAATTTAGTCAGATTTTTAACATTATTTTTTCTTTAGATAACGATGTCATGTTCTATAATTTCTAAAGCGTTCGTTTATCTGTTGTAGAAGTGGATTCCGGAATATGCTATTCCAGATATTAGCTTATCACAATGGGCATAATTTGAGCAAGAAGAATTTTTTTTTTTAAATCGGGAAATTGAAAAAGTATATTATGTGTATATATGTAAAAAACAGATATTTGTGGCGCAAGCTCAGTATCGTTGGAAAATATACAATTTAACCCGGTCCCAACTGGTAGCGGAGAAAAACCTATATATTGAAAGTAAAAAATAGGAACGTCTTCTTCTATAGGTGTATCGATGTTGATGGTGTTGCTCATAGGATGTAATGTGGCATTTTATTTTGAGAAGTGAATGTGGCAGGAATGGTGGTCGTAAGCTACATAAGATAGTTGCTGTAAGGTTAGATGCATTGAAGTTGTATGTGGCATCTGTTAGTGCACATCTACTATATTTTAGAACAATAAATAAATATATATATATATATATATATATATATATAAATATATGTAGATGAGCGATTTGCCACGCTGATGTAAGTTCTTTTTTAAGGTCTCGATAAATGGGATGACCGATTTTTTTTTTAATTTCGTACGTAGGTTTCTATTTAAATTCGTCTGATAAGTATCTAACATTTTTAATAGAAAAAAATACACTTTTATCTAGCCTAATATCGTAAGTAAACTTGAGAAGTTTAAGCCCAAGTAGAAAAGTCAAGCTTATAATATGATCTGCAGATTCTCATTCAGAGGGAACGTTACTTAAAAAAAAACAGTTAAACCATGATACTTGAAGTTTAACTTGAATGCAAGTGATTCTCTAACAAACCTTTTAAAAAGGAATAGTTAATTCTTTCCTAAGACATGGTCACGTTCGATATAAACGTTCTTGTTTAGAGCACTGTTGGACCATGATACTAGATTTTTGCAAACTACTCTTTTAGTGAAGATATTATTTACTTGGAATTCGCTACAGTACAATGTATACTACAATGTGCTTTGTAGGGCATCACAGTTAGGGGTTACATGAAACCTCCTTCCCAGTACATTTTGAAGCTTCTGTAACTAAGGCAAGCAATTAATCGATTTGATTAAAAAATAGACGAGCCCACCGACTTCTATGACAATAAGAGTATTCGAGGGTAAAACATTCGTTGATCACCATTTTCCCCGCAAATCACACCTCCCTGATTATATATATATATATATATATATATATATATATATATATATATATATATATATATATTTGTTAAACATAATTTTTTAAATACCTACACACACTAGTGTTTTATCCTTTTGAGAATATAAGAAGTGCAGGCAGACACGATAACTAGCGGTCGGGAGATTCGAACCCTGCCACGAAGCCATCTCTTATTCTCTTAGAAAAGAACAAAACACACGACCAATCTCAACAGCGAAGAAATATCGTATAAAATTTTAACATTTATAATTTAAATGTCGTAAGATTCGGCCATATTGATCTAACCGGTTTTATTTGTATTATGCACAGGGGAGTTCAATGAGATATCGCTGCTTCTTTCGAACGTCGATGATAAGGTTTGCCTTCTAAGAGTTTAATACTATCAATACTTCGAGAGAGAGAGAGAGAGAGAGAGAGAGAGAGAGAGAGAGAGAGCGAGAACATTTTCGGTAATGAATCCGTGAGTTTTCTCATCGTAATAGTGTAATTTGAAATTAATTCCAAATATATATATATATATATATATATATATATATATATATATATATATATATATATATATATATATATATATGTATATATATAATATATATATATAATATATATAATATATATATATATATATATATATATATATATATATATATATATATATATATATATATATATATATATAGTCACCTACACACAGTACTGTTTCGCTTGATAGGCAACTACCTCAGGCCAGGATCGAATCCTGAGCCTAAACGACAAACAAGGTTTCTCAGCATCATGCTATTCGGCTGCTGTTTTGCGATTAGTGAATACACTAATGGCAGTTCGTATATAAATTCAAATATGCTCAACCCAAGATAAGAAACAGTATCGTCATCCACATACATTACTGTTTCGCTGTATCACAGCTCATCAGTGTGGCTAAACAGACAACTATCTCAAGCCCGGTTCGAAACCTGACCGCCCAAAACGAGAGTCAAGGCTTCTTATGAGTACGCTATTCGGGACTGTGCGGGTAGTGATTTGATGTTTTGCTATCGCCCAATTTCCTAAGCTCGATTGGCTTACACAAAGAGCGTCGCTTAATACGTTAATGGCGGTTTGTATATCACTTCGCAATATGCTCAACCCACGAGAGGGATCATTGTATATATGATTTTAAATTTTTTTTTATTACCCTTTTATCTGTTTGGTTACATATGTTTCGGATGTTGGACCATGTGTACGATTGCTCTGCAATAGTATTGAGCAGTCACTTCAGGTTTTTACTGATTACCAGTTTTACTGTATATATATATATATATATATATATATATATATATATATATGTGTGTGTGTGTGTGTGTGTGTGTGTGTGTGTGTGTGTGAAAAGTTAGTTGTTGCGACGTTTAACTTTTAAATTCAGATGAATATATATCTGCTTAAACAAAAATGTGTTGATCAAAATAAGCCCCATTAAAATCACACACTTAGGCCACACAAGACAACTGTATTTACTGCCAGTAACATACGAATGTTGCATTTTGGTGTCGATTAAATTTCTAAAAGCGTTTTTGATATGTATTGGGTTTTAGAAGCATTTCTGATGCAGAAAGATGTGGAGGTGCTTTAAAAAATAGGCAGTCCGTAAATTAGAGGTTTGAGGCAGAGTTTCCTAGTCCAAATCCGCTTTTTTAGAGTCCGTTTAGCAACGTGCGCTCACACATTGTGGTGGAGGAGAATAGTGTATTTTCCTGTTGACAAATGCTGGGTGTTATTGTACAAGTTTCTGATACTATTCATCTAATGATAGGCATTAATACTCCGCCGTAAGGGTTCTGCCTGCATTTCAGAAAACTGTAATACATTGCACCATTCGCAGACCACTAAACTATCAGCGTGCCCCTTTTTTCGTGGAAATATCGTGATGCATCCTCGGCGTCTAACCACTGAGCTGATCTGAGCTGGTTATCGTAAAGAACCCACTTTTAATCGTAAGTTACAACCCGGTCGAGAAACGGGCCGTTCTTATTGCGTAAAAGAAGGCAAGATGATACTTTTTATACATAGAAATCACCACTTATCAAGGTCAGGAAGCCACTCAAGGTTACGGGTTAATGGGTATCCATCAATTTGATTATAACGTAGTAAACATATCTAGTGGGGATTTTGTAAATCGGATTACTTAGGGGGACGGCTCATAAAGAACCTGTTTGCGTTGGACTTGAAGATAATCAAATTGTTATCAGCTGGAAAGCAGGCAATCGGGAGAGAGTTCGACAGGCATGGGGTTCTAAGGAGAGAACCTTTGTTCATCGAATCCACGTTTCGGTTTAAGCACAGAAAATTAGATTAGATTAAATGTCCTTCAATTCGTGAGGTACCCATTTATTAAGTTTTTTGTCTTTCTAATTTCTCTCATGTGGTTGGAAACTGACGTATATTTACTTCTAATTCAAATCTCGAACTGGTGCTGGATTGACTTCGACTAAGGCGCTTAATTAAACATTGTGAACATCCGATGGCTGACTACTAAACTCATCATTTTTAAAAAAAGATAAATGTGCTCTGCGTTAAGTAGTCGTTCCTGGACCAAACGCTTCGTTGATATCGCAAACTATTTCAGCGGTTATCGGCCTAGGATTAATTTAAATAAGAACAATATGTTAATTTGCTGTTTTTCTTGTTTTTTTTTCAATTTTGATGTCCATGCTGTGAAAAGAATAAAAATTCTTTTAAAACGAGTGTAATTTAAAAGATATAACATAAACGATCTTAAAATGATATATAAAGTAAAGGTATTATACCAAAGCTTATTTGAAAAAGATTATTTAAACTCAAAATTAATTAAAAATTCTGCAATAACTTTTTAGTCAACCTCATACTATATAGGGAAAAAAAGAGTCAACATTGCAATCAAGGGTATAGTTTCAGATAAATACAATTTACGTATTGTTATAGCAATAATAAGGCTGTGTCTTGTTCTGCCAGGGAAGTAAATTATAATGAATATACAATCATTACATAGGTCAAGCCTCAATAATTTTGTCATTAAGATTTTTAGGGATAGTTATCATATCACTGTAGATTAAATAAAGTGTTATACGTGTTACTCCGTACCAAGTGATGTGATTCAAGAGTTCGACAGAAAGATTGCAAAGTTCGAGAAGACACCACGCAAAATTTCGGATACGCCATCGAATGATTTTCATGGCAAGTGCTTGACTGCACTCTATCCTATGCTTCCTTCTTTCAAAAAAAAACACGCATCATGCTAAAATCACTCTATACGATTTCCGTCACTCTCTAACTGTGCTTAAATTTAAACGCAGATTCCTTGAATAAATCTTCTTTCTCAAAACTGCCATCCTGTGGAATATTTTAAGGAGTGTCTGCTTTCCGGTTAAATACACAGGGTAACCTTCACATATAACCCAAACAAGTTCTTGTAGTGCCGACCTCATGAATAATTAAATTCAACCCAATTAATGCCATTAAGGATAACGGCACTGTCTCATCTTTCATTCCGTAATTCTTATACCCGACTAGCCTTACAATGTCATAGATTAGTTTTTCGTCGGCACCCTAATATATATATATATATATATATATATATATATATATATATATATATATATATATATATATATATAGATATATATATATATATATATATATATATATATATAGAGAGAGAGAGAGAGAGAGAGAGAGAGAGAGGGAGAGAGAGACCTGCATTAGATTGTATTATATTATCAAGTAGATGAGTGTTTAAATACAAAAAATGGAGAAACCTTTTTAAGCCATGATATTTTGTATTTTTTTGATTCGTGTCAAAAGAGGAGAAATATCGTCATTATACAAATATAAGGGGAATAAGAAAACACCGACTTAAAATCATTAAAATTAGAAATTAACTAAATTAAGGGGTTGGTGATATAAATGAGAAAAAAAGGAAAGTATAAAATAAGAGCCGAACAAATGTTAAATTGCAATGATAAAGTACCACTAAAAATAAGGAAACCTATTTATGTATCTACCACACTCTCTCTCTCTATCTATCTATCTCTCTCTATATATATATATATATATGTGTGTGTGTGTGTGTGTGTGTGTGTGTGTGTGTGTGTGTATGTGTTCAATACAAAACTGACTTTGAATAATAATTACGAAATGCGCATAGATTAAACTATATTAACGAATTTTACGACAGGCAAGTTTAGGCGCCAGTCTGCGAGTTGTTTAATAAAATCAATTGTAATTCAATCAGTCAATGCTATTTTTTCATAATATAGTCTCAAAAATAATTTTGAAGCAACCCAATCCGTATAAAGACTTATTAAAATAAATAGGTTCTCAACAATAATTATTGTATGCAAAACTATCACTGCCTTCTTTATTTCATTCGCATTGTTCGAATAAATTAATGTATTCAACATTTAAGCCCCTATCCCACTTTCTGTCCCCTGATTTAAATATTTTCATCATCTTATTCTTCTAAAACCCTACCATTTCGCACATAAGACAATCTCTCTTTTCCTTTCTGTCTATAAAATAAATCCTATCGATAAATTCTTAAAATGGAAACGGATAAAATAGAGAGAACTATAAACTAATGCGGTTCAATTCAAGGCATGTGGGAAGCATTGGGGAATCTAACCACGGGTAGCAAAGACAGAGTGTATTATAAAATAGAAAGGCCTGGGTGTGTTCGGAGTTGACGCTGGCGTTTGAAAATTTAACGCTCTGTAGGTCAGAGAATCAGTGGCAGAGTCAATGCTTTTAGGCGAGTCGCGTTGGTTAAACTTTTCTTAGTTCTTAGACCTTTATCCAATGTACCGTTTTTCGGCGAGCCATAAAACAGAAATATATCAATTTTACTTTAGCCAATTTTACAGAGAGAGCTTATCTCTAGTCGTTTTTTCTCTTTACTTGTCAGACTAATAATAACCAGATTGGTACGCCTCGTACACGGATACCATGCACTTTTTGTCTTTGGTCTTTTCTCTTGCAGTTAAAAAGAAAGATATTTCTAAATTTTAAAGCCGTATTTCGCAAGCATTTAACTTTATTTTGTTGTAGCCAAAGAACACCCATTCTATACGAGAAGACCGTTTTTTCACCGATGTATAAAATTTAAGGGTAGATTCCTGTTCATGACCAATTCGCACACGCATGTACATCCCCGTCATTGGTTACGATGAAGCTGGATTTTTTTCTGTTTATGCAATAAAGTATCGACGTACTCCTACATGCAGCGCCTAATATCAACAAATGGCTACCTATCTTTAAGTGACCAGACTGAAAGGTGATTCGTTTGGATGATATAAAAAATGTGTTGAAACGAAATGACTATTATATATTTATTAATACGGTAGCGTTTGCGTTCTTTTGTGTGTCACGCTCACACTTTTCTCCTTCCGAGTGATTGTCGTTTAATGTTTATGGACTTCAAATTCTTGTAATGACTAATTTTACCAAGAATTCTTAAAAAGTCTTTGTTTCGGTTTCGATTATAGTTAATTGCACTGAAGTAATCTATTTTTTTAATAAATAATTTTACCAGGAATTTTTCATAAGTCTTAGTTTCGATTTCACTTGTACCTAAAGAACTATATATATATATATATATATATATATATATATATATATATATATATATATATATATATATATACATATATATATAGACACACATATATATATATACACATATATATATATATATATATATATATATATATATATATATATATATATATATATATATATTCTTCATAAGTTTGGGGTGCGGTTTCAAATCAAGCTGATGCACCCTAGTTATACGGATATACTTTTTATTTTTGAAATCACAATTTTGTAAGAATCGAAGTGACTCTACAATAATATATGCAAGCATATATAAGCTAATTTTACGACCGGGCGTTCCTGCTAGCTTAGATAGATACATTTGGTGTTTTAACAAAACAGCTATAATAATACAGGGGTGTCATCATTTACTCTGAGCATCCACAGAATGCATATATTAACATATGACATACTCCGCTGTGGAATTTCCACAGGTGCCGCGAATATATTAATTATATGAATATATATATTATTAATACGATAGGATGTATGGTATTTTCTGTGTCAGGCTTAAATCCGGATCGTTTAATTGTTATGTACTTCCATTTCTTGTCTTAAATAATTTTACCAGTAATCGTTCATAAGTTTTCGTTTGGGTTTCGATTAAATATATATATATATATATATATATATATATATATATATATATATATATATATATATATATATATATACATGTATTTTTCATAAATATTTGTTTCCATTTCGATTCAAGCTAATGCATCAAAGTCATAATGATATATATATATATATATATATATATATATATATATATATATATATATATATATATATACTTGTATATACAGGGTGTACATAAAGTCCGTGTGTAATTATAAAATGAATTGTTCCAAAATCAAATCCTTTTTACATCTTATTTCTATTGCAATCACAAATAAAATTATAAATATTTTAAGGCGCACACGGACTTTATGGACACCTTTATATATATATATATATATATATATATATATATATATATATATATATATATATATATATATATATATATATGTATATATATATGTATATATATATACTAAATCGTAGCTTTATGATATACAAAAATCGATAGATCATAAACTCTAAAATAAAATATTATATACGAAATATGCAGGAATGAAAATATAATATTTAAGCGTCCAATACGGCCAGGTTTTGATAAATACTTCGCAGTTGAAGCAAGAGTGCAGGTAATCCGTCATCTTTATCTCACCACGGGCCAATAATCTTCTGTATGTACTAAGTTTATGGTATCTGAGTTAAATAGAGAAATAGTCAACCACCTCAGCCAAAATAACCTTTTCAGTGAAATGCAATATGGTTTCCGTTCTGATAGATACAACAGCACAGGTGCTAATGGTGATATCTCATAGGATTAGAGAATCTCACGACGAAGGTTTCATTTGTGGGCAATTGCTCTTGACATATCAAAGACTATTGATAGGATATGATATACGCGTTATATTACAAGATCTACCGTTATATTATAGCTGGAAATATCTTCTGAATTATTCAATAATTTCACTTGGATAGGTTCGTAAGTGTAGCGGTTGATGAGCAGAAATCAGAAGCTTACAGTATTGATGCTGGAGTCTGTCAGCTGTCCCTCCTGGGTCCAACCCTCGTTGTGATCTACATCAGTCACATTTCCAATCACATCGTATGATCATTCGTAGACATTTATGCAGACAAAATTACCAAGTATCGCAACACATCAAAGGCCGTAAAGGACCAAGGTCTCTGATTCTTTCTTCTGTAATCTTGAGTACGTGGTACAATAGGACACAGGTGGTTGGTTACTTTTAATGTATCTAAAACCAAGCTTCTATATTCATATCATAAACGCTCTGATACCCATCTGGTATGAATTGAAATGAGCCGTTCCAGTCTTGGAGAGGTTTCATGTTTTGACAAGTCTCTGCGTTTGACCTTTTCTCCTGATCTGAAATAGAACACGTACATCAAATCCGTTGCAAAAGTAGCTGGATAATTGTGGGGACGTTCTACCGCTCCAGCAGATATCTCACTGCTGATGCAATTCTCTACCTATATAAAAGCCAGGTACGTCTAAGGATGGAGTATTTTTTCCACCTCTTGGCATGAGCTGCTAGAAAGATTTCAAAGTAGACTTCGTAACCTATTGGTGGATGACCTTTCCTTTTCCCTGCAAACTCTTGACAACAAAAGAGATGTTGCGAGACTGCCTCTTATTTATTATTATTTTCAGGAAGGTGCTTATCTGAGCTCCAATCTATGTTCCTCTTCGCCAAACTTTCACGAAAAAACATTATCAATAATTTATAATACTGTGTATCTGTGCCCAAACCTAAAACTACATTCCATGAGAAAAGCTTCTTTCTTAGCATTGCACGCTTGTGTAACTCTCTTCCGTTTGCCTGCTGTTCAGCTGACTACATGTTGGTATTCTTCGAGTCCAACTTAAGGAAATTCTTGGTGATGTGTCACTTTAAGTAATCCAATTTACCAAATGCCCACTACTAACGATTATTATCTCATTGACTACTATATACTTATAAACCCTTCGAATAGCATCAGAACCACTAGTATTGCAATCAGAACCGTTATCCAACTTGATGCAGCTGTTATCTTATTGCAGCTGACAACTTACTTCCCAACACCTTGTCATTCTCTCAATTCTGCATTATCTAATACTTCCTTTAAACATTCTTGGAAATGCGTGTATTTCATAAACTTTTTCCAACTCTATCCGGAAATTTACGTCCAACTTCGCCTTGGTTTGTCCAAAGTGGTGCAGACACTGCGAAGAGTGGTTTACTATCGACCAGTGGAGTTAAAACTTTGAGGACATTGGTTCACGTCCAGAGTTCTTTTCTCAGACTTTGAGGCAGTTTTAAACGGCCAGGCATTGTTAGCCATATTTCTAGTATCTCTCTCAACCGTCCGAGGCGTATGCCACTTGAAACCTACGCATTTCATCTCAAGGGCGTTTAACTATATCCTTGCATGGTTAGTCCACACAACTCGGGATTAATCAGTCGGCGTTAGAAGGATAAACGCTTGTTACTCCCGTGACCTCCTTCTGAGGCAATTTTTCCTCTTTGGATACTTCTTACGTACCGGAAACGTTTAATATTTCTTCATACACGACGTGTAATGGGTCAATTGTAGTAGTAATACTGTTTTGATCTTTAGTACTCTCAAGCCTAGCACATTTCAGCAAGGATTACCCCACCCATGCTTCTAGTATTTAATATCGAGAGTCCCTTCTAAATTACTTGCATATTTCTTCATAAAGGAGTTCTTCAACGATATTTCTTGTCTGGATGCCCCCCTTCCACTTTACCGGAGGCGTTTCGAAATTCTTTTGATACTTCCATCTCTACTGTACCGGAAACGTTATGATATGACTTGGATACTTCTGTCTCATATTTCTTATTCTGGATTTGTAATGCGCGAATTATATTATTAACACCATCTCAATTTGTTTATAACCTCAAGCCTCGAACTTTTCAGCAACGAGACCCCCCCCCTGCTTGTAGCATTTTAAATTGAAAGTCCCTCCTGATTTAGTTGGGGCAAGGTTTTCTGCCCCTTCTTTAAGCCTTTTATTCGTAGTTTCATTAACTCTACGTCTTCTTCGGAGACCACGCGGAACAGAGCTCTTAAGGCCGTACTTTTTATAGAAATCAACCCGTCCAACCTCCCAAGAGAATTTTATTATTTGTCCCACCGGTGTCCTTAAAGCCACAACTCCTTCCTCAAAATGTCTCTTTCAAATCGTCTACTCATCACCGCCGAGCAGGTCCCTTGTTTATAGGATCAAAGGAAAATGTGACCAGCATGTTAGCTGCTCGTTGCAAGTAACATATACCCTTTTTTTGTTTTGCTAGCTGTTGTGTTTTTCTTCTCTTTTTTTTTCTATTTTTACATTCACATTACACCGTGTATAGCTTACGATAAAAAAAAACACAACATCGTATTTTTCTTCATTGTTTTCTTTCTATCTTTAAATCTATATGTTATAAAACATCACCTAAAACGGCTATCAGTACCGTAGGTTTCAGATTTCCGAATAATCGGCTAATGATGTATTTTTTATCTGTAATGAGCTGTCATTCTGTTTTTTTTTTTTTTTCTAAATTACCTCGGCAAAAGCCTATTCATATGCAGCATAACATTCAATTAACATCCGCACTGACGGTTTCCCTTTCTCTAAATAGCTGCAATTCTACGTCTTTGTATATAAACTTCTTTTCCTTTTAAATTCCTTAATTTAAAGTTCAAAAATATTTCTATTCCTCAGTTTAAAGACCGTCACATTCATTCCAACATTTTTCCAATTAAATTTTTTTCAGAATATAAGTTTAAATTTGTTTTCAAATTCACTTCAAAGTTCTTGTTAATTAAATTCTTCAAAGTATTAGTTTAAATCCTTATAAGTGCTTTTGAATATTTTTTTCAGTTTAATTTTCAAAGTATCAGCTTAAATGCTTTCAAATTCTTTTCAGCATTTTTCAATATAATTATTTGAAGTATCAGTTTAAAGGCTTTCTAATTCCTGGCAACATACTTTTCAATTTAATTTTCAAAAGTGTCAGTTAAAATGCTTTCTATTTGTTATATAATCATAATCGCATATTGTGCACATCATCGTCTTAATCATTGCAATATTGTTCACATCATTATCATAATCATCGCAATCGTTAAGCACAAATTCAAAATCAGAAATTATCATTACAAGTTATTATCAAGTACAAATGACAAAGTCGGTGGTTTTACTAATTCCCGATCCCTGCTAGATGCGATCGTGCTAAATTACAGAGGTAAATTCTAATCACAGTGCTGTCAATTAAGGAATATAATTACGAATTATTTAACACTTCTACCCGATCATGATTGACGATAGGAGAGCAATCGATACCCCTAAATAGTTGCGTTTGTAAATTTCGTATGAATGTCAGACTTAAATATAAACATTTCCATGTTGGAAAGTATGAAAAGAAAATCTCGAGGTCAACATAAAGATTCCCGATTTCGACATTATACAAATCTCGAGTTCAACATAAAGAATCCCGAGTTCGACATTATAAACGCCTCAAGTTCAACATTAAGATTCTCGAGTTCGACATTATAAAATTCTCGAGTTCAACATAAAGATTCCCAAGTTCGACCTTATAAAATTCTCGAGTTCAACATGAATACGAAATTAAAGAAGGTTGGATGTTTTCTTGTGCGCATGACATTAAAGATGAGAACAACATCCCGAATAATCCAAAATACTAAAAATCAGTTTCATCGAAAATAAAAAAAAAATCCGAGAGGTTAAAGTACTCTAGGACTTACTAATAAAAGGCACAGATCTATACAACACAATCTTGCGTGTTTTGTATAGGTTCATTATTAATGACTACTTGGCTCCTCTTGGTTTTTATCCAAAAACTACTTTGGATGAAACTTTCAAACAAGATAAATGACTAAGATCCACTAAAATCTAAGAATAATATCAATGCGAGGCATGAGATTTTTAGTTTCATTTTCACTTTCTGCTTCGATGTTAAATATAGCCGACTTTTTCTAATCACGGTTCGATTTAGAGATCAGTCGTTTCTAATTACTGTAAAGTGTTCTTTAATCTTTATTGATGCCTTTTCTTTGCGGCCTTGTTCTAAACTAAGCTAAGCTTATCAATCGTCTATAATTGTATTTCTTTCTTTTCTTAAAGAAAGAGAAGTTGGGGAAGGCATGATTACATTTATATGTAACTAACTAATGTACTCGGCCCACGAAGGGTCATAATACTAATTTACTCATGTTTTTTTGTTTCTACTTTTTCTCGACATAAATCGCAAACTTCTACAAAGACATACTTAATCACAATAAAGCTAAGCTGAAAGTGTGTCTATAAATTCATTTCCTTTATTTTTCCCCGACGCATAAAATTTAAAGGCGGCTGATTAATCATATTTATACGTAACACACTGATAAAACATCTCCCAGAACAGATCATAATAATTGTACACCCAATATAAATATACATCTTTCCATACGTTACCTAACACACGTCATTACTAAGACACCAGATAGGACTGTATATTAGAGGCAGAATTCAAAGGGATTTTGTGAGAGAAAGGCTTCATCATATTACAAGTAAATTTTTGTATATTAGTACATTTATAGGAAAAGAAGCAAGAAGGAAGAAAGTAAGCTCATATAAGTTTTATAAATGTAGTCCGGAA
>NC_136512.1:24941990-24966990 GCF_053919585.1 Euprymna scolopes | reverse complement strand
TTACAATTCCCTTTGACTATGCCTAAATCAAAGCGTAGATTCCATGAACAAATCTGCTTTCTTAGAAGTGCACGCCTGTGGAACTCTCTTCCGTTTACCTGTTTCCCACCTGACTACAACTTGGATGTCGTAAAGTCCAACATAAATAAATTCCTGATGAATCCTCCCCTTAAGTAAGACACTTTATCAAATCTCCAATACAAATGACTACTGCGATAACATCCCATTGATTACTGTACACGCAATACCCCTTATCCCCGAGTAGCTTTCGGGCCTTGATAAGCGGTAAGCTTCATGTAAACAAGGCCGATAGCCATTAGTCACGTGATCTTATGTAATGAATGAATGTGCGTGAATGTAGGATTGACATGAAATTCTTAAAGATAAACTAAAATGACTGAAAATTGTCTGAAATGACTTAAATAGATAAAAATAAATGACTTAGAATGACTTTAATGAACTTAAGGATGAATTGAACGACCTTAAGAATGACTTGAATGCTTACAAAATAATTGGAATCCTTAAAAACAACTTGAATGATATGGTGAATGACGTGAATAGCTTTGAGACTGACTGGTTGTAAATTGGGTGATCATTTTACATTAACTTAATACAGAAAAGTGATCCCCCACTTTATATCACAAAGTTACAAACATAAGTACAGCATGTAGTAAGAACAGATACTACACTTTGATCTTGGCCAAAAGGCCAAGAAAAGGATATTTATTTGCTCCCCCACCGAGCAAATTAGGCACAAGGCCGATATTTAATGTGAGGAATGAAGGGGAAATGGGGATCAACTCCCCGGGGAGTAGGGGAGCTGGATAGTGACAGTTGGTATGAAGAGATTCCTCTGCATTGACCAAGGTTTTATATGTGGGGTTTCCCCACATATGGTCTTTGCTTGCAGTATCTGCCGGACTAGATACTACAGTGTCAGATATTACATTTTTTATTCACAGAGGAAAAAATGCTATTGGGAAAACGAAAAAAAAAACTTAGGCACAAGGCCAACTCAAAAAGAAGGGAGGATGGTGAGGTTGGTTGATCCATCTCGTCTCTGTGGTAAATTTTAAATGATTTTTCGCTCGGCCAGCATCTTTTATCATGGTTACTCTTTAAATTTTTATTCATATGTGTGTAGTGGGAGGGGGTGTTCCTACATAAGCCCCATTTTAAAACATTTTTTATTTATATCAAAAAATACAAAGAAGATAACAATATTAATAAAATTTCATTTCTGTCGATGGACTTGGGGAGAAAAAACAGTTAGTAAGGCCCTTCCAACCCTATCTGAAATGCTAGACCACCCGTTTCACTCTGGTTTGTAAAGGAACCAGAGTTTCGTCGGCAGCCTCTAAACCGAAGGGGGAGGGGTTGTGTTCTAAAAAGGGGAGAAAAAATTGGCGGCGACTACGAGGTGGGTGTTAGTGTTTGATTTTATTTCCCCCAAGCTGGGTTGAATTTTGAGAGGAAAGGGGGGGAAGAAAAATTGTAGTTTTGGGAGGTTGGGGGTCTTATAGGCTTTCTAATAAGGGAAACAAGATTTATTCAGTTGACTTAGAGGCTGAAGGAAGTAGAATTGGAAAGGAGCGGGGATCCGACAGAAACCCCTAAACCAAACGCTCTATCCCTAGGCGTAGAACACGTATTCAAATTTGGTCCCTCTTCGTACACACAGACTTGCTACCTGTATCCATCTTCTTTCAAAAGCCACGCGACGCAACCTTCTTCTGTCGTATCTGATCTTTACCCGTAGTTGGTGTTTAAAGAAAGCGATCAGATCCTACTCAGACAAAAGGCAACACCCCCAGCCGTCTTGCAGTCTCGACGTCCAAATAACCATTCTCACCATGCCCAGGATTGCGATGTAGAGCATTTGTCCCTCCCGGCCCTATGGCGGCCTCACGTTGTCCACTACATTTGATATAGTAATCGGGCGCGGATGCTCGGGGTCGATGCGAAACGTCACCTCGTCAACATACGACCAGTACTGGCGGAGTTCGGGGCAATCGAAAACTCCGTGATCAGTTGTTTCTGCGGCCGTCGTCCCGCAACAGAGACAGGCCAGAGACTCCAACAAACCAGAACTGCATTGTATATTGTTGAGGGGAAGCGCGTTTCGGGCCAATCGCCAGGTCAGAGAGAACTCCGAATTGTTCAGATGACTCGAACCTGGCGCCCATCTCCACACGGGGCGGATCTCACTCTGCTGCCAAACCAAACGCGCGCATAGCGAGGCGTCGGCGCTCCCCCTCACTAGATCCCTGTGGAGTTGTCTACGGGTGGCAGTAACAAGGTCGCTGGACCCTGGTACTAGTTTTAGCGCGGCTCGGCACTTTTCAGGAAGGTTGAATCTCCCCGCGGCCTGCGACGACTCTCGATAGTGGGGTCGAGAATAAGGTCGGGAAAGGCGGCAGTGATCACGGTGTGCCACGGTTGATCGTCTTGAAGGTAGTGGCTAAGGAAGGCCAGCCTCTCAGCGTCGCGATGACACTTGAAGTCCGGCATTCTCAAACCTCCCTCACAGGGACGTTGAATACAGACCTGTCTGCTCACCCAGTGCCTTCCTCTGTCCCAAAGGATCGAGGACAAGAGTTCCACAAGAGCTGTTAGGTGTTGTGCACGCAGAGGAAATACGGCCAGTCGGTAAAGGATAAGAGGGAAGACGTATGCAGCGCATGCCTCAGCCGTACCGTTTAAGGAAAGTTTCCTAGGAAGCAATGCGTTGACCGCAGACTCGACATTTGACCGTACCTCCGACCAATTCTTATCAAGCTGGAGACCCGGTCAGAACCACATGCCAAGGATCCAACCCGAGCCATCCGTCCAGCTGAAGGACGCCGGGGGTTTTGCGTGGCCACTCCAGGCGCCTAACCGCTGTCCGACCGACTTGCTGCGGTTTATCTTGGCCCCCGTTATTCTTTCGTACTGTGCAAGCCCCTCCGACACGGCCTCGATGTCTTCGACGGACCGACGAAGTGACTTATAGAGTCGCTTGCACGGGACTAAAAAAAAATTGACTTCTGTAAGAAAATAGAATAACAGACAACATTCTATTATGCTTTGTAGATTATAAAAATCCGAGAATAGTGTTATTATTTTAGAGCTGAAGTTAAAACAAACAAAGGAATAAAGTAAGAAAGGCGGAAGGAGGAAGTTTTTTTTTTCTAAAAAGTCATTTTAATCGAAGAAGAAGAAGAAAGAAAATTAACAGATTGTTGTATTCAACCCGTACTAATAAACTTTAAACAAGATACAAGATTAGAATCTAACAGAACAGTTTATTTCGAGAGTAGAGTGTTATACGCACAAACATATAACCGTAGGTAAAATAAAAGTCAATGAAAATGTACTCAACGCGGATTGAACTCTATATCAACAAATTACTTTCTCAAGGCTATTAATGCTTGCAATAATCTTGATGCTCTGAAAAGACGGGAAAAGGAATGAAAATCTATGCATCATGAAGTCTTAGTTTTGGATTAAGCGCAAGGTGTGGATACAGAGTTGATTCGGAAATTTCCCAGCAATATCTCGAATCTAAATGCCATGGGAAATCGCGATATCTACTGCGGAAGTATGCGTTTCCTGTTTGGATTAAGATACACGATCATAAATGCGATTACATGTGAAATCGCATGGCACTTTTTCGCACCTACGGATAAGTAACGACTTTTACTGCAAGCTAGCTAAAGTAGTATCACTTTTCAAACTTTAAATTTTTTACGGACATCGAACGACCGGTCGTACTGAACTAACATCTTTCTGTTTTATAATTTTTGTACTGAACTAACATCTTTCTGTTTTAGAATTTTTCTGATAAGGATTGATTATCCTCATTATCCTGAAACTTTGGATTACTGTTCTCATCTTAAGTGCTATTTTAAAATTTTTCACTTGATTTAACTTCTGTTCTATTAATATGATTTTGCTTAACACGAATATATATATATATATATATATATATAAATATATATAATTTAAAGGAGATTAGAACAATAGTCTAAAGAGCTGAGTGTATTTCAATGTAACAGTGAAATTACTAGTTTAATTAAAATACAGGAAATAGAAAGTGCTCGTTGTAATTTAGATATATAATAAGCTCGATAGTTAAATGTCCTAGAGCTAATTCAATATTAAGTAATGTGATTTATAATTTAAAAATTTAAGTAATGTGATTTATTTTTAAATTTTTAAATTTTAAATTATAAATCACATTACTTAATATAAATATATATATATATATATATATTCTATTATTATTATTATTATTATTATTATTTTTATTCATTTATTTATTTATCTATGTTCGTCTCATCTTTATTGAGGGAGAGACGGAATTTACTCACTATTAAAAAAGCCAACATTGTCTCTAACTCTGCCCTTTTCAGTATTATTATTATTATTATTATTATTATTATTATTATTATTATTATTATTATTATTATTCATAACTGTTAATTACATTATTTTTACCGTTTAACAATGCCATTTCTATTCCATTATACGTATTGAAATCAATTGCGTCTTATTTTTGCCGTTTCAATTAAGCGCTTTTACGTTGCAACATTAAAATAAAAAATAAAAAGTACAATCTTATTCCAGAAACGGCTAAAATAATTCACGTGAACTTTTTCGAACATAGTTGCTAGGAATTAACGCTGTCCACGCTTCAAATCGCCAGTTCTTTTCATTTTCTTTTTCATTTCGATACGTTTTTGTGAACAAGAGCGGGAGTCCGCTTGAAATCTAAACAATAACAATAAAAATATTAAATACAAAAAGTAACATCGTTTTTCATGCTTCAAAAACCCCCATGACATTTAAATAACTTTCCTAGAAGCATAGGTAGACTTTTAACAATATATATATATATATATATATATATATATATATATATACATGCATACATACATACATATATATATATATATATATACATGCATACATACATACATATATTTAAAGCAGGCAGGGTTGAACATGAGAGAGTTATTATTTTTCCGTTTTGATCTGGATATCTTTTCCATTCGCCGAACGGCCCTTTTTATTTCACCTGGCATGTTGTATAAAATGGCGCTCAGAAAAGATTGTTAAGTCATATTCCTCTCAAGCCCATTCTATCAGTGCATACGATTATCATGATAATCGGATGCACCGACAGAAGTAACTTTAGGACAAACAGATTTGGGAGCACTATAAGCACTGATGCCTTTTGGTGCTTTTTTACAGTCATTCGTACTGTTTTCTCATCACATTTCAATCCAGGGTAGATTTCACATTTTGATAAATCAAGAGGGTACAGATTAATGAGCTACTGGTGATCGCTAAGGGAGACACGAGGCACATGGAATAAGCGTTACGTTGTGTATTTAGACAACAACAATTACGATGACAGATATTAAAAGACGGACATTTTCGTATTAATATGCTAAAAATGGATCCGTTAAGTTAGTTTTAAGATCTTTCGTTACTGCTGAGTTCCTTTGTGTCTTCTTGATTCGAAGCTAATTTTGGAAATTGACCTGGACTGTAAGATACTTCAATTAAAATAAAATATAAACAGGTAAAATTAAAGAGGAATAAAAGGCAAATCAAAGGTTGTGTAAACAGTTTCATTACATTTAGCTTAAATTTGCGGTGCATGAAAAAAATGGCAATGGGGTGAGATTCTTTTTGGCGGCACTGTATAACGAAGAAACTTGTAAGGTGATTTTATATCATAGTAGAGATATTTACAGATTTATAAAAACAGGAATCGGAATCGGGAATTTTGTCTGCATTCCGTTATTATATCTATTTCGGGAAAATATTAGAATCGTTTTATGAGTACAATATATATATATATACATATATATATATGCATATATATATGTATATGCTTATACATACGTATATATATATATATATATATATATATATATATATATATATATATATTTAAAGTGATGGTTGTGTAGTTCCAACGAGAGAAAAAATGTATATTTAAAAGAGTGTAGCCATCAACAATTGTGTTTTTTTTTTAAAGGTTCTCATCATATTTTTATTTTAAAATATTTTTATAACGCGTTTCGAGCTTAGGGTGTGCTCTCTTCAGATATTTTCGTAAAAAGTTTTTCTTTAAAATGGGAGTTTGTAGAGTTACCTCCGCTGATATTAAATATATTTTTCAGAGTGATGTGCGATCTCAGACATTCTGACTCCAACTGTAAGTGTTCAAAGTGTCCGGTCAAAGTTACTCCCATTTTAAAGAAAAACTTTTTTTACGAAAACATCTGAAGAAAGCACACCCTAAGCTCGAAACGCGTTATAAAAATAATTTAAAATAAAAATATGATGAGAACCTTTTTAAAAAACCACAATTGTTGATGGCTACACTCTTTTAAATATATATATATATATATATATATATATATATATATATATATATATATATATAGTGCCACGCAAAAGTATTGGATACATGAAATTTTTCTTCACAACTTAAATTAGAGTTCAGGATTTTACCTAAAATTTGGTCAGTATATTCCTATAACTATTCTAATCAATATCTGCGGTAGTAATTACAAAATTAAACTTGAGAAAGTTTATATTAAAGGAAAAATATAGATCAACGAACGCAAAAGTATTGGATAAATTTATTTAATAGTTGGTTGCATAGCCTTCATTGCGTTCAACAGCTTCCAATTTCTTTCTATAGTTGCACACATATTTTTGCAAAGATATGCAGGTATTTGGCGCCATACTTCTTTGCAGAACTATTCTAGTTGTTGAATTGTTTGTGGATTCCTCTTGTGATCATTGCCCCTCAATATTTCCTCACAAATGTTCAATTCGGTTGAGGTCTGGAGACTGACTGGGCCAAATAAGTACGTCAATTCCCTTATTTCTAACCCGTTTTTTTTTGTTAGTTTGGCAGTATGCTTGGGATCATTGTCCTGCTGAAACACTAAATTGCTATTATGTCCCAACCAATCAGCAGATTTCTGGAGGTTTTTCTCACAAAATCTCCCTATACATACGTCCATTCATTCAATCATTGATTATTTCTAGTGCACCAGTACCTTTGGATGAAAAAACATGCTATAATCGAACCACCGCTAAACTTCACCGTATAAATGGTATTCTTTTTGTTATAGGCGGTGCTATTTTACGCCACACATCTGTTGCTGTGTTTTTTTTCCAAAGATTTCGAATTTCGTTTTGTCTAACCAGATTACATTGTTTCAAAATTATTGGGCTTGTTCCCCATATGTTTTAACATAATTCAAACGTGATGTGACATATTTAAGCTTCAATAATGGAACTTTTCTTTGGGACGTTGATAAAAACCTTCACGATTTTGAACTCTACTGAATGCATTCTTGCTCACATTAATCTCAGCTTCTCTGATGTCGGTGGAATTTTTCCACGAAAAGGTTTCCGCTTGTATCTTTCAGCTCACCCACGTTTATATTTTTTTCATTTAATTTCCTTGGTCGACCGCATCTTGAAAGATTTGCAACCGCTTCACCAGGGTTTTCAAACTTTCTATTGAAGTTTCCAACTGTACTAAGTGGTAGATTATGTTCCCTTTATATTATTCGATCCCCTTTTCTCTCTTTTTGCTTATCAATGATTTTTTGACGAATGTCTATTGACAACTCTTCAGTTTAAGGCATTTTTATAAATGAACTGGTTGCCTTTGAAGGAGTGAGCCCAAACTGAACGAATTTTATAAAATTGTCTTGATATAAAGCTCTCTGATTTTTCAGTGATAACTAGTTTGCATTATTGCAACACGCTAAGCAAAAGTCATTTAAATTTATTTCAGAAAAATATTTTTTTTAAAGTGTATCCAGTACTTTTGTTACTTGTTAATGCATATATTTTCTTAAATACAAACTTTTTAAACGTTGATATTGCAATTAATACTCCGAAAATAATTTAAATAGAAACAGGAATATACTGACAAACGTTTAGGTAACATCTTAACCCTTGCTTCAGAGAGAGAGAGAGAGAGAGAGAGAGAGAGAGAGAGAAGGACAGAGAGAGATAGAAGGACAGAGAGAGAGACGGGCAGAGAGAGAGGGCAGAGAGAGAGAGAAGGTTATGAAGAAAAATGTAATGTATCCAATACTTTTTCGTGGCACTTTATATATATATATATATATATATATATATATATATATATATATATATATATATATATATATGCATATATATAAGATATAGGAATGTGTTTATGACAATTAAACCGCACATATGATTCTGCTTTTAATCCCCATGAGATGACGTTATACTAAAATGATTTAACTTATTGATTCATCATAAGGTTGCAACGCAAAATATTGTGTGTAGCTTAATTGGCATACGTATATATTATTAGCTTAATACCTAGCTTTGATTCCGTACTTAGTATTGTGGAAATAGACATTAAAAATTGATTCATAAGAAGAGTTAAGAAGGAGGTCGAATGTAGTTAAAGCAGAACAACTTCAGACACCCAACTAGTCAGTTTTGTTAGGGCTGTCTCACAGATAAGGCTGAAACACTAAACAAGTTTGCGACAGAAATAGTGAGAAAGAGTCGGCCGAAATATACAACCACATAAATTCTAATAACGAATAGATAGATTGGTGTCACATCTAGGAAGGAGCGGGTGACAGAGTGCAAACCTGGCTCCGAAACCTAGTGGACGATAGCCTTATTTATGCCATGCTGTCTCTTTCCCATAGAAGATTCGTTGGGAACCTGTCTCCGCTCTATCGTTATTATCATAACAAGTGCTCGACTGACCCTTAATCTATGTTCCCGTTTTGCTAAAATTTAACAAACAACACTCGAATGACTACAACTACTATCAATAATATCTCTTTCTCTCCAACTGTGCCTTAATGTGGGTGCAGATTCACAAAGCTTCTTTTCTAGAGGTGCCCGTCTATCGAATCCTGTTTCGTTGACATGCTTTCCGGCGCATTACAACATAGCCGTTTTCTTATCTAATGTAAATATTTTTTGTTGGGCCGTCAAGTAATACCGAATGTTCACCAGAAACGATTGCAACGATGTTGACCAAATGACCATGAGCAACTCTTCAACATTATACTCGAGTGGCTTTCCGGTCTTGAAAAGAGGTGACTTGTAAAAAGAAACAAAACTGATTCATAATATAAAATAGTCTTTGTATTTTTATATGTTTACTTTTTAAAAAATTAGATGATTATAATTTGAATATAATGCTAGATTTAACCGCTTGAACTCTGGTGACGATTCCTCATTGAGTCAATTAATTTTTAAGCGTATTTTATATTCACACCTGGTGTTTAATTTCTAGTCAATCGATCAGATTATTTGCTATTCCCACTTTTGCGTTCATAAGGCGTACGTCTGGTTTACGAGTAATGCATAGATTGATTTGTATAACAGACCGCGTACGCGCGAAAAAAGCAACACTACTATAATAAAGAACGTGTGCACAGATGGAAGATCACTTTCGAGAGCACTACAAGAAGACGTGTTGGACCACATATAGGTGCATGTTCGAAAGGGCGTTGAGCGGATAGAATTCAGAGGGAAGTAGCGAAATCACGTTTTATTCGGGAAAGTATACTTAAATAAAAGTCTTTATTACTATTTAAAAATATCCGAGTAATTCCTTGCGATGGGATCTGTGATTATGTGCCTAAACGTGTGTGCAATGATACATTTGTTCATTAGTGGACATCAGGTGATCTTTTTTTAACATATGTGTGCTTGGCCGTATACGTTTATATAATTTACTGTTTGATTTGTTTATCAATATACTCTCTTCTTTTATTCTTCTTCAATTCTTCTTCTCTATCTCTTCTCTTCTCTATCTTCTTCTTCTCTATATAAATAAAATGAAATCATTTTTTCCCGTCTGATTTTGACATTAATAGGATTAAAAATCAAGATATTTCATGCAAATATAATATGCACAAACGGCAGAACAATATCTGAGGTGTGTTATAGGCTTATTATTTCTCAAATTCCTCGATAATCTTAGATTTCTTTACTTTTTCTGCTGAGAAGTCACGGCCAAAATCGGTTAAGATCAATGGAAGTGGTAAAATATTTTCTCTCTAATAAATTCCTCCTCCCCCTGCCACCACTTAACACCGTTTGGGGATCGTTCACAAGGAACAGTTGAGAAGAGAACACCGGTTTGGCTTCGTAGTTCTTTCATGTGAAGTTATTTAAAATCACTAAACTAAGCTGCAGTGCTCTGTGGCGTAGTGGTTAGCGTGCTGGACAATTCACATTATATTTCCACGTTCGCGCCGACCTACCGTAGTCGTTTTTTTTTCTTGTTTTCCTAAACAACTGAAATGGACTTTTCTTGGTGGCCGAACTGTTAACGTTGCAGATGTTTTTTTGTTTTTTTTCACACATTATTTTCCTACTTTTACTCATGACTCCGGGTTTGATCCTTCCTACTTACCTACCATAACATTTTTTAAACTCCCCCCCCCGTCCCGGAAACAAACACTCGGGCAACGCCGGGTACCCCCGATAGTATATAATAATATATAATAAATATCTTTATTAACATGATTAATATTACTTTGTGTATATATATATACACACACACACATATATATATATATATATATATATATATATATATGTTATGCATGTTTATTATGTTATGCATCGTTAGGCTACATTAACGTTTCTCTGGGTTTGCAGTTGTTTGCTATTTCGCTTCCGCAGTTTTATAAAATATAAGGGTCAAAAAAATGTTGGCTGCCACTTTCTCACACAGATATATTAAAAATATGAATATATGTACATATGTATGCTCATATATATATATATATATTTATATATATATATATATATATATATATATATATATATATATATATATATATGTATAAGTTGAATGTAAAAAAGGATATTCACATTTGTGTTGCGTTTGTTCCTCGTGTTTACTTACATACACACTATTGATTGACCTAAACTTCACTGATGTTCTTTTTCGTTTTTTAATCAGATTGGCAAATCTTTCTTTCCTCGATATAAGCTTCTTACAAGAATTACACGTAATCTTCAACTTTTGAATGTTCCCAGTTATTTTTGTAAGCGATTTCATTTTAACAAGTTAGATTAATGTTTACACATACATAAGTATGCCCATATATATATATATATATATATATATATAAATATATATATATATATATAAAGTATGCCGAGATACGGCATTAAATATTAGTAAAAAAAAACGAATTTCTTAAAGGGGCTGAAATAATTATTTAGTATAATAATTACAAAATACCTACAGACACTAGTGTTTCATCCTTTGGGAACCATCAGTCCAAGGTGTCACAATTAACACCAGTTTATAAATACGAACACGGCAAGAGAAGCCACGTCTAGCTTCATTAGGTTACCGTTTACCGCGAGAAAAATTGTTGAATTTTAAACATTGATATATATATATATATATATATATATATATATATATATATATATATATATATATATAGTAGGACCCCGTCATACGGCATTAAATATGAGTAAAAAAATACAATACAGTATAGAGTATACATGTATATGATCCAATAATATTATCAGTAACACCGGAAGACGGGTTAATAACCGTAACATGAGGCCGGAAATTATCGTATTTTACATCGTAACCTGGCAAAAACGTATCCTAGGGTGATCGCGTCCGGGGTTATTGTGCATATTATATAGAAAAGTGTACATTATATAGAAAACTGTATAAAATCAAAAGTAGTCTCGCTATATAGTAGAGAATACTATATCTTGTGTACTTAGTCACTGCTGGAGGTCTGTGTATTACGATGTTTTCCCACTAAGACAAGACAATCTCTCTCTCTCTCTCTCTCTCTATATATATATATATATATATATATATATATATATATAAATATATATATATATATATATGTGTGTGTGTGTCTGTGTGTGTGTGTGTGTGTATGTATGCATACACATCGTGTATATATTTAAACAGATACTTTTAAAAACAACAGACATATTCTGTTTTGTAATATCTTTTCTATTTTTTCAATTTTTCGGGCTATCTTTTTCGTATATACGTCGAAGTCATTGGTGTATGGTCTAAAAAATGTTTCCTACTAAAAATTCCCGCGGCATTAAAACTTAAAAAAAAAATAGTTTTCCTCTAATTATTTCCACATCTTCATGAATTTTTGTGAAAGGCTTGGTGGGAATTATGGGTAGATTTATTTACATAATAGTTAGATTATGAAGGAAAGTGCGACGGGGTTTGTGTGCCTGTGTATCTTTATGGATTTTGTTACCTATGGATGTAAAAACGGCTTTGACAATTTTAAAGAAAATTACATTTAACCTATATATTTATATACTTGGCAGTGTTTTTACATTGGTTTTGAAGTGTCGGAAAATCTTAGGTAAATATAGATAATTGAAAATCGAAAATAAAACCATAAAATGAAGAACAGCCGATTTTTTCTTACAAGTACTAAAATCACGTGCATCTAAGAAGTTTTCTTACTACACCAGGTGAGAGGGAAAATATATAAAATCAACGGTAGGTTGATTGATATATACAGAGGCGCTTTCGAAATGGTTATTATTTTTGTGTTTGGTTTAAAGCCCAATTTCAGACAGTTACTTGAATTTTTAATTTAAATGTTAAATTTAAGCAATTACAACCGCACAAAAAGTAATAAGCGTTGTAAAATATGAAAGTCATTTTTTATATGACATGGGTGCATTCGAAATGAATGTTTCTGTTTAGAGCACAATTGGATGAGGATACTTGGCATTTAAATTTAAATTTTTAATGCAAGTCATTATATAAAAAAATGTATGAAATCAAAAATAGTGCACTACAGACTACTAAATCTTGTGAACTCAATTACGGCTGGAGGCTTATGTATGGCGAGGTTTTCAATATTAGACAAGACAATCAATCGATTTAATAAATAAATGGCTATTGGATCCATTTCGATTACAGTTTCGCCTTCGGGCAAAGATCATAGATTAGTATATGTCTGATGCTACACCTCACATTTTCTGTCCTCGGAAAGTGGAGGAGAAAACCTTAATTACAAAGAAAATTTCTAATTTTGTTTCCATTCGAATTCGCTTTTGGGGGAGACAGATTTTCTCCACACTGCAAACTAACCTTGTGTCTACCGCTGCCCTCGTATGGAGGGAAATAAATCTGAACATTTGTTGATCACCACGCAATACCGGTCAACGTACGGTCACCAAGATAGTATATATATATTATATATATATATATATATATATATATATATATATATATTTTTTTCCGTGTCATATCTGCTTAAGGGTCTGCAAGGCGCCGGTAGGACAAAAAGTCCTCTTCAGGTAGATTGACTTTCAGTGACTGATCGACCTTCAGTGACTGATGCGACCGCGCAGTCATCATATATATATATATATATATATATATATATATATATATATATATAGATATTAAGACATACAAACTTCGTAATGAGTTAGGGAATTCCAGTATCAAAATTAAATTGAACAGGTGATGCAGAGCAGTATGCAGCCAATTTTCACGGAATTATTAATTGTTTTCGAATAGTAAAGCCGAAATAAATATTAAAATATGAGGATGCGTCCGCTCTTTTTGGACAGAAGGTGGTTTGAATTGGAAGTAAATTTCGGGATGTTGTTTTGTAATTCCAAATTTCTCACGTTTGGAGTTTCAAATATGCTGCTCTGTGGTGGATGATTAAAGTAGTTTGGGGTCGGCCGTAATGTAGATATCGCTATACGCCGCATCCTTAATATGTTATATAGATCCTTCTCTACTTTTGTGATGAGAAGCATTAGGCATCGAAATACCATGATATAAAGAGTGTTACTTATCTTACACCCCTAATCGATGTATCATCCTTATGAAGTTATCGATTGAATATATACGCATTTGTATATATTTTCCTATTGTCGTATCCTTATTTCATTGGTTGGTTGTTGTTTTTTACGGCATATCCACCCTTTTCAGATTATTTAATGCCGAATCTAATGATTTTGAAGAACGTTTTTTTTAATATAGAATATTTGTTTTTTAGTCCGTTTCTATTTAACCCATAGTTGGGGCCCTAACATGTACTACCACTCCGGGTCAGAGGTGACCTGGGAGCAATGGCAATTAAAGGGTGGTTTCACACTCCCTAAGGCCTGCAAGCTGGGGCCTCACCATCGAATATAGTCATATCCAGGACCTTATTTCATTGGTATAAGTTATAAGTTCCTAAGAAATGTGTTGAGCTTAGCATTATCCCGATGAGTCTCTTTTTGATAAAATCGATCTCATTCTAAAAACTCACCCATATATATATATATATATATATATATATATATATATATATATATATATATATATACATATATATATATACAGAAGAGTCTGTAGGAAACTCTTCTGTCAAATTCTGTGTGTGAATTCGGTACGTAATATATATGGAATTCGGAAATATGGAACCAATTCAATCCGGTGATTCATGCGGTAAAAATTGCTGATTTACCATTGAAATCACTTCTTTATCTTCTCTTCTCTTCTATCTTCTATCTATCTTTTCTTATATATATATATATATATATATATATATATATATATATATATATATATATAAATAAAATGAACTCATTTTTCCCCGTCTGATTTTGACATTAATAGGATTAAAAATCAAGATATTTCATGCAAATATAATATGCACAAACGGCAGAACAATATCTGAGGTGTGTTATAGGCGTATTATTTCTCAAATTCCTCGATAATCTTAGATTTCTATACTTTTTCTACTGAGAAGTCACGGCCAAAATCGGTTAAGATCAATGGAAGTGGTAAAATATTTTCTCTCTAATAAATTCCTCCTTCCCCTGCCACCACTTAACACCGTTTGGGGATCGTTCACAAGGAACAGTTGAGAAGAGAACACCGGTTTGGCTTCGTAGTTCTTTCATGTGAAGTTATTTAAAATCACTAAACTAAGCTGCAGTGCTCTGTGGCGTAGTGGTTAGCGTGCTGGACAATTCACATTATATTTTCACGTTCGCACCGACCTACCGTAGTCGTATTTTTTTTTTATTCCTAAACAACTGGAATGGTCTTTTCTTGGTGGCCTAACTGTTAACGTTGCAGATGTTTTGTTTTTTTTTCACACTTTATTTTCCTACTTTTACTCATGACTCCGGGTTTGATCCTTCCTACTTACCTACCTTAACATTTTTTAAAACTCCCGTCCCGGAAACAAACACTCGGGCAAAGTCGGATACCCTCGCTAGTATTAAGATATAATGATTGCTAGAGGATTGGCTCATATATAATACATACGAAATTTACATAAACAAAAATATCATATCTGGACGTATTTGTGAACGGGCAACACAAGGCAATCTTTTGATATATTATAGATATTAACTCTTAGAAGCATTACATCCTATGAATCAGTAGTTTATTCTGCTTATTATAGTTTCTTCCTTCCATCCTGTTTCTTTAATTGCAGAGTTCCTCTCGCTTCAATTTGTTTAGAAATGATATTAATATTAGTATATTTATTATTATGGGTGTAATTTCAAATAATAACTGTACATTTTAAGAGAAACCACAACGTACAATATGACACATGTAGCGCACGTTTTTTTTTTTTTTTTTTTTTTTAGATTTTATTCAGTAATTTTAATTAAGAGTAATCAGTATCCGAGATGTACGGAATTTCACGGATACTGTTAATTCTTTATTTTACTTTGAAGTTACATTAATAGTACCAGACAATTTTTACTGCTTTAACTACATATTTTATGTACTTCTATAAAAAAAAAATATCATAATTGAAATCTTTCACAAATGCGATTAGAGAAAGCATACATTTTCTCGCTAAAAGAATTATGCCAAGAATCATTTTATCGAACACTAGCAGTTTAGGTGGAATGGCTGACCCAGTCAAATAAAACCGATGACGAGGGGAGGTTTTGTCATGATTTTGCCATTACCTATGACCTCACTCAGTTTGTTCACGAACCCACACGTGTGCCCGATACACCTGGCTAATATGCAAGCCTTCCAGACCTTTTCCTCACAATTTCCCCTGAGCTGTGTTCATGTCCGTTCTATCTCCTCTGGGATCCTCTGGCCACTCTGTTGTAGCAGTGAAGATAAAAATGAAATATAATAAGTCTTCAGACGTACCTCTCCACCGTACTGTATATCGATACTCTATGGCTGACTGGGATAGCTTGCGTACATTAATATCTGACCTACCTCTGCATTCCATGTTTAAAAAGAATGTGTCCTCTATAGTATCAGACCTGACCGAATGGTTAATTGTAGGCATAGACCGATTCATACCATCCAAAAAATTCCAACAAGAACCTAACCGTCAGCCATGGTTCTCCCCTGAATGTGCTGCTGCCGTCGCGCACAGAAATCACTTTTTCCATAGCTACCAACGTAATAGATGTACTGAGACTAAAGCTGCTTTCAGGACTGCCAGCAACCACTGTAAAAGAGTAATAAAATACAAGAGAGCTATATGATCAGTCTGTTAAATCCAAAGTAGCTGAGCAGAGGCTTGGTTCCCACCAGTTCTGGCAAATAGCAAACAGGTTATTGAACAGAAGCGTGCGTTCCATCGTAACTATCATCAATGAACCTAAGGTCATCTCGTCAGCATCAGACAAGGTTAGACTATTTGTCAAGAAGTTTGCAGCTAATTCTACCCCATGCAACAATGACCGTCAACTCCTGTATTTCCTCCTATACCAGACAACACGCTATGCAACATACAAATGTCTATGCGTGAGGTCGCCAAGCTAATCAAGAACCTTGATTCCAGTAAAGCAACTGGCCCTGATGACATTCCAGTTATAGTGCTGAAAAGGCTCCAACCAGAACTTGCCCCCATACTTACAAAACTGTTTAAGCGTTGTCTTAAGGAGAAGTGATTTCCAACACCCTGGAAAACATCATCAGTATGTCGTGTATTTAAGAATTCAGGTGATAAGTCATCTCCCTCTCAGTACTAACCAATAAGTGTCCTGGGTGTCATGAGTAAGTTGTTGGAATCCATATTATATAAAGAATTAGTCAACCACCTCAACAGACACAACCTTCATAGTGACATGCAATATGGGTTCCGCTCTGCAAGATCTACAGAAGATGTGCTAACGGTTATATCACATAGAATTAGTGAATCTCTTGACAAAGGTTTCCTTTCCAGGGCAATTGCTCTTGACATATCGAAGGTCTTCGATAAGGTATAGCATAAGGGCCTACTTCACAAGATTTCCAGCTACGGTATTAAGGGAAATGTTTTCTCAATCATTAAATCATTTCTCTCTGATAGGTTCATAAGAGTAGTGGTTGATGGGTAGAAATCAGAGGCCTACAGTATTAATGCTGGAGTCCCCCAAGGGCCCATCCTTGGCCCAACTCTCTTCCTGATCTACATCAATGATCTCCCAAAACACATACATAAATCATTCGTTTACATATATGCAGATGGCATGACCATCTATGGCAACAGATCAAAGGCCGTAAATGGCAAAGTTCTCTCTAATTCTCTCTCCTCTGATCTTGAGCGCGTGGTACAAGGGGGGAAGAGGTGGCTGGTCACTTTTAATGCATCCAAAACCAAGCTTCTATCTTTACATCATCAACGCTCTGATCCCCATCTGGCATCAATTGAAATGGATGGCTCTCGTCTTGGGGAGGCTCCATGTTTTGAGAACACGTATATCAAATCTGTTGCAAGGGACGCTGGGAAAATGGCGGGAACCTTCTACCGCCCCAGAAGATATCTCACTACTAATGCAATTCTCTATCTTTATAAGAACCAAGTACGTTCAAAGATTGAGTACTGCTGCCACATCTGGGCAGGAGCTGCTAAAAACAGCCTATTCTGCCTTGACAGAGTACAAAATAGACTTCGTGGTTTAGTGTGATGCTATTTTCTCTTCGCTGCAAACTTTCTCCCACAAAAGAGACGTTCCGAGCCTGTCTTCGTTTTGTCGTTATTTCCATTGCATGTGCTCGTCTGAGCTCCAATCCCTCGTCCCCCTCTCCAATCTTTCAAGAGAAACACCCGTCTGGCTGAAACTACTGTCAATAATTTTCCCCACTCTTTATCTGTGCCTAAATTCAAACGTAGATTCCATAAGAAAAACTTCTTTCTTAGAACTGCACGCCAGTGGAACTCTCTGCCGCTTTCCTGTTTCCCACCTGACTACAACTTGGACGTCTTCAAGTCGAACATAAACAAACTCCTGACAGACCGCCCCCCCCTTAAATAAGACACTCTATCAAAACCCCCAATACTAATGATCACTACAATACTATCTCATTGATTACAGTGCATGCAATAATCCTTATCCCTGAGTGGCCTCCGGCCCTGTATAGGTGGTGACCCCATGTGAAAAAAAAAAAGAAGTTTAGCCCGACTTTGCGCGGGCCCTTTTTACTGTTCAAAACTTCATATATATATATATATATATATATATATATATATATATATATATATATATATATATATATATATATATATATATATATACATATATATGTGTGTGTGTGTGTGTGTGTGTGTGTGCGCGTGTATTAAACAGTTTGACTCATGTCCAGGTAACCTAGATCCAAGACTTCAAGTGTTTACACCCACAATTGGCGGAGGAGTTTGGTAGAGCCTGAAACGGTCAACTCTGTAAATTTTGACCTCTTGGCAGCCACAGGTCCGCCCCCAAACTTATTTAAAAGCTTGTTGCATGCCTGGATACCCTCTATGTAAAATTTAATATGTTTACACCCCAAAGTGGCTGAATAGTTTACTAGAGACCGCAATACTTAAATCGTTGTAACTTTCACTTCTTGGCAGCCAACTGTCGGTCAAAAACGGATTATAAAGCTTGTCCCATATCTGAATACACTTCCTGTTAAAGTTCAAATGTTTAGACCTAAAATTGACTGAGTAATTTGGTAGAGACTGAAGAAGTCAATTGTTTTAAACTGTGACCACAATTATGACCTGTTAACATTTATTGTTTTGTAGTGAAATGAAATTTAATAGTTTTATCCGTGGCCAAGTAAACAATATTTAATATTCCAAGCGTTTAGACCCAAAATTAGCGGAGGAGATCGGTAGAGGTTTCGAAGATCAAATCGTTGACTTTGGCCCCTTTAACAACCAAACTTCTGGCCATAAACGGATTAAAAAGATTTTCCCAAATCTCAATCCCTCTAATGGCACATCTCGATTCTGTAGACTGAAAATTGACAGGGTAATTTGGTAGGGAAATGTACGCAAACAGACACACGCACACAGATAATTTCACTTTTATAGATCTATAGATTTGCGTATATAATACGTAAATAGCTGAGCTATTTCCAAACATTTTATGCTTAAAGAAAAACAACAAAAGAGAAATAAAATGACCACAAGCAATTAACATTTTATATTTAAAAAACATATAAGTCTCATATTTATCTTTACACATAAATACACAAAGCTTTGTATTTCCGAATGTATTTCCGGCCATATTTTTACTAAAATTCCTGATAACAGACGCCATTTGCATTTCTCATATTTATTAATTCTTTTATTTATTTATTCGTAAATAAGGAAATGAATTTACGATATTCATTTAAAATATCGAATTCATTTTTAATTAGAGTTTTAAAGCATTTATCTGTTTCTGGTATCTTCAAATTATTTGACAGGCATTTTTTTATTATCGCTGTACACACGCTTACTTGATATCCTTTTATATATTCATGTAAAATCGTTGTAATGATGTTCATTCCCGATTTCCTACTTTCAAATTATCTACACGATTTCTATAGCCGGCCGCGCCTCAAGCAGTTTTTTTTTTGTTTATTTTACTCATTATGAGTTATATGAAAGCAAAAAAAAACAAAAAAAAAACACTCGATTAACAAGAGGCCAATCAACAATTTCACCCGCTCTGTATCTGTAACTTTATCTAAACAACACTTCCATGAACAACGTTTTTTTTTATTAAACGGTGGTCACCACTTATCAAGGTCCGGAAGGCACTCAGGGATAAAGGTTATTGCAAGTACAGTACGTTAGTGCGGATATTTGATGAAGTGTTTAATTAAGGGGGTGGTTTATTAGGAATTTGTTAACGTTGGACTTGAAGACATCCAAGTTGTAGTCATGTAGGAAGCAGGCAGATGGAACAGAGCTCTTTTCGGTTATTCAATGCTGAATCAAGTAATTTGGGAAATATTATATGTCACAATGCTGTTTATTTATTTAAGCATTTATTTATGGAGTTTCGGTCGTTTTTTGTTTGTTTTACTGCATATCAACATATTTTAGGTTATTTAATGCTGAATCAATTAATTTTGGAAAATGTTTTTATGATTCAAGTTCTTTATATCTTTTAATATGTATTCAATTTGTTTCTTTGATTATTTTCTAGAAAGAATGTTTTTTTTTCACTTTTCATAATATGATAGAGCTTTGCGAACATAAAAAAAAACAATGTTTGGTACACTTTTAGTTACGACACCAGTATCTACAGATATCCTGATCATGTAACAGAAAATGTCCTTATAGGTATTACCACTCTGCTAGTAATTATAAAATAATAAATGTTGATTGATTTTAAACTATGAGTAAAAGTCAAATCTACCTGTTATGAACCTGAGAGCAATGATAACATTGTGGCAACCCAACATTAACAACGACCCCCAAAAGGAGTCTCATCACTAGATGTTTTCTAAGATCATTCATATCAAGGATCATACCTAGGATCCTCAGGAATGTGAGTTCTAATAATTATCCCAATAGAAAATATTCTATTACCGATTCACTGTCGGTGCTCTCCCATTGGACATTCTTCATTCATCCTCAAAGTAAGTTCTATTGTATTAGCTAAAACTTAAATATATTTGTGTGGAGCTGAGAATCATTTTATTGGTTTATTATTGTTTTAATTCTCTTGGACTCGTGCGGTTTCTATGTCATTGCATTAGTTCTATTTTAACACTTTTGTGGCCGGTTAGCGTCTATCTTTCATATTACTATCACTGTAATATTTCAATGCATCCATCTTTAGATAGGCCGTGCCTTACGCCTTTAAAAATGCAAAAAAAAATCAAGGCCAAACTCCTTCAAAAATGTGTAAATACGCAAACTTTATCTTTAAAAAAGCCGATCTTACAACCTTGAACCAGAATAAGAGACTGGACCAGATTTGATAGTTAGATTTAAACAATGTGAACGCAACATAGCAAAAACAACAACAACAAAAAACATAACAAAAGAAACTAAGTGGCCACGTGAAAATTCCACGCAATAGAAAATATATACAATCAATGTTTGATAAACTTTATAATATGCTACATAAAACAGAAATAGTGTTTTTGGGGGAGAAAAACAAAACAATAAAACGAAGAGTTTTAGGAATATTTAGGAATATAATTTCAATAATATATGAGCATTATTGTAGTGCTTAAATCAAAGAAACTCGTAATTTCGACGGGCAACAGTTCTTCATTGAAAATAGACGTCAGCGAAAATTTAAGTTCGAAAAGCGAAAATTTAAAAAAAAATGGCAAAACGAAAACAACGTCTGTCTACCTTGGCTAGATTGAAGAGGAAGATTTATAATTGTTTCTTATTATGTTATTTTATTATGTACATTGCACAATGCAGCATAATATTCTTTTCTGATTATTTATTAATACGCATCAATTTATCCTCTTTTAAGTCAGTTCTATATTTAAAATACAAAAAAAAAAATGGAAAAATGATAGGATCATTCTACCGCTCCAGTAAATATCTCCCTACTGACACTCTACGTATATAAAAGCTTGGTACGTCCGATGATGCAGTATTTTTGCCACATCTGGGCAGGAGCTGCTAGATGCAGCTTGTCCTACCTTGAAAGAGTTCAAAGTAGACTTCGTGGCTAAGAGGAGGATGCCCTTTTCTTTCCCTAAACACCTCTTTCCCACAGAAAAGAATTTGCTAGCCTGTCTTTGCTTTATCGTTATTTTCATGACAGGAACTCGTCTGAGCTCCAATCTATAGCCCTTTTCGCCAAAGGTTCAGAAATAAAACTCGTTTAGCTAATACCACTATCAATACTTCCCCCCACACTTTTCTGTGACTAAACCTAAACGTAGATTCCATGAACAAAGCTTCTTTCTTAAAAGTGCACGCCTGTAGAACTTTCTTCTGTTTGCCTGCTTTCCAGCGGGCTACAATCTGATTGCCTTCAAGTTTAATGTAAACAAGTTATGATGAACCCTTCCCCTATGTAATCCAATTTACAAAATTTGCACTACTTTCGATTACTACGCTATAATCCCATTGAGTAATGTAAATTCATTAATCCTTATCCTCGAGTAGACTCCGAGCCTTAATAAGAGGCGACTCCAATGTAAAAAAAAAACACTATTTTTCCATAATAATTTTTTAAAAACTCATATTTACTTCGTTTTATTGTTGTTTTTTTTCTGTCCCCAAAAGACTATTTTTGTTTCATGTAGCATATTATAAAGTTTATCAAACATATATGTTGATTGGATATATTTTCTAATCCGTGGAATTTCCACGTGTCCTGTTTTTTTTTGTTTTGTTTTTTTTTCATGTTGTCTTCAAATTTTAAGCGTTTTATGAGATTTTTCTATCAGATTTGGAGGGTCTTTAAAGTGATTACACATCTCTGTCTTAGCCCAACTTACGATCGATAAAATCTAGTAACTGTGTCTATCTTCACATTTCGCATTCTCATATAAGCCGATGAAGTCGAGCGAAAATGTAAAATTAAACAAAGATAGAATGTTTGGGTTTTATGTATTTGAATTTCTATCTTATTCTCTCTCTCTCTCTCCGTCTCTCTCTTTTTTATGTATTTATATATATATATATATATATATATATGTATATATATATATATATATATATATATATATTTTATACATATATATTATATATATATTATATATATATTATATATATACATATATATATATATATATATATATATATATATATATATATATATATATATACCGCATATTTCATTAAATAAAATACACGTTCTTTGCTAATTAATACTATTTTCGATCCTTCCAACTTCAGAATAACAGTTTTCACTTCTAAATTTCAACCAATGGGGGGAATAGATAAAGAATTAACCAATTTAAACCAATGAAAAAAGGATAAATATAACAGCAATAAAGAGAAAAAAACTTTATAATTTTTTCCAAACTAGTTAGATTAATTAATGGTTGACTATTAATTCTGAAGGATTGAAAAGTACACGGAATTATGATAAATATGATGATTACATCCGCAAGTACCCATGAGAATGAATTCGGAAGTTGGATAGGGTGGAAAATTGTTATTAATAGACAAAATAATTCTATTTTATTTTATGAAATATGCAATTAGAGAAAAATGCTGATTAAATACACAGACACAGACACAGACACAGACACACACACACACACACACACACACACATATATATATGTATATAGGTACATATGTGTGTGCGTGTATATGTATACGTAGTATGCGTAGTGCGTATTTTCGAGCGCAATAGATATCGATATATAAGTCTAAATAATTTATAAACAGACGATAGAAACATACACAAGTACAAACAAACATTAACAGACTGGTGTTGGATTTTTTTTTAATAGAAAATAAGGATCTCTCTTTTTTTTTCTCTGTTTTTCTCTTCATCTCCATCTATCTATCTATCTATCTATCTATCTGTCTATCTGTCGCATGCGTGATCTCTCTTTCTTTTGCGCCTTTTTATATAAAGATATGTAATTTTGCTTCGAAAGATAAATTTGCCATGCGCTTATTTATCATATGAGAAACACTACTTTTGCATATTGTAACTTATGAAGACGTTTATGGACATTCAAATATTCACGTCCTAATAAAAACGGCCGCAAGTGCGACTCCAGTTATTCCCCTTTTCACAAGTTGTCTCCAAATAAAAGAACAAAAATAACAAAAATGAAGAAAAAACAAACAAACAAGCAAACAAACAACAGAAACAAATACATAGTCTCCAGGGAAATAGGTGTGACTCGGGCCACACTCTGTATCTGGCGTTGGGCTAAATAACCTTTTTCGCTTACTATGTCTTGAAAGAAATTAACTCAAACTGACTATTTTGTATGGTAATTTAGTCACAAATACCACATACAATGAATAAAATAAACTTCAGTCGTCAGTCCTTGTTTTTATAAGGAATAATTATTATATAAAACATCTGACTTCAATGTTTTTCTATTATACAATGCAATTAAATGGAAATCAATATGCGTTTTTGTAACAACGCATATATTTACAGCCGCGTGTAACAGTTCGTTCAAACAAAGAAAAATAACCCTGCGATTCACTATTTATTTCTTTTTTCTCTTGTGACATTTCGATCGTCTGCGGTCAGTGAGAAAAGTGATTGGCAATTGTGGCTGAATGAGCTAGTTCAGACTGCGCCTACTCTAGAATACAATTCAACTACACTGGCCTCGACTTGACGACTGCTCAACAACTACCAAAATTCGCTCTCGCATCCCTGCTTAGAACTGGGGAGCAGGGAAGGAGTGACAAAGTCTAAAGCTCAACTCATCTAATCATCCCCTTCAGTAAAAAAAAAAAAAAAAAAAAAATTGAATTAACCCGGATGAGCCGATTCGGTAAAAATCAAATATGCATGTTAATAATTTTCCATGAAAATCTTCTTATGATGAACAAACATAGGAGATTGACCCTCGGCTCAATACCAGTTCTTAAGTTTAGATGAAACAACGTTAATACTATTTGCCCTAATTCAATGGATTTTTTCACAAACAATATTATTATTAAATATTATTATCAATCCACAAATCCGTTCAACTGAAGTTATTTTCTTTTATTATTTTCTTTTGAGTCGTCAAACAAACAAATGGAGTCACCAAATAAATAGAATTTTAAACGTTATTTATGTTAAATTCCAC
>NC_136512.1:24931990-24936990 GCF_053919585.1 Euprymna scolopes | reverse complement strand
TTTCATATGTATTATACTAGAGTAAATGTACGATTTATTTTTATATACTATTAAGTTGTAATTTCCAATATATATATATATATATATATATATATATGTGTATATATATATATGTATATATATGTATATATATAAATATATATATATATATGTGAATGTATATATATGAATATATATATATATTTATATATATATTACTTGTGTGCATCAGCTTTAATTTAAATAGAAACTAAAACTTAAGAACATATATATATATGTATATATATATATATGTATATATATATATATATATATATATATATATATATATATATATATATATATATATATATATGTGATGGATTCTCCCGTCGATTTCGACGTATGATGTTCGGAAAACCCATATTTCTAAAACTCATTTATGCTATTGCCTCTGATGACTTTATATCTATCTATCTATCTATATATATATATATATATATATATATAAAGAGAAGCACATCTGATATATATATATATATATATATATATATATATATATATATATATATATATATATATATATATATATATAAGAGAAGCAAATCTCTGATTTAAAAAAAAATTATAAAGCGGGAGATAAGTACTCGCATTAAGCTGGTCTGCAGTTTAATTTGTTGCTGGTTATCTTGCTCTTACTTGTTGATGGATCTCAACATTTTGAACCGAGCGAGGGATTTAGCTGTCGTACAAAGCTAAGACTCTGTAACATCATCTTTGTGTACATACTCCGTCAGGCATTTGGGCTCATAGATGTTAAGTGTCTGAGGGAGTGGCACTCGTCTGGCAAGACGGTCCAATCATCATATATATATATATATATATATGTGTATATGTATATATATACATATATTTTATATATATATATATATATATATATATATATATATATATATATATATATTAAGTTCTTTCAGCTATAATCGAAACCGAAACCAAAATCTAACTGGAGTGCAATTAGCTATAATCGAAAGCGAACCAAATTTAATGAAAAATTATTTGTAATATCATTTATAAATAAATTGATAACTTAAGTGTCACCAGTTGTAATCGAAACCAACACTAAAACTTCCAAAGAAATATTGGTAGTATTATGTATTACAAGAAATCGAAGTCCATAACAATTAAACGACAATCAATCAGATGTAAGCGTGACACACAACACAAATACCACACACGCTATCCTACCAATATATACACTGGCAGTAGTTGTGGTAATTCCAAAGCGGATTCTTACATATGTAATATCGGAATGATGGCATTCTGTTGATGTTTAGCATGAATGGAGACGCCTTGATATTATAGCAGCTCTTTGGTTAAAACTGTTAAAGTGTTTGTCTAAGCTCGAAAGGACAACCGGCGTAGCTCATACTTAAAGTACCCTTAAATATGTTATTTTTGTTCTTGCAAATATCGTATATAATATTATGGGGTTAAGTTTCTATCGATTTTTTTATACTATAAAGCTGCGATTTCAAAATCAAATATATATATATATATATATTTTTTTTTCTCTCCACTATATTCCCTTTGCTTCATATTTTGTTATCAAGGAAGATCTTTGACTTACTTGTTGTTTCATCAAATACTTTTGTATGCAAAATCCGATCCCGCATTTTGCTAATTCCTACCCTCTGATGAGAAGGAAAGTGTTTCTTCGAAACTTCGCGAATTAAGGACTATCCACTTATTAAGTGTTTCCTTTTTCAGATTAAGTATGTTTCTTAATCTTTTTCAAAGTGGTTTTTAACATGTTTTATGAACTGTTTGCTCATATATATATATATATATATATATATATATATATATATATATATATATAGGTGTATGTTTGCGTGTGTTTTTAAATGCATGAGCGTCTGTTTTTATGAAGTTAATATTTGTATGTGTTTGTAATTCTTGTACATATGATTCACCAACATGAACAATGATTATTAATTCATCATGTTTATTTCTAAGCAATAAAAATATGAAAAAAAACGAGAATCATTTAAAATGCCTTTTAGAACAAATAAGCCAATACATTTGTATCGACACGATATTTAGAAACGTTGAAAATCTAATCAAAAATAGTTTTAAAATTCTAAATTACGTAAATCAAAAGAGCGAGCGAGAGTGAGTGGGAGAGAAAGTGATGTAAAGAGAGAAAGAAGCCAATCAGTTGCTTATTTTATCGTACTTAATAGAAGAGTCTACATGTATAGAGTCAATATTGAGAATATATGATAATGAATGCGAAAGTGTGATTAAAAATAAACCCAGGTAGCAGATGAGAAACGTGAAACTAACAAGCGGACATCTACTTAGGATAAGGAAGACATATTGTACGACTATTGATTACACGAGGAAAATGAATGGAAAATGAATGCTGGAAGCTAAAAAAATATGTATGCAAGCTAAGCACGGAATCGACTTACACACATTGACCAAACAAAATAAAACATGGCATAAATCAGTCACTCATACACACACACACACACACACACACACACACGCACACACATATATATATATATATAATATATATATACACATTTATATAAATATACATATATATATATATACATACATATATATATATACATGCATATATGTATGTATGTATGTATATATATATTCGAGCCCAAACACAATAATTTACTGAGCAACTTAAAAAAAAAAAATCATAATGAATCTCAATAAGTCACATCCCCCATACTTACTACAAAATGCTAGTGTTATTTTGATGTCTTAAATTCCCCCCCTTTTGTGCTTCTGAGGAGATGAATATTTGAATAAAATTATTCTCAATAATTTTTCTTAATTGTAAATACAATGAATATCGTTTCCAAAACGATTGTACACTCAAGTTGATTTTGTTTGGTTTTTGCTGTTGAAACTGATACATTATTTAGAATTATTAATATTTATAAGAAATGTGCATATATATATATATATATATATATATATAAATATATATATATATATATATATATAAACATCTTGAAGTTGGAAAAACATATATAAACATCTTGAAGTTGGAAAAAAATGTTCAAATTTTCAATACATACAAAATTGTAATTATTCGACATGCAGTACGAATAATGCAAGCAAACACAATCTTATTCCATAGATTTTCGAAAAAGGCACTTCTTCTCATCAGAAGAAAGAGGCTCGCAAAATATACAATAAACTTTGCAGGTTAATGCATTAGAAGAAATGAATAATATAAAGTTTATCATATTGGCATAAAAAGCTATTTTACAGTTCACAGACATTCACTTTTAATGGTACGGCAAAAACACAGGAAAGAAGGAGAAAAATGTTCTGCTATCATTCAAATTTGAATGATGGCAAATTCTGACACGGGAAATATGAGTTGCATCTGTTGAGAATGTACCGGTAATCCCTGCGGAACAGATATATGAATATAGATGAAAATTTCATGGAACAATTTGGAGCTTACAGTGAATGAATAACAAAAGAGTGGATCCTGGATATGACCTTAAACTATATCCAGTGGTGAGGCCCCAGCTTGTGGGTTTTGGGGACTGTGGAGCCACCATTTAATTATCATTGCTCCCAGGTCCACTCTGACCCGGTGTGTTAGTACCTGTTAGGGTCCCAACTATTGGTTTAATAGAAACCGACTTAAAATCAACAAATATATTCTATTAAAACATTTGTCTTCAAAATCTTTGGATTCGGCATTAAATAACCTGAAAAGGGGTGATATGCCGTAAAACAACAACAACAACCAACCAACCAACAAAAGAGTGTATTCCAAATCTCATGATGTTGACCATCTTATAACTTATATCTTTGATTCAGTTAACATTTTCAATTCTTGTCGGTATCTGTTTCCTTACAGAAAATCAATAACGTAATTATTATATCAATTATTGACTTTATTTTGGGTTCAACTACTCAGAAGAAATAGAAACAAGCAATCAATCCAAATTAAATGAAGTGATTTTTAGATATGATTAAAATCCGGAAGTTCTAAATACCGTATAATATGTTTCCATTACGCCATTTTGAATTTAGAAATAAAAGAGAATAGTGTTACTGTACGGAATTGTAAATCTCAACTGAATTGAAGCAATAAATAATAAGGTGATCAACATCATGGACTTTGGAATATAGACTTTAGTCATTCATTCACTATATTTCCCTATAATCACATTGAACTTCTTCAAAAAGGATTAGTATATATTATAAGGAAATAGAGTAGATTCCCAACCGAATATATATATATATATATATATATATATATATTCGTTTGGAAATCTACATATATATATATATATATATATATATATATATATATATATATATATATATATATATACAAGGAGATTACCGTTTATCAAGGCCCGGAAGCCACCCAGGGATAAGGGTTATTGCATGTACAGTACGGTGTACGTTAGTGTTGAAATCTCATAAAGTGTCTACTTAAGGGGGCGGTTCATCAGGAATTTGTTTACGTTGGACTTGAAGACGTCCAGGTTGTAGTCAGGTGGAAAACAGGCAGAGGGAACAGAGTTCCACTGGCGTGCTGTTCTGAGAAAGAAGCTTAGTCATGGAATCTATGTTTTGATTTAGGCACACATAGAGAGTGGTTAAAATTTATATATGTATATATATATAAAATATATATATATAAAATTATTTACTCTAATATATAATAAAATTATTTACTATAATATTTATTAAATACCTACAGACACTAGTGTTCATCCTGTCGGGAATCATCAGGGCAGGGTGTTACAATAAGCACCAGTCGATAGATTCGAACCTGGCAAAAAAAGCTATCTATGTTTTCAGTAGCAGGGACCTAATCAAATCGGCTACTGTTAACCGCGAGAAATACTGCTGAAATTTAAACATTTATTTTTTTAAATGTTTTTAACGGCTGTCAAAATTATTAGATGATGATCTGCACATAACAGCTAATTCACCGATTTTATTTAAACTTAAAGTGCTCAACGATGAGAAACGAG
>NC_136512.1:24901990-24929490 GCF_053919585.1 Euprymna scolopes | reverse complement strand
GACTTCTGATTAATTTATTATTTTGACTTTAACTTTTCATGTCTCACTGCCTTTAGCAAATAGGGTGCACACCTTTATAAGTATGTGCTAATAGTTTCTCTCCTCTGATTAGATGGCAGACATCGAACCCCTATAGGTTAAGGAGATTAATTTTCTAAAGCATTCTTTGTCTTGCTTAGAATAATAAAAAGTCTTTGATATGAAACTCAACCACTTCATTTCATTTCAATGAGAGTTTTTTTTTTGAAATTCATTAAATTATAATTTAATATATATATATATATATATATATATATATATATATATATATATATATATATATATATATATATATATATATTACGGACTGTATAAGACCCGGAGTCAAAAGAGCAGAGTTTGTTTTAATGTATCAATAAATGTATTATTACTTTTAAAATGACAGTGTCTATAGAATATTAGATCTATATAAAACTCAATAGGTATATGTATCCTAGAACTATATTACTACTTAGTGAAAAGAGTACTAATTGTAAAATAAATAACTTTACGAAAGAAAAAACAAACAAAATCAACTTTCTGTACGATCGTTTCGGAAACGGTATTCATTTGATTAAAATCGACAACAATTATTGACAATAATTAACAAAGGAAAATAACCTTTTACTCAATAAAAAGTGGTGGAGTGTAAGACACTAAAATAAAACTAGAATTTTTGTAGTAAGTAAGGCGGATATGCTTGCAAAAAATTAAAAACATAAGAACGAAGTTATTAATTTTATGTTGATAAATTACATAGAAATTAGAGATACAATAAGAAAAAAAAGGAAATGGGGGAAAAATTTAAAACTATTTCATATACATTTTTCTAAAGGAGCTCAATAAGGAAATTCTATTTTTTTTCTTTTTTCTTTTAATTTTATTCATTATTTTCTATTTTATTCATCAACATAAAATAAATAAGTTCGTTCTTATGTTTTTTTTTATATTTGCAGGGAGATAGGCGTTGCTGCAGAAATGCAAGTTTTATTTTACACTTCTAACCAGTCCACTTTTTTGCTGATGAGAATATTATATATATATATATATATATATATATATATATATATATATGAATATGTATGTTATATAAAAGTTACTTTCTGTGGATGTGTGCTCTTTTCTCAAAGGTTCTGAAATAATATAATAATTATAAAATACCTACAGACACTAGTGTTTCATTATTTCGGGAATCATCAGTATAGGATGTCACGATTAACGTATTATATATATATATATATATATATATATATATATATATATATATTATAATAATAATAATAAATTCCACAGCCAAACAACGTTGCAGCCCACAAGAGCCATGACAGCCAGAGAATCGGAAGTCAAAGACTCGAGTTTACGCCCTCATTTGAGCTCATCAGTTAGACACATCCGAGCTCAGGATTCGAAACCCGAGCCTCTTGCATGCAGAGCAAGCACTCTACCAACTGAACAAACGCCCTGCACACAAGAATTTCTATTAACCAACACAGATCAAGCAAACCGCGCTTAAATCCGACTGTGAAATGAGCCTACTTCGTCCCATCAAGGGACGCGATCATCCAACCAGCTAATAACCCCAAGTCAATGCCTCACAAGTATATATATATATATATATATATATATATATATATATATATATATATATATATATGTATATATATATATATATTTCCTCTTAACAAATAATCTCCCCTTTTCTTTGAAATTCATTTTCATTTCTCTACTTTTATTCTTAATATTTAATCATAATTCTAACTGCATTTAATTTCTTTCCACTCCTTTTATTTTTACCCTATCTCTCCAACACCCTCTTTATTGTTTTTTTATGCTTGTTTGTCATTTAAAAGAATTGTCTTTCCTTCTAATTTATTTTGGCTTACATTGTTTGCAGAGATTGGTAAGATAATTTTATTGCCATGTCGATTGAAAGAACTTGTAATGATTTAAGCAAAATCCCCGAGGTTTAAATAAGAAAAACTTATTTAGCTCTTCTAAATTTTGAACACCTTTTCCGGTTGTGTACCAAATATATCTCCTAATATATATATATATATATATATATATATATATATATATATATATATATATGTATATATATATATATATATATATATATATATATATATATATATATATACACACACACACAAGTATACATAAAAAATGGTAATTAGTACCATTTAGACTATGGGTTTTATACATTTCCATTTGAAAATTTTTTAAACTTCATTAGCCAATACAACTGATGAACCAATATCTACTTTTTTTTCATTTAATCCATGATTGCCGAATGAGAACATTTCATCTTAACTCAGATCAATTAGCCCTCATAACAGAATTTTGCAAAAAAACAACAAAAACACACACAAAAAAAACAATAGACTAGCTACAGCCGCTATACACAATTTTTCCTACTCTCTCGCCAATCGTTCACGATAAACATCAAACCACTCAAACCTAGCTCAACCCACTGTTAAAAATCTTCTCCACTCTTTAACTGCCAAAACCAAACCGTAGATTCCATGAACAAATCTCCTTTCTTAGAAATGCACACCTGTTGAACTCTCGTCCGTCTGCCTGTTTCCCACCTGACTACAACTTGGATATCTTCAAGCCCAACATAAACAAATTCCTGATAAACCGCCCCCTTAAGTAAGACACTTTATCAAATCTCCAATGCAAATTATTAACGATACTATCCCATTGATTACGGTACACGCAATAACCTTTATCCCCGAGTGGCTCGCTGGCCGTTATAAGTGGTAACTTCCAGATGAAAAAAAAAACAAAAAAATCGTAGATCCCATGAATAAAGATTCTTTCCAAGAATCGCCCGCAGGTAGCCACCTATACATTGACCTGCTTCCCAGCCGAATACTATATGGCAGCCTTGATGTACAGGAAATCAAGTTCTTGTTCTACCCTCTCACTATCACTAACGTTTAATAAACTACTACCTTACAATACTTAACCATTATCCTCGTGTCACCTTCGGGCGTTGATAAGTGTTAAATACCTTTTAGAAAAATAAATAAATTTTCCAGTTGGAAGTTATGAGTGAAATCGGCCGATACGGTACGAAAACAATAATCAATATGAGAAAACAATTTAAATAAAAGTTTAAATAAATATAAACAATGTTTAGATTCATATCTCTCCTGCATTCTTTGATTGCCAAAAGCTCCTCCCTTAGATTCCTAGCAGAAAAAATCTAAAATTATACTACTCGTAACAATAGCCTCTATCTTTGAATGCTACTAGAGTATTTCACGGTCTGTATCTTAAGTATATTCCAGCTGGTAAAAGTTGAAGAATATATTTAAAGTTCTCCTAATTTAGCATAGACGCTCCCAGGATTCATTTACTTATTGATGTCCATAAACCTGGCTAAAACGTTGTCGGATAGGCAACGCTAATTTGGCGCGAAAGGGTTAGGCAGGGTGGCTTGATTAACGAGCTTTAATAACTGTCAATCTGACAAACGCCGTGCGCAATTTCGACCCTTCATTGTCGGATGTTGGTCTATTAAATTTATTGCCAGGGTAATATCTAGTAAGTACTCCATGGGCACGCTGAGATTATACAAACGATTAATCAATCTCTTTTGGGGCATGAAGAACTTTGCCTGGATTTCTCCACCATATTTTCGTAAATCCTCTCTCTTAACCTACTGTTATGTAAAGTTTAAACGCCCGTAATTTGATTTCCTAATATCGGCTTTCAGTTTTGTATTAATGACTGTAATAATTCGACTCACTTAGCCACACTTAAGGAGATCTTTCAATATGCACGGTGTATTTTAATTTTTCATTCGGCAATTTATCCAAAGACAAATTAAAAAAAAAATACTTTCTGAGATTGGATTATTTTGAAAATTCTGTACGAGAACTCTTAAAAAGCGAAATGTTAAATAGTTTTGGAAACGAAAAAGTAATATGTTTTAAATATGTTTTTTTCTGTGGATTTTGGTATAGAAACAATAACAGTATAGATACACACACATATATATATATATATATATATATATATATATATATGAACACACACACACATATATATGTATGTATATATATATTATATATATATATATATATATATATATATATAACAATAGAAAAATGCGAGCATGAAAAGTAACATGGCTAAGCTTGAATATGTAAATGTAATTGACTAGTTGTTGAAGCTGGAAAAGAAAAGGACAAGATATTCTAGTAAAAATATCATAAATTTATAACTTAAAATAGTTCAGCATACAAAATCGATTATATAATGTTTTAAATTGATTTAAAAAGTCTTAATGCTGCAATATTTTAAGTTATAAATTTATTATATTTTTTACTGGAATATCTTATCCTTTTCTTTTTCCGTTTTAACAACTAGTTCTTTACTTTTCCACGTTTTAAACTTAATTACTTTTTATATCGCATTTCATAACATCTGATTTATATATATATAAATATCGACCTTGCCATTTATTATAATTGACATCAGATTACCTTGTAATTTAATGTAATATAAATTCATAAAATTAATATTGTCAGAGTAATTATGTGCATACATACATTAATAGTGTGTGCAATAAGTATCCGATACAAAGCAAAAAGTTGGTGTATTTTGAGTACACGAAAAAAAAAAACAATAACAAAGAGTATTCTAAAGTATGTTTGTATGATAAATACAAATATGGTATCAAAAATTATACAAGTATACATTATAATAGTACTTTATTATTGTGTTTGTCTTTCTGTAATAAAAATATATCATTTTTTTTTTGTATCGGATACCTATTGCACTCACTGTATTAGCATATATGTGTGTATATTAAATGATATACTAAAATGGGGTACGATTTGAGATTATATAATACTGTAAGCATAAAACCAAAAGAAATATTACTAACAATATTTATAAGATGATCCCAAGCAGATCAAGAAAGCTCAATATCGAAATAGAGCAATAACATGAATGGAAATTGCGAATTAAATTATGTAGAATTCCAACAAAATGTATTGTTTAAAAAGGGAATACAGATGTTTTTCTCCTTAATCCAAAGGTTTTCAATGAATGGCACATCTCATCGGAGGAAATCATTATCCACATTTATTTTACTAATCACATAGGGCTTGATTACTAATGCTTAAAAAAATGAGTGGTCTCAGCAATAACAACAGATGCAAGTTCTGTCACACAGAAAAGAGAGTGTGAGCCACCTGACACCTAGTTGTAAAGTCCTGTTGGAGGAAGGCTAGTATACAATGCGACACAATGGAGTACGTAAACATCTCCACTGGAAAATCTCTAAAAACTTGAATATCCAATGTAGCGGACAGTCTTGAGAACATGTACCAGAGAGAACAGTTGGAAATAAGTCATACACTATCTACTATGACTACGAACGTCTTACAGCTACACACCTAGAAAAGGGGGCTATTAAGTCTGCCATAGTGATGAGGGACGAGAAGGAGAAAGTAGCAAACCTAGTTGAAGTAAGCGTCTCTGAAGATGCTTGCTTTAAGAGAGCAGAGAACGGGAGGTAACAAAATACCAAGGAATTACGTACACCCAAGGAAACTAGAACCTTTAGAAGATATGTATCATTGTAATCCTTATGGTAGCAACCGTGCTAATGATAAAGAATTTCAAAAACTATCTGGCGAATATACCTTGTGAACCAAGTGCAAAAGAAATAAAAGTATCTGCACTTAAAGAGACGGTTAGAATCTTTAAAAAAGGGTCACTCGGCTGGAGCAACTAAACTAATGGGAGAATGTCAAATCCTCCGCAAAAAACAAAGTTATATGAAAATTAAAACAAAGTAAATATATATAAGCCTTACGGTTTGTTCAACTTTAGAAATTGTGAAACCCGAATATATGTAGGTATTAAAATAATTATGGATATAAATATATCAGCCCCTTAAAAACTGGTCTTTTCACTGAGAAATTTACGTTGAAATGGGAAATATAGATCATATGGCTCACGAGACTGGATAGTTGTATTATAATCATTTGATCACTCTAGACCAACTCAAATGATATTTATGTTTCATAAATATAAATTAAGATTAAATTATCGCAGCGGTTCAAGCTGGCCGAGGGTTTTTTTCCTTGCAAATGAAGTAAAAGAGGATTTCGTCACCGCTCTGAAATCACTAGGCCAGTGATAATCGTGACTGCTTGCACTGATGATTTCCGACCGGATAAAATACTAGTAGCCGTAGATATGAAAAAAGATATTATAGTAATAAATATATACACACATTAACATATATTAAGATAACTTTATATATATATATATATATATATATATATATATATATATATATATATATATATATATGTATATATTGTTTCGTTGTATCGCAACTCATCAGTGCGGCGAGACTAGCTCCTCTCCCTAGCCGAGATTTAACCTAGAACAATCGCGTTGATAGATGTTCTACCGACGACCCACGGGAGCAGTGCCCCCAAATAACCTCGCCAAATGTATATTTAAAGCAAACATCAATCTACAACTTTTAAAGCAGCGAGCCTCGAATTTTTCAGCCGATTAAGTAGTGGGTGAGATTTTTTACGAAAGTGCTTCACCAAAAGAGGGTTGCTCCGTTGTATCATAACTCATCAATGCCGCTTGTCAAGCATTTTTCCTTTCAAATATATAGATATGAAGATGTGTATGTGTACGTGTGTATCAATATATATATGGGATTTAAGTGGAAAGGAAAAGCAAAATGCTCGACGATTTATCAATTCAATAGGTTTATGCACCCCCATATATATATATATATATATATATATATTATATATATATATATATATATATATATATATATATACACATATTGATATACGGATATATATATATATATATATATATATATATATATTAATATACGGATATATATATATACGTATATATATACATATGTATATATACACATATATATATATATATACGTATGTATATATATCCATATGTATATATATATGTATACGTATGTATATATATCCATATGTATATATATATATATCCATATGTATATATATATATACATATGTATATATACACATATGTATATATAGTGTGACCCATAAGCCACTTTACAGTTAGAATATCAATAAATATTTTCTTAAATGCCTGTATTTAATTAATTTTTTTTCTTACACAGTTTATAGTGTGGAAATTTATTCGGACTTCATTAGGAAAGACATTATCTCTTAAGTAGCCTCCATTCCCGGCTTTAGAAAGTCGAGCTCTTTCTAAGCTATTCTTTATGACAGTTCTTAACATCGGAAGTTGTAGGGAAAGAATTTCCTGCGTATGGTTACCTTAATTTCTTGGATGCTTCGAGGCTTATTTGTATATACTTTGTCTTTAAGATATCCCCAAAGCCAAAAGTCTAGTTCTGTCAAATAAGATGAACCTAGAGTCCATTCAAAATCGAAATTTCAAGAGATTTTTCGATCCTGAAACAACACAGTTAACAACTGCATTGTTGCTCTAGCTGTATATGCAGTTGCTCCATTTTGTTTGCCATCGATACCCTGGCATATTTACTAACTGAGGTTGAACAAATTTAATACCATATCTTTTAAGAGGATATTGAATTTTTAATTTCGCATATAAGATCTTTGCATTACAACAATTGGCCATCCATTTTCAAAGTGAAATTCAATTATCCTCACTCATTGGTCTTTTATAAACTTATCTACCCAACTAATCTCCAAATATTATATTTTATCATTCTGAAAAGAAAAATTAAAATATATTTAATAGAAAAAAGCTAATGAATTTTTTAAATGTAAAGTGATTTATGGGCCACCTCGTATATATATATATATATATATGTGTGTGTGTGTGTGTATATATGTGTGTGTATATGTTTGTGTATATGTATATATATATGTGTGTGTGCACATATATGTGTTATATATATATATATATATATATATATATATATATATATATATATATATATATATATATACGTGTGTGTGTGTCGGTTGAGAATAAATGTATTACTATTCCGACGAGATTCGGAAATAAAAATGTAACAATCCAAGTTATATGTTCAATATTAATCGTCCACTTTTTAAGACTTGCTCAGGCAATTTGGAAATAAAGATGAGACGTTGAACCTAAAAAGGGTCAGTTTATTTTTCATTACTTCATATGTTCTGCCATGTAAGATTGTACCATTCATCCTGAATTCTTTCAAGCGGGCAATGCTCATTTTACAACATAAACAAAACCTTCCTGGATTGAGAAATCATGATTGTTCAAATCATGGTTTAGGAATTCTTCATTAAATTACTTGTGGAAAAGGCAGAGGCATGCAACATTTCGTCGATGGGACAGATGCTGAAGCTTAGGTTACAGTTCAGGACCTATCAGGTTTGCGACGCTCTTTTGAACCTTATCCACGAGGGAGAGACTAGTAACAGATGTACCAGCGTCAATGTGACAACAATACTCCATACGTGGGTGAATGGTGGACTTATAGAAGTACATGATACTTTCAGTCGTAAGTAGTTTCTAGCATCATAGATAGAGCAGCACAGAAAGAGCCCACCTTCGCAGCAGCCTTAGCAATACTCTCAATCTATCTGTTCCAAATCATTTTCCAAATCCTTTTCCCTGTGAACTTCAGGCGGAGAATCTTAAAGGAAGTATTTTCAGGTAATGTTATTGGCAATTGCTATAATTATTGAAGGAAACAAGCTGAGCGGTAGATACATTGAATGTGACCATTTATTTTTGTCTCTATTCTACTACAGATTGGAAGTCTTCCTAAAGTGTTTCTGCATTTTTCATAGGCATGTGTTTATTTGTTTTCTCTCCGTGCCTGTTATATAGCGTGGTGTCGTTAGCAAATATACTCATCTCAGAGGGAAATGTATCACTAAGGTCATTCATGAATATTATATATAATAAATATCCAAGGATAGACCCCTGTGATGCCCCACATTTATATTATATTGTTTAGATGTACTACCGTCAAGAATAAACTAGAACGCATGCCTCTGTTTGGCCATAGTCTCCTATCGGGATAATCCTGGGTTGTCAACCTTTCCAGTTCTAAGTTTGTTTGTTTTTTTCCTAAATTCAGAAGGCGCACTTTATAGAGAATGCCGGTTGCGCTGTTTAGAATATTTTAAGAGTGAAAAGTGAACTGTCACATCCATATCTTGTTCCAGATTTTACTGAGGAGAGCTGTGGAACACGCGGACGATATACGGATGGAACAAAGCTAAATAGTTCGGGCGAAGTGGCTTGCACAGTTCTGAAATGTATTTTGTCCATGTGGAATGGAAATTATGAGGCTACAGTGATTTTAAAACTAACCCGAGACATAAGTCAGTACAGACGTTGATTGAACAACAAAAAGAAAATACAACAAAAACAGCAGTAAAAAATGGCGAGAGCGTTGTCGTCGTTAGGCAGTGACTCATTAATTGCAACGAATTTTCCACCATTGAACACACACACATACACACACACACACACATCGCACACGCAATTTTCGCTTGCGCAAAAGAGGCGACATATAAACGAACGATAGAAAAAGGGGAAGGGGAGGCGGAGATATACTTTATCCTTTAATTTAATTGAAGCTCGAGGCTCTAAACGAAAATCAATAAAAAAGATTAGTGAAATTCCTTGCCATCAAATTGCATACAATATATATGATAATTAGTCGATAGATTCAGAACTCTCTTGATCACAATCGAAACCTAATATATATGTAAATCTTTGATATGCATTTACACAAAGATCCGAAAACGCATCTACACAACATTACATGAATGGACGTACGTGTAATTTAATTGTTACGTACACGGATATTATATATATATATATATATATATATATATATATTATGTGTGCGTGGGTGTACGTATATCTATATATGTTTATACGCATATATATATAAATAAATATATATATATATATATATATACATGTATGTAGAGAGAGAGAGAAAGAGAGACAGAGAGAGAGGGAGAGAAAGAAAGAGATAGCAAAGTACAAGTTTACGAACACTGTGGGTTTGTGCAATAAAATTATAAAAATTATCCTAATTGAATATTTTTGAATTTTTGATTAAATATGAAATAATTCCATATATACATACACATGCATAATATATATATATATATATATATATAGTTATTTATGATTTTATATATATATATATGTATATATATTGTGCATATATTATATGCATGAAGCTATACACACACACACATATATATATTAATTTTATTTATACAAACATTAATGGCTACATATGTGCATACATGTTTCTGTAATCACCCACGTTGGGGGATTACGTCTTCAGGCCAGCGGTAATTCTTGGCCTGAAGACGTAATCCCCCAACGTGGGTGATTACAGAAACATGTATGCACATATGTAGCCATTAATGTTTGTATAAATAAAATTAATATACCTGCTCTGTTCACTCATTTAGCACTATTTTGGTAGACACATGTTGTTTCATTGGATGTACTTCTAGGAAACTAAACTCTACTGGCTATATATATATATATATATATATATATATATATATATATATATATATATATATATATACATACATATATGCGCCTGTTTGTGTCTATGCGTGTGTGTCTTTCGTGTGACCTAAACTCGAATAAATACTTATCGTTAAACTAATCTAAAATTAAACAGTGTACACAAAAATTACAACACAGCAACTTACCAGATTCTCCCCGTCCTCTGACGCTCTATTCCAATTAGAAACAATGGACATAGATTGAAATGTGAATATATATATATATATATATATATACTTGTTTATTGTTATATTAACATGCTCACATCCCGCTGCTACAAATAGCCACTTGTGTCAATCAAACAACAGATATCATCAGGCAGCGACTTGACTATTCAAAAGTTCAATGAATAAAGGTTATTCATTGGACTTTTGAATAGTCAAGTCGCTGCCTGATGATATATGTTGTTTGATTGAAACAAGTGGCTATTTGTAGCAGTGGGATGTGAGCATGTTTATCTAACAATAAACAAATATTATCAGCTCTTTTTATTGAGCACTATCTAACAACCTCGTTGAATTCATTGGTCCATTACTTTTGAATATAAAAAACCCGAGTATATATATATATATATATATATATATATATATGTGTGTATATATATATATATATGTATATATATATATGTATATATATATATATATATATTAGTTCAGTTTTGGCTTAGAATACCCTCGATAACTACCGATAATTCATAATTGAATCGGCGTTTTCCCCCTCTATCATCGGTAAATCCATTTTTCTATGTCGAAGATAAAAATGCAGAAGACAGTTCAAGAGTTTTCGAAAAGGCAATATATAATTGTGCATATATAATAATATAATTGTGTATACATAATTGTAGATGATGAAAATTGTACCTTCCCTTTAGAAAAGAAAACATGCTGAAAGTATTGGAGTGGAAAATTCTAGTATTATTGGCTTTACTTCCTAGATATGTTCAATTGGATCAAGGTTATTAAAACAAATAATAAAACTGAATCAGAAGCATGTTTGATGAAGTCTTAAGTGACTTACAACATAATTAATTTTTTTTTTGTTGTTTAGAAATACGTTTTATATAAATTATTTTTATAATTTACTAAAACTTTAGACCTTGCTATTCCACTTTTTATAGCAATTGTCAACAAATAAAAAGTGTTAAGTGTTTATTTTCACTATTAATACGCAATAAATAAATTTACAGAAAAAAGTGGCGTGAAAATTCTACTGTGGGTAAGTAAATAGCGTGTTTTCTATTAGGTAAAGAAGTTTATATAAAACAATTTTATAAATGAAACAGTAGGTTCCTTAAATCAATTTTTGTGGATTGATTGTTGCTATTTCTTTAGATGCGTTAAGAGCATAATAGATTCTCTAATTGATATAATTATTAAGTGATTGATTTTGCGCTACGAAACAGACACGGTCAAGAACTGTAAGGATCAATTAATGTAAAGGAATAAAATATAAAAATTGTCAGCATCATGTATTTTGGATATTAATTTTTCTCATTTATTTTCTCTCGCTCTCTCTCTATCTCTCTCTTATATATATATATATATATATATATATACGTTTTATTTTTTATTACCGTATCTTTCTGTTATGTTACATTATTGTTTCGGCTACACGTCCGTTTTTTTTTTTTTGCCGTCTGTAGCGTCCTCAGACATTTACAGATATAATAATAATGTAACTTTACAGAAAGATACGCTAATAAAAAATAAAACACATATTTGCTCTACAACAGTATTGAGTGCTTTCTTCAGTTTTTATTAATTACCATCTCCACTATATATATATATATATATATATATATATATATATATATATATATATGATGAATTCGACGTAGTGTCAGTCACTGAAATCGATCAGTAACTGAATGTCACTGAAAGTCCATCTGCCTGAAGATTAATTTTTAGTCCTGCCAGCGACTTGCACACCCTTAAGTAGGCATGGCACGGAAAATTTTCATTCTTTTGGATGAAGCTAACAGAAACGGAACCTTTTTTTCGTGCGTATTCATGTGATTACCGAGATCTACCTTAGACAACAGAGCCCAATCACACAGGTCATAGATCCAAAGACCTCCATGATTGGGCGGCAAGTTTTGGCGTTTCCTACATGCTCTCTACATTGACATCACCTTCTGTTATAACATTTCATATAGGTAAAAACCGTTTTAAGGACGCCCGGTCTCTTTGATGTTCATGACCATGATGATGATTAACAGAGATAAATTAAAAAATAAATCAAAACAATACATGTCCGACAAAAAAGCTTCTCGTGATAACATCAAAGAGAGTCTGGTAAGCTTTCATGTTTGACTGTTGGGAGTCCCTAGCGTATAATCGCAAGCAGTGGAGAGCGCTGCTATAAAGGCGCGCAGAACACTTTGAAACATATAAAATAGAATGTGAGAAGCTCAACCTCCAGACCTCATTGCTTAATTATTGAGATCGTTCAGTTTACACCCTATGTATTCCCAGAAAGTTCAAGAGGGAAAGAAACACATATTTTCTCTTTTTATTTACGTGAAAACTGAACACGTGGCGACAGAAGTATAAGAAATATCCATTGATACACGGACAGCCTACATTAAAGACGGGAAAAGACAAGCGTGATTCTTCTTCCAATCGCACTATTATAATATCTATCGTATAAACTGCCCGAGTACAATCCGGTCAAACAAAGAGATAAGACTGGAATGGGAATAAAATTGAATGCAAACTTTACCGCCTGTGTAGTAGTTCAAAGAACTTATATTTTACCGCACACGGCTACTAAAAGAAATGTAGCCATGGCGCGCTTAAATGCAAAAGATGGGATTATCTCGCATAAGATAAGGAATCGATTTGAATTTTTTATGGTAAACTATTTATTCAAGAAACCCTTTTGACATATTTACCGGAAAAGTAAACAAGGTTAATCCATAGTTAAGAGGGCGGGGAGTAGTGGTACTTATCTCTGTTTGCCACAGAATTAACTATCGATGATTAAACGGCAAACTATGATAACAATAACGGTGACTGAAGCAAGAAATGCGGAATAAAGTGTTGCCACATAACATTTCCAATCCCTTTGGAATTTGATTTTATAACCTTGGGCAAACCTTTATTCTCTCTGAATATAGTATATGTTATCCAGGTAAGTATTTCAGATTATATATCTCTCTTTCAAAGCTTCGTCAATTCACATTGAACAATGCAGTTGAAAAATATTACCAGTTTGTTGTTCGTATAATTTATTCGTCCGACTGGAAAAAAATATTTATTATATATAGGCAAAAATATAATAAAGGAATATATATATATATATATATATATATATATATATATATATATATGCATATATATATATACATATATATATATATGTATATATATATATATATATAGATAGATAGATAGATGGATAGATATTATTTTATTTTATTTTATTTAAGGATTTGGGGGGGCGTCTTACTTTTGCCCTATTGAGAATTACATGATTATTTCCTAGTTGAAAAAAACCTTATTGCATAATTAATTATTTTACATTATAACTCACAGTTGTGTCTGTTTGTTTTGCCATCCATATGCTGCATGTGTTTATTCATGGCGATGCTGATTTGAACCTGAATACAAAGTGTCATATGGGCCGTATTTAACAGATTTTCTTTATTTGTATTTTATTTTTTTAATATTTGACGAGAATGCGAGGAGGTACTGTTAGCCGGGTCCCTAGTTTGAAATAACAACAACAACAACACCAGCAGCAACAATAATAATAATAATAATAATAATAATAATAATAAATAAACAAAAAACATTAAAATAATGGGATGACAAATTTAACCATAATAATTTCTCCTGATACAAAAAAATAAAATGATAATAATAATACCAATAATATTAATAGCAAAAAATATCACATGTTACCTACAGAGTTTACTTCTCACATCTTACTGCGATTCTAACCGCTATCTGCGGTTCTGGTCTCTTTCGCCATCTTGAATATACTCTTGTTTTCTTTTTGAAAACGGTAGGTATATCTCCCGAAATTAATTACATTTCCATACAACCACCGGATTTTATACACACCGAATATACCAAAAACTTTGTAGCAAATTAATTATGTAATGAGAGGAGGGGTGATAAATGAATAAATAGTTCTCTACTCGGACATACCCATCTCTTTGTTTTTTTTTTTTTTTTCGTTTTTTTTTGTGATTTCGGTCATTTCCGCATTTCTCTTGGCTTTTAAAACGTACAAATATATATATATATACATATATATATATATATATATATATATATATATATACACACACATATATATATATATATATATATAGCAAAAATGGTAATTAGTAAAACCTGAATAAATTGCTCAATACTATTGCAGAGAAAATATGTATATGACTACCTTATTATATTCTTTGAAAAGAAATGAACGATTTTACATATACACCTATACGATTAAGTAAGATGTTTCTTGGTTTACTAGCATCTCTTTTAGTTTTTTTGTCTCCAAAAACTTCATAAATTACAGTATGTATAAGCACAAAAGTACGTATATTTACAAACACAAATTATATATATATATATATATATATATATATATATATATACTGCATAATCACGTTGACACACAGGTTCTCGTCAGATCACCGAAGTTAAGCAACGTTGAGCCTGGCCAATACCAGATGGATGACCATTTGGGAATTCTAGGCGCTGTATGTGCTCTCCGCTTATCTCGGCATTGTTTCCAGTCGTGTTGTACCTCAACTTGCCACTGGTACGCAAAAATGTTGACTCAGGAGAGGCGTGGTTGGTGATTGCGCAACTCTTGCAAAACAAATTTCACGCGCAGGACCCCCTTAGAGTGGGTATCCATAGTCTGTCAAGACTGAAGGAAGCCTTTATATATATATATATATATATATATATATATATATATATATATATATATATATATATATATAAAGCTGAATGTATGTGTGTGCGTGTCTGGTCACAAATAGGCTCCTATATGGTTGACTATTTTAAAAAGCTGATAACATATAATGATAGAACATGTATCGAGGCAGAGAGATGGGTATGTTTGATCTGGCAGAACGGTGGTTCATTAAAATTGTGGGGTCTGCGTTTTTGCCTGGTCCACAAAGTATGGAAATAACAAAATTTTAAATAAAAAAAAGCGTTTACAAAGTGTTTTTGATATAGATGTACATGAGAATACTTTGATAAGTATGTTTTAACTTTAATAGGGATGTTATAATCAAATTGTGGCGTTTGCGTTCGCGCCTGACCTCCATAGAATGGAAATAGGCAAAAACTTTAATAAAGACTTTTCATATCTATCTGCGTAAGTATACTTCGATAATTATGTTTCAGTTTGAAGAAATATGGTATGATAAAAGTATGCCGTGTTCGTTCGCACCTGACCTCCATAGAATGGAAATATGTCGCAAAATTTAACAAGGTGTTTTAATATAAATCCACAGAATATTGTGATAAGTGTTTCGAGTGTGAACAGGTATGGTATAATAAATTATCGGGTTTATCTATTTTATTTTTACTTTCATCATATTTTGCGTTGGTTTTGGTGCCCCAAATTCGAAGCTATCTCTTTACAATCCTTCCTTTTCATAACCTATCATACTTTCATAAATCAGATTCCATTTTCTGTAGGCTGTATCTGAACCCAGTCAACGACGGATACTTTTGCTAGTATATATATATATATATATATATATATATATATATATATATATATATATATATATATATATATACATCTGTGTGTGTATGAATATATATATATATATATATATATATATTATTCAATTTTCACCCAAAACGAGGCACAGTGCCACTTTGAAGCAGGGGGCTACTATTAGGGACTTTATTAGCGGGGTCATTATGAAGGAAAATGAGTGGAAAGATGTTTGTTAACATTACACTTGAACTTCTGCATATCAGTGCAGTTGGGAAAGCAGAATCCCGGAAGGGAGTTCCAAAGACCCGCAGTTCTGGGGAAGAAACTATTGGAGTAAAAGGCTTCTTGCACCTAGGGATCTCTTCTGTAAAGGGATGAGACTTAGTAACTTGTCGGGTTTGTCGGGGGTAGTTACGTCGGGGAGGTACAAGTGTAAGCAGTTCGTCAGAGCATTCACCATTAAAGTATTTGTAGAACAGACAGAGGGATGCAACATCTTGTCGATGGGACAGAGGCTGAAGCCTGGATGACAGTTCAGGACCTATCAGGTTAGCGACTCTCTTTTGAACCCTGTCCCGGAGCGAGAGACAAGCAGCAGATGCACCAGCCCAGATGTGACAACAGTACTCAATACATGGGGGAATGGTGGCCTTATAGAGTTATAGTATATTGTCAGGCGTAAGTAGTTTTCTAGCAGTGTAGAGGGAGAAAACCTTCCTTGCAGCAGCCTTGGCAATGCTCTCAATGTATCTATTCCAGTTCATATTCCCTGTAAACGTTAGGCCGAGGAGTTTAAAAGAAGTACTTTCAGGCAATGTGTTCTTTTCCATTGCTATTGTTGGTAGAGAAGGTTTCTTGTAGTTATTGAAGGAAACAAGCTTAGTCTTAGCAGCATTGAATGTGACCAACCATTTATGTCCCCATTCCACTACAGATTGGAGGTCACCCTCTAGTGTTTCTGCAATTTCCTTGGATATGTGTTCATTTGTTTTCCCCTCATATCTGTTATAGAGAGTGGTGTCATCGGCAAATATACCCATCTCCGAAACAATTTTATCAGGGAGGCCATTTATGAATATCAGGAATAATAGAGGTCCAAGGATATACCCCTGAAGAACTCCCGCATTTATGTCATATTGTTTAGATGTACGACCGTCGAGGACCACTTTGATTTTCCCATTACATAAGAAGGATTTAATTGCATTATGAATGCTTCCAGTGATTCCATATGATCTAATTTTCCTTAGAAGACCATCGTGACATACCCTGTCAAAAGCCTTAGATATTTCAAGGGGCACCGCTCTACCCTCCGCTGTTTTGCCCAATGAACGGTATATACGTTCAGAAACTACAGTTAAGATATCTGCTGTTTAACGAGCTTGCCTGAATCCATATTGTTTGTCAGTCAGGAGTTTAGCAGCTGTTAGGTGTTGGACTAGGGCTTGATTAACTAAGGACTCAAATATTTTGGCGAAAAGCGGGAGGAGGCTAATTGGGCGATAATTTAGTGGGTCAGTTCTTTCACCAGAATTCTTGAAGACTGGCACCACAGAGGCGGTTTTCCAGCGGTCGGGAAAGCAAGATTCGTTAAGGCATTTATGGTAAAGTTTGGAGAGAACTGGAGCAACCTCGGCAGAGCATATTTTTCATAGCGCAGCCAGGATGAGATCTGGTCCACATGCTTTTGAGGTTTCTAGGTTTTTAATAATAGCATGTACCTGAGAAGGGGTGATTTTCAAATCGTCTTGTGTGGCTTCTGTTTGCAGAGGAAAATCAGGGAGTGAGAGGTGTACCGAGTTCAGTGTGGAGTTTGAGGCAATCTGACTGGCAAGCAGATTAGCCTTGTCAGTTGCCGTGCAAGCAACCTCATGATTGTTTGGAAGTGGGGGAATAATTGACTGTCCATTATTTACTACGCTGTTGTAGATTTTCCAAAAATGCCGGGTTCCTAATTTATGTGCTTCGATGCGTTTTCTGGTGGTTTCAGAGTAATCTGTCTTAGCTGTACTCTCTTACAATTATTTATAGCTGCTATAAACTTTTGTTTATTTTAGCTGGACTTATGTCGGTTCAATCCGCGGAACGCATGCTGCCTTTGACAAATGGCAGCTGCACAAGCAGAAGTAAACCATTGGGGACAGTGGGGCTTGCTATAGAATTTCCGTGCGGGAACATGTGCTTCAATTGCAGTTTTGAACCATTCAGTAGTCTCATTTGCACACTGTTCCGCTGGAAGAGTAAATATATTTTGCCATGGGGCATCTCTGATGAGCTCCCTGACGGCTTCCCAATCAACCTATTTGTAATTCCTCGTTGTTTTGAGTTGTGGGTCTTCAGTTTTAGGGCGAAAATTAAGGCTGATTTCTACCATTATCACAGCGTGATCAGCATTCCCGAGTGGGCTGTGGGAATTTGTTGTACAGTCATTGGGAACCGTTGTCAGTTGAGATCTAGAAGTGAGGAATGTTTATCTTGCTGGTTTGGGAAACGTGTCGGAAATGTAACCAACTGAGATAGGGAATGGGATATAGAGAAGCTATGTGTTGCGCTACCAGCTACGTCTGTGTGATTAGAGAATCCTAGCCAGTTACTCTGGTGGACAATGAAGTCACCAACTACATGTATTTGCGCACTAGTATCGAGTCAGAGTGCTATATCTATGCTGTCTGAGACTTTGCTTATTAGAGTACAGTCTTGATTTGAGGAAGAGCGGTAGAGAAAATACAATTATCTAATATTGTGTTGCATATTTAGTCTTAAGCACATAAAGGCCTGGTCGTCTGATTCTAGTTTTATTTCTCTAGTCAGAGGGAGGGTGTTACGAATATAGACTCCAAGCCCATGAATATGTCTGTCCGAGTCCTTACGGTAGAGTGGCAGATAACCAGACATGTTAAAGTGGTTAGAGGGAATGGAGGAGTGAAGTTAGTTTGACTTGATGCTAAGATATCCGGAGTGTTTACAAGGAGAAATGACTCAACATCATCTAAGTTAGTTCTAAGCCCGCGGATATTAGTAAATGCAAGCCCCAAGGGAGGAGGTAGGTTGGTTTTCTTTGAGTTTGGTCCTGGTTTAAACGTAACTTTTGCTTGAGCTGTCATTTTATTTTATTTTATTTAAAAGTTTCAGTTAGGGGGAGTGAGTGAAGGGGCGCTGGACAAGTAGTTGTGTAGAATACCAGACATGCAATACAAGTAGACCATCAGCTGTCCTCACCCATAGGATTGTAACCTCAGGAATGCCCAACGGGGATGAGTGCAGGGTCCCTTTCCATGCGCGACATTGCACTACAAACATCCCGATATTTTACATATATTTTACGATATTATATATATATATATATATATATATATATATATTATATATATATATATATATACTTGAGTGAGTGCGTACATGCCTGAGGTATTTTGTACGACTATGTACATATATCTATATTACGTATGTACGTATATTATATTTTATTGGAAACGATTTTTAGAGAATAAACATGCGCATAATATGGATATCCTCAATCATAAACGTAATGCCATTAATAATATTGTAAATTAGTAAATGCTGAAGAGGCTAATTAAGATCACAGCCGGTATGACCTTAACCCTAACCCTTTGTATTAATGACGTTATCATCGATGATGTAACTAGATTACATATAAATCCAAAATGCCGTGAGATACATTAGTTCATTATTAATAACATCTACATCGGGCAAAAGAAAAGATAATGATAATGGATCGCTGGTAAAACAGAATAAAGATAAATATTTGAAGCTGCTTTTGTTTCTATTGCCTGTTTATCAATTAAAGCCTCAAATTTAAATATGGCAACGAAAATTATCATTCAAACGGTTTACACATTAACCAACATTCTTCTCTAAACTTTATGGTGATACAGCAAGAATAATTGCATTTCAAACTGAAGTACGGCAAGAAAAAAAAATTGAAAATAATTGTCAAAGAAAAGAATCACTATTATATATAATTTAAAAAATATCTTTTGTAATACTTTGAGACGTTTTTTCATAATTTGCGTAATCATTTTTTGGCACACCCTTATTTTAAACTTCATAGTTGTTGTTGTAATTTTAAAAGAAGCCTGATAACTTGTCCGATTCCAGCTAAACATTTCTAAAGATAGTGATTTAAATCCTACCCCAAGAAAGCCAAATAATTAGTTGGTCAAAACGAAGTAAGACAACAACAAATATGGAGGGCAGTAATTAGTGGTTTACAGTTACAAGACGTATCATTTAAATTCCATCGCTTTTAACCATCTTTCGAATGTTGAAACAGCAACTATGAAAATGAGGATAACGGTACGCAAAAAAAAAAAATTCATTAATTAAGAAAAACTAATCGGAGTTTTTGTTCTAACTTGAATACTGCAGATTATTGAAAATAAGCGCGACGTATCAAGGCACATTAATCTTCAAAGTATAAACGTGAGCTAGAAACCAACATTATATTTCAAGTTTAAGCATTACAGTTGAATACGTTTTTTTGCTTCGATATTAATTGGTACATCCTATCTGGCGTAATATTTCGAACTTAATCCTGACAGACTCAGGATCATTCAAATATAAACTAGATACTGACAGATATTTCATAAAAAATTTCGAACTGAAACCTGACGAACTATTGAATATATAATATAAAAGTTTAACCTGTGCAACCACAGAATATTACATGTATAACAAAAGCATACCTGGATTAGTAAACACCAGATTCTACTATTAAAAACTGAAATGTTACATATGTATTCCGTCGATAGTTTTATGCCAAGTGTTCGACTGAACTCCAATCTATGGTTTCCCTTTGCCAAACTCTCACAACAAAACTTTCGACTACATACAACCAATATATACGATTTTCCCCACTCTTTAACTAAACGTAAAATTCCATGAAAAACAACGTAAAATTCCATGAAAAAAAAAGCTTTTTTTTTCAGAACTCCCCACCTGGTAACACTGTTCCGCTGACCCGCTTCCTTGATAAATACAAGATGGTGGCTTTTAAAGCCAATGTGACATGTTTTTGTTGAGTTGTTCCCAGGAATAATAAAATTATACTAAACTAACACCATCGACGAGGACGATTCTGCGTTCTTGCATTCATTAAATCTTATTCCCGAATGGCCTGCGGGCTTTAATATGTGGTTTCTTTCAAGTAAAAAAAAATCGCCGAAAATTCGATTTCAGGAGGGAACATATCAGATAGACGAAAATTATATTAAAAACTTAACCGTGTCACGCTGACGAAAAATGGAGGGAAAGCTGAATTGTGGTAGAAAATAAAAAAAAAACAAAATGGTATTTCAAACTAAACTGTCACGATAATCCGGGTTCAGGACATTGCTTGTAACAGATGTTTTATCGGACGGTTTGACACGATCGACGTATATCTGTATTATTAACTGTGCTAATATGTCGTGTTAATCTTCGCTTATAGCTTTGAACGTTAAAATTCTCGCCCTAAAAAGACGATATGATTCTATTCCCCTTTGATTAAAACCGGTGTTCTCTTTTTTGTTTCTGACCATCGTCTAGTCAGCCAGTCGTCGATATAGCCCAAGCGCGATAGAAACCTTTAATGATGTCTAAAAGTGACATAATCTTTAACGAGCGAGATCAGAGATGCACTGCTGTACAATTCATGCTATCTACTGATCCAAGTTATGATAACAAGACCATTAAAATTGATCGCTGGATTTCCACGAATAACAGAGATGTGATCGAAGTGATGAAAACAAAGTCTCCCCTCACGGTTATGGTCTTTGGTGTAGTTTTAAGTGAGGGCCACCTCATGCCATCTCACATCGTCGAAGTAAGCTTAAAAAACACCAGCAAAAGCTGCCTGGGTGTGCTGAAGAGTAGGGATAATCCCCTGGTGCAGTCAGTTGGCCACTGGCAGACACAGGGTGGGACAGCTGGAGTCAGCACCGGTCAACAAGTCCAAAGAGAACTAGGCTTGACTTCAGAAAGAGTGCTGTAACTTTATACCCTAACCTTACTGCACCCTCTTCCTCTGATCTGAACACGCTAGACTAATTAATTTGGTTATAGGGCTAAACATCACCAACAAGACCTCCTACTACACTAAAGCCAGCCTTATCCCCCCACCATTAGCGGAGAATTCGAACAGTTTCCGGTCGACTCTTGTGAAAACGGCATGCTTCCAGTTCCTGGCCCGTATCGAGACGGTGATTGAGGTTGTGGACGCCCATATTGAATAGCTACCAGCTCTACGAAAGAAATCAAGTTGCCTTAATTTATTTTTTAAATAAAAAGCTAAAATAAAGCCGAAATGTTGTTTTCTTTAGGGCGACATTTTCATCGTTCTATCTTGTAGATCGCACGTGTAAAAAAACATACAGAAATATAATTTTAAAAAAATAATAGCATATAATGTAAAATACTGACCGACAGAGCCTCTCTATTCGATGAAAAGACGTGAGCAAATGAATTTATAAAAAAAGAGAATTTACTAAATTGAAAAAGGAAATTAAATAAATATTTAAAAAAAAAAACGCGCTTACGCGAATGTAATGACTACGGAAAATGTTAGAGTTTATCATGAATTTAAAATCGTAGTTAATTGATATTTCTATTGATTATGGTGTGGGAAGATGAGGCTTATTTAATTTAACATTTTTAATGAATATGTTTTTAAGAAGTAGGTCGTTTTCGTTAAACCATTAGAAGATATGAAAAAAAAACGAATATTGAACGAAACAGAGAATGAAACGTATTTTGAAAATGTGAATAAAAAGAAACTAAACGGACCATACTTAATGCTGAAGAATATATATTCTATAAAATATTTCCGGTATTTTTAGAGTCTCTACGAAAATGGAAATATGTTATTACTTCATGAGAAATGATAGGCAGAATTCAAATAGACAACATGGATTTACTGTATCGGGAAGTCATTAGAAGCAAAGGGATTATCAGTCAGTCTCATTATAAATTCATAACAAAAAGGGCAATTTAAAAAAAAATCAATCGTCTTTTGCTATAATTAATTATTAATGAATAAATAAATAAAATATAAGATTTAATAATTACGGTAATAAAAAAAAGTAAATCGAAAGAATTTCCGTTATGAGAAAAAATATAAAAACGTAATGTCTATTGTATTGAACCCAATATTAATGATATAATAGTAACGATCTTAAAAGTTTTTAAAAATGACTCGTGCACAACTACCGAGTGTCAAAACCAAAACGGGTAGCATACGGTTTACTTTTTCCTTTGACGTGAATGTCTGAGATATAAAGACATGTTTCCTGCAAGGTTAAAAATTAAAATATGGACAAATAGCTATTACGTCACGCATGCATAGTCGTAATGCCGTCGTTCGACCATCGCCTGGCAAATTCCTTCCTTTTTCTTATAAATATATGCACGCATAGAGACATCTAAAGTACCTTCAGTTTTCATGTTCTTTATCACAAGGTGATTAATAAGTTTCGGGGCGGCGTCGAAAGTTTGGAAGATGATGACCGTAGTTGCCAGATATCGAATGTGGAAAACGATCAATTAAGATTCTTAGTCGAAGCAAATCCACGCACAAGCATTAGAGGAGTTGTTTCTGAATTACACGTAACGTGTTTCACGATTTCCACCTGCTTGAGAAATATTGGATGGGCAAACCATAATTAATTTGGGCCTCAGATATTGAATGACAACCAAATGAAACGCCGTGATGATGTATCATTTTTCTTTCTTTTATAGAACAAGAATGGGCATTTCCTCGACCGGCTTGTTAGTTGCGATGAAAAATGACCTTCGACTCAGTGACTTGATTCCGAAAAAGATCCACGACATTTCCTGAAGTAGATTTGTACTAAAGGGGTAATATGACTGTTTGAGGGTCTGCGGCGGTTTAGTCCATTATAGTTTTTTTTTAACGCATACGAAACCGTTATGGCGGAAACGTACTGTAGACATATGGTTAAATCCACGAAAAAACTTCGACATTATTAGTCAATAGCATTAGTCAACATAAAATGTCCAATTTTCTTTCAGAACAATGCCTACTGCACTGTTAAACCAACCCTGCAGAAATTGAACAAATTCGGCGATGAATCTCTGCCTCATTTGCCAAACGCCTTAGAACTCTTACATTCCGACTACCAGTTTCTCAATTATCTCGACAACTTTCTTCGTGAAAATTGCTTGAAATACTTAAGCAATATAAAAACACGATATACTCTTCATCAGAAGGCTAGATTCTTACGTTACCGGCATAAATACTCTCGGTTTCCATTGGAAGAATATGTTGATTCTGACCGTGTTTATTTCAATCGATTAATTTTTATTTGAGTCGAGATATGTTCATCTGGATTTAAATTTTAAAAACTGCGAGAACTTGGTTGCCAACATGACATAAATTTATACCGAATATTTTTTTTTTATTTTGAAACGAATAAATAAAATTGAAGAGATCTTAAAAAAAGGTATAACATTATAAATGTATCCTTGTAAATAAAACATATAATATTTCCTCCCCTAAACATAAAAATGTCCGTCTGTATATTTACAACTCTATATCTTCCAAAACTAATATCGGTAAGCGGCACAAGGTCCTTAAATAATTGGATTTATTGTTGAGCATTATTTTATATGTCATTAGCAGGTTTAAATAATTTAAGGAGTCTATAATGGGTTAAATAAAAAAAAATCGTCATATATTCTGTTCATTCATTTTAGTTTATTTTTACTCCGTTTATATGTGTGCCGCTTTTATAAAGTGGAAACATCAACAGCTTTGATTTCCACGGATTTGCTTTCGGTTTCAAATCTAGCTGATGGTACCAAAATACATTAATTTGACTTTTGAAATTACGACTCAATATAAATATATACGAATTGTTGACAATTATAAATATATCCACCAGCATTTTACGACTGGAAAAACCGGGCGCTCCCTAGCTTGTCTATTATTAACTATTATTAGAATCCGTTTATAATTTTATAATTGAATTATTTTATTTAAATTATACCGTTTAAATTGTACTTTTGAATGTTAATATTGTAAATAGTCCTGTATTTAAATCTATTATTATATATATTTTTATCTTTGTAATTAAAATAAAATACTATTGCATTATATGAATAATACCTATTTTTTCTAGCTAAAGTGAATGCCCAAGTGATTTTTTTTACTTTGACACTTAAAACATGTATTTTTATTTCGTTAAACGTGTTTTTTATATTACTTATGTGTGCTTTTTCTATTTTAAGTTGTTTTTTATTATTACGAATTAGGTAGTTTGAATTTTATCTTTCCTATAATATTACTATGTAATTTCTTTTGCTGCCGTTTGTGGAAAGGATTCCGACAAAATTATCCGTAACGGAAATCATAATTCTACTTCATTGTCTTGAAATGTTATCCAAAATTCTGGATCACCAGACTAAAAATACATTGATCTCGTCTGTAGACAGAGTAAGAAGTCGTCTCCATGTTAATAACGTTTAAACAATTTCCCTCTACGAAACGACATCATATTGTTACAGAAAAAAGTTGCCACACATACATTCAAAAATATCACTTTGTTCGGAAGTATAAACCTATCGTTGAGACCCTAACAGGTACTACCACTCCGGATCAGAGTGGACTGGCAATTAGAGGATGGTTCAACATCCTCAAAGCTCGCAAGCTGGGGACTCAGGATCGAATATAGTTTAAGATCATATCCAGAACCAAGTATATTATATACATATATATGCGTGTGTGTATGTCTATGTGCATGTGTATATATATATATATATATATATATATATATATATATATATATATATATATATATATATATATATGTGTGTGTGTGTGTGTGCGCGTGTGTATGTCTGTGGCTGTGTATGTCTGTGTCTGTGTTTGTGTCTCCGTATGTGTGTGTGCGTGTGTGTTTATACAAACATATGATTATTAAAAATGGATAAAATCCGACGATACGAAATTAAAACGCAGGCGGAGTTGCCTAGAGGCTCGACATTTCCCTCATCCTCTGCGGGTTGTCTCAGGAAGGATTGTACAAATATCTATGTATGTATATGTAAATTTGTCCGTATTTATATACGATGATTGCTGTATCTTTCCAACTTGCATTTAGTTTCGAAGAAGATAGCGCATATATATATATATATATATATATATATATATATATATATATATGTATGTGTGTGTGTGCGTGGAGGGGTGTTTGTGTGTGTGTTAGTGTGTTTATATTACCCAGTGCCAGTAGATAATAAACTTGTATTGGTCCCTAGTGCTAATTTCCTTTTGCCTCAGCTTTACCGACTAGACAAGCCTTATTTTTATCTTTCTGGCGCTCAATAATTGAATATTGGGTGTAAATGGAATGAAAAGCGTATCGTTATTTAATTACCAGATCCAACTTCTATTCTGTGCATTGATATCTTACGAAGGGTCGGAGAGTAAAGGAAAAGAAGAATATCGCGACATCCTTTCCGCTGCACATCTCTCTTTCTCTCGAACACGGAACGCACCATGTCAGTGTGTTGTAAGCACGTCGGTTATTTACATAGATATGTACGTAGCTATCATCTGCTAGGAGCATTTCTCGAGTTAGGGTTTTGTTTGTTTGTTTTTGGCTCAGTGGATGAAATTAACCATTTATTTAACGGACGCTTGTCAACATAGAAAACAGTACAATCAATAATATACAGTTACAAAAGTTCCAAAATTATATATACACACACACACACACACACACACACACACACACACATATATATATATATATATATATTATGTATGGTAAAGCGATACAATTGTCGGCGTTAAAAGACGAGATTATTCTCATTTCCTTTTCAGGAAAATGTTGTTCTTCTTTGTTGCAGACAACCCACTAGTGTGGCAATTGTGTTCGGATGCCAAGATCAATAGTAACTTCTATCAAGTCTATAAGTAACATAATGTTCAACGAGCGAGATCGGAGATGCGTCGATGTACAACTAACGCGCCCTACCGATCAAAATTAGCAAAACACAACTATTGCCAGCACACTCAAAATGCATAGCTGGATTTCCTCGAATAACAGGGGCGTGCACATGGTGATTAAAATAAAGTGTTCGACCACGGTTATCGTCTGTGGTGGGGCTTCAAGTGAGAATCACATCATACCACTCCACATCTTAAAAATCGTCTTGAAAGTCAACATCAAAGTGTATCTAGATGTATTGAAGAT
>NC_136512.1:24879490-24896990 GCF_053919585.1 Euprymna scolopes | reverse complement strand
ATTCTTCTAAGTGGTAAAAAGATGCTCAGATAAGCGACCTTTTTCTCCATGTGTCTCTTGATATTATCACATTCAAACTAATTACTTAAATCCACGTTTCCAAAACTTCAGGACAGCAGAGCAAAGGTTTTATACTAAGCATTTACAAGATAATTTCTCAAATAAATATAAAAAACATTAATTTCAAATTATAAATAATGATAATATTTATAACCACAATTTTTTTGATTAATGAAAAATTGTTGCGTTTTTCGTTATTTTTTCATGAACCACACTGAAGTTATACACATGTGTAGTTATATACATGTGTATATCTACTTCTAGTATCGAATAATTACATGTTTGCAACTGTTTAATTTTTTTTTATAAAGCATTTGCCCTGTTTTTTAATAAAGTGGCTCCGGAGCCCCTCAGCCTCGCTCACGGAGCCCCACTGCTACGTGAAGCACACTTTGAGAAACCTGCTTTAAACTATAACAACAATTAATTTTAAATTTTGGTAGACGCGACACTCATATGTATTCGGAACGTCATGGCTTACTGTTACGGTGTTTAATGGTAATATAAACGAAAGGAACACAGGGCTCTTAGAAACAAACATTTATTTACATATATTACAGGCAAAGCGAGTTGACCAATGCCATTCCCCAACTGTTGGCCGCTTTTGCACAAGATCTGCTTGGCCGCGTACCAAACTGACTATAGGGCACCGGTACTTGTTACCAAAAGTGACGCCGTGAGATAGTCCACTAATCCCATGGAGGGGAGTCGCAAACACTTACCCGGCCTGACGATTTATGTTTGATTAGAGAAACAATAATATAACACATCGAATCGTATTTTACTCAAAAATTAAAATGTAGTTGTTCATCAATAGACGGGTGTGTTTCTCTTCTTTATTAAAGCTATCAATGCCGTATTCTTGCCATAAAGAAGTTGATGCGGCAACCAATATGCTAAATCCAGTAAATAGGTTAACATTTTTAAAGTGTTTTAATTTAGACTGTCTTCTAATCACAGTCACCAGTTCAACCGCGGTAGCAGCGAGTGATTGTTTTACAAGTAAAGCCAATATATATATATATACTCCGACTAAATTAACGCGCGTCTGTACCGTTAACATTAATAACCTGAGTACACACGGACAGCTACCTGTTGGGTGGGGGAGGTAGCATACCGTGTTTTCACATAGATTTTCTGTTTATTCGATATGTTTAGGTTGATGCCAAGATGCTCTTACAAGTCGACACATTCTCCTCCATACACACACACGTCCGCCATCACACAAACTCATGCGCGCGCGCACACACACACACACACACACACACACACACATATATATATGTACATATGTGTATATATATACATATATATATATGTACATATATATATATATATATATATATATATATATATATATATATATATATATATATATATATATATAAAGATGTTTATCACGCTGACGACAGATGAAACCTAGAAACAGGCAAGTCCATGGATAGCTTTTATGAATTTAAACTATTTGATATATATTTTAATTAAAATATATATTCAAATTCTTAATTAAAATACATATCATAATAAATTATAATAAAAAAATTCGTCCCAAATAAGAGTTTTTTTTTTTTTTTTTTTTTACACAGTGATCACCACTTATCAAGGCCCGGAAGCCACTCAGGGATAAGGGTTATTGTAAGTACATCACGTTAGTGAGGAGATTTTATGAAGTGTTTAATTAGGGGGGCGGCTCATTAGGAATTTGTTAACATTAGACTTGAAGGCATCCAAGTTGTAGTCCGGAGGGAAGCAGGCAGACGGAACAGAGTACCTCGAATATGAAAAAAAGGGCAGGTAACTCCCTTAAAACGTCCTCGTAACTTAATTAAATATGCAAACACTGCAATAAAAATTAATAAATAAATAATCACTTATGCATATATATATATATATAATATTAATTTCTTATGTATATATATATATATATATAGAGAGAGAGAAAGAGAGAGAGAAAGAGAGAGATATATAATATAGTATCTTATGTATATATATATATATATATATATATATATATATATATATATATATATATATCAGTGTCTGGTTGACCAAATTAAACCACCCTAACCCTTACCACCTTCTAATGTTTATTAGATCTTAAAACTTTAAATTAACAACCCACCTTTCCCTATCCCTCTCTATTTCTCTCTCTTTCCCCTACGTATATCCCTATCAATGTTTAGCTAATTTTTTAACCCCCCCTTACACCTACATCCGTCTAATGTTTATGACACCTTAAAACTTTACCTTCACCCCCTCCCTCCGTTTTTCGTGCTTCTTCTAATATATTTTTTTCCAATCATAATAACCCTTTCTGTAATGTCTGAAAATGTTACTGGATCGATAATACTATTCGGTAACCAACACATGTGTAATTAAGCAGATAAAACGGTAATAAAATCTAACATATACATACAGTTGTGCGCAAAAGTATTCGACCCCTACCAAAAGTGTCTTATTTGTTTGAATGGATACTTCAATAATCTTTAAAACTTTCTTTAACGACTAAGTTCGAATAAACTGTATAGTTTTCAACAAAAAAATAATAAAAAGTAATTAGTGCTTGATAATATAAATAAATTTATTTACAAAAATAAAAATATGGATGTTGCAAAAGTATTCGACCCCTTTTCATTAATACTTGGTTGAAGCTCATTTGACCTTGATTACTGCAAGTAAACGTTTCCTACAACATCTAACGAGACTTCTACATCTGTCCACTTGAATTTTAAGCCACTCTTCTTGACAGTACTGTTTTAATTCAATCAAATTATATGGTTTTCTTTTATGTACCGCAATTTTTAAATCATGCCATAAGTGCTCAATCGGATTTAGGTCTGGAGACTGGGAAGGCCACTCTAGAACTTTCACCTTATTATCCTTTAACTATGCCTTAGTGCTCTTTGAAGTGTGTTTAGGATCATTGTCCTGTTGAAAGGTTTACCTCCTTCCATGGCCCAACTGGTTCGCAGACGGAACAAGATTTTCTTTCAGTATGGACTGATATTTTACTGAATCCATTCTTCCATCGATTATGGTTAATCTTCCAGTTCGATTTATACTGAAACAGCCCCACACCATGATTGATCAACCTCCATGCTTAACGGTTGGAACGGTATTCTTCACATTATAAGCAGTATTTTCTTTTCGGCATACATAGCGTTGCTGGTTGCGTCCAAATAGTTCCACTTTCGTTTCGCCTGACCAAATTATATTATTCCAGTAATCAATAGGCATTTCTAGGAACTTTTTTGCAAAATTTAATCGAGCCTTTTGATGAGCTTTGGAAATTAAGGGCTTCCTTCTGGCAATACGTCCATGCAATCCGGCTCGATTTAATGCCCTACGAATAGTTGACAAGTGTACATCCGAGCCAGCATTCTTCAAATCGTTCTGCACATCCTTTAGGTAAGATTAAGAGTCTATTGAAACTTGTCTAACAATTTTCCTAGCCTCACGTGTCGTATTTTTTCTTGAACGACCTGACCTTGGAAGATTGATACAATCCCTTTTAATTTCCATTTTTTGATAATGGACATAATAGTCGACCATGGTATAGAAAAATCGTTTGGAAAATTTTAATAACCTTCTCCAGACTGGTACGCATCGATTACTTTCTTTTTAATGTCTTCAGATTACTCTTTGTTCTTTGTCATAGTTGCAGATTTATTCACCTTGAAAAATATTTTTTTTACTTGAAACAATTATTTAATCATGCAATATGGCATTGGAGTTCAATTTGAACTGATTTTAGATTCAGTAGAGTCATAAATATTATTTATAGGAAATAAATACAAGGTCAGACTAAAATAATAAACTTAATGACGCTTTTCTTTAAACTTTAAATTAAAGGGGTCGAATATATTTGCAACATCCATATTTATATTTTTTGTAAATAAATTGATATATATTATTCATCTCGAATTACTTTTCCTCATTTATTGTTGAAAAATATACAAATTATTCATAATTAGCCGTTTAAAGGCGTTATGAAGATTTTTGATGCATAGAATAAACGAAACAAGAAAATTTACACAGGGGTCGAATATTTTTGCGCACAACTGTATATATATATATGTATATATATATATATATACATATATATATATGTGTGTGTGTGTGTGTGTGTGTGTTTGCATATTTGTGCAATTCAGTTTTCATAAAAAATCAGTTCAAACAAAATTTTCCGTGGTTACCTTGGCTACTTGTAAGTCTGAGTAAAAACGGAAGAGGGTTGACTTGTTCAAGCGGTGTCTCTCCCGCTATAACAACGGGAATGTTAATTTCTGAAGAAGGATACATTTGTTTTCATATTAGAGCCATTCAATACATCAAAACATTTTTCGGTATAAGAACTTTAAATATAAGTGAAACCTAACTTTTTTTAACGTTATGTCAAACACTTTTCCTGTTTAAAATCTTGCTTATTTCAAGCTCTAGGGTTTAAAGCCGATGTGGGAGCAGTTACAAGATTAGCGTGTATATGACCTGCTGTGCGTTGTCATGATGAAAGTTGATACCTTCTGACTGATATGTTTTGTTATGACAGTTTTGATCTGCCTCAGCAGTTTACAGTAGTTTCCCCAATCAACATTTAATTCTTTTCTTAAAGAAATGAGATGTTGATAAAGTCTTGCACGATCGAAACGAATGTGAGCATCATTTCTTCATTGACCACTGGAACTTGAACATGTTCAGTGGAGAGCCTTAATCCATCGATTTCATGGACTCCAGTTTGGACTCAAGCTTATAGCGCCAAACCAATGTGTGTGGGTGTATATGTGTGTGAGTCTGTGTGTATTTCCCTATCATTGTCCTATGATAGGGCGAGAAGATGATGCGTAGTTTCGAGCAGCATCTTTGCATAACAGTATTTTTCATGCACAATATCGTAACCTTCGTGCTCTTCTCGGCACATGTTATCATGGTTCAAAACTGCAATCGAAGCGCATGTTCCCATGCGGAAATTCTATAGCAAGCCCCACTCCCCTAATGGTTTACTTCGACTTGCGCAACTGCCATTGCTCAAATGCAGCATGCATTCCGCAGGTTTAATCGACATAAGTCCAGTTCAAACAGACAAAAGTACATAGAAGCTAGAAGTAACGTTAAGAAAGAAATAGCGACAGCTAAGAGGGAATTTACGGAAACCACTAAAAAACGCATCAGAGCACAAAAACTAGGAACTCGTGACTTCTGGAAAATCTACAACAGTGTAGTAAATAATGGGCAATCAAAAATTCCCCCACTAACCAACAATCACGAGGTTCTTTGCTCAGCAACCGAGAAGGCTAACATGCTTGCCAGTCGGTTTGCCTCAAACTCCACACTGGACCCTCTAAACCACCCTCTACCTCAATTTCCTATGCGGACAGACGCCACGCTAGACGATCTGAAAATCACCCCTGCTCAGGTGCATGCTATCATAAAAAACCTTGACACTTCCAAAGCATGTGGACCCGACCTCATCCCAGCTGTGCTATTAAAAAAGTGCTCAGCCGAAGTAGCTCCAGTTCTCTCCAAACTCTACAACAAATGCCTTAATGAATCTTGCTTTCCGAGCTGTTGGAAAACTGCTTCTGTAGTACCAGTATTCAAGAATTCTGGCGAAAGAACTGACCCATTAAATTATCGCCCTATTAGCCTCCTCCCACTTTTTGCCAAAATATTTGAGACCTTAATTAACCATGCTCTAGTCCAGCACCTTACAGATGCTAAACTTCTGACCGACCTACAATATGGATTTAGACAAGCCCGTTCCACGGCAGACATCCTCACTGTAATCTCTGAACGCATATACCATTCACTGGACAAAGCGGGAGAGGGCAGAGCGGTAGCTCTAGATATATCTAAGGCTTTTGACAGGGTATGGCATGAGGGTCTCCTCAGGAAGATTAGATCTTACGGTATCACTGGTAGAATACTTAACATAATTAAATCCTTCTTAGATAAGAGAAAAATCCAGGTTGTCCTCGACGGTCGTACATCTAAACAATATGATATAAATGCGGGAGTGCCCCAAGGATCTATCCTTGGACCTCTGCTGTTCCTGATATTCATAAATGACCTCCCCGACAAGATTGCCTCTGAGATGGGTATATATGCTGATGACACCACACTCTATAGCAGGCACGACAGGAAAACAAACGGACATATATCTAAAGTAATGGTAGAAACACTAGAGGATGACCTCCAATCAGTAGTAGAATGGGGACAAAAATGGTTGGTCACGTTCAATGCCACCAAGACAAAACTGGTTTCATTCAATAATTACAAGAAACCTTCTCTACCACCTATAGCAATGGCCAACGACTCTTTATCTGAGAGTACGTCTCTCAAGGTCCTTGGCCTAACGTTCACAAGAAACATGAGTTGGAACAATTACATCGAGGGCATTGCCAGGGCCGCTGCAAGGAAGGTGGGCTCTCTCTACCGTGCTAGAAAACTTTTAACACCCGAAAGTATCCTGTACCTCTATAAGGCCACTATTCGCCCATGTATGGAGTATTGCTGTCATATTTGGGCCGGTGCATCGGCTACTAGTCTCTCGCTCCTTGACAGGGTTCAAAAGAGAGTCGCAAATCTGATAGGCCCTAAACTGGCATCTAAACTTCAGCCTCTGTCCCATCGTCGAAACGTTGCATCCCTCTGCCTGTTCTACAAGTATTATAATGGTGAATGCTCTGAAGAACTGCAAGCACTTGTGCCCCCACGACGTGAACACCCTCGACAAACCCGACAAGCTGCAAAATCCCACCCCCACACTGTAGAGATCCCTAGATGTAAAAGATCTTTCTACTCCAGTAGTTTCTTCCCCAGAACTGCTAGACTTTGGAATTTCATTCCAGGTCACTGCTTCCCCAACTGTACTGACATGCATAAGTTCAAGTGCAACGTGAACCAACATCTCGCTGCCCTAATCCCTACATAGTACCCCAGTAGATGTTTCCCCTGATAGTAGCCCCCTACACCAAAGTGGCAATGTGCCTTGTTTGGGGTGAAAATGTAATAAAAAAAAAATCTCCTTCTTTATAAACTCACCATCCTTCTTGTAGCCAGGAAGACACTGCTGGAACAACTCGACCCTCTTCTTATGCGGTCTGTAGTAAGCTTCTTTAACACAGACTGGCAGATGACACTTAAGTAGTCAGGATCATCACGGAAAATGTTATTTGCTGTGTCATGAGATAAACTCAGCATTTCCGCAATGCCACTACTATTCCTCTTCTTCTCTCAGGCAGAATTAGGTTATTTACTTATTTGATTACACACGGAGACTTTATTACTCTAGGCCTCCAATGTCTATCATAATTCTAGATAGACAATTAAGCCAACCTGAAGATACTCTCTCAGCTGAAACATGTGGCACTATATAGCTAAAAATTCTGCTACAAATTAGAGCTTGTTTTCACGATTCAACCAGCAAATGTGATAACTGACCGGTGTTCCATCTCGGAGCATGGTTTCTCGTCGGCCATCATTTTTAATCGCCAAAACGCTCAATGTTTTTTCATGAATCTGCAAAAGAAATGTATTTCATTTGAAAAAGAAGTGAATAGACAATTTTTTAAAAGTAAACTTAAATGTGCATTAGAGGCTTTTTGTCAAAAAATATCGCCGTATTTATTAAATAACTTTTGTATGCTTCTAAGTTCAATGCAATCATATCTTAGATAATATGTATCCCTATCATTCATCTAGCATAGGGCGACCAGACTATGTGTAGTTTCGAGCATCATCTATGCATAACGGTATTTTCATACAGAGCATCGCAACCATCACGCTGATATTTTATTTTTATATTGAATTGCTTCTCAGGAAATTCTAAGTTACATGTTTTTTTCAGGATTACTTAGAAATATTTCTTTTCTTAGGACCAAGCTTATAAGGCGGCACTTAATATATATAGGTTGCAGATGTTAAAAGTCAACTATAAATTTCGTCAACATATGTTGAATAAGTAAGCGCTCTATACAATTGATACATTTTAAGAACTGCTGTAACTGTGCTTATTGCTTATTTACTGCGGCGATGCGACAGAACCTAGATTGGTCGAAAATTCCGATTAAGCGACACTTATTAGTAACAGGGTGCCTTATTGAACTTTGTTTTAAAGCGAGAGGCAAATGAGAGATGACACAGCCTTAATGTGACAACAATGCGACGTGAATTGATGAATTGTGTCTTTGTAAATTATAAACATCAAGTGTAAGTAATTTTCTAGACCAGTAGAAATAGCCAACTTAGTTTCATTGCAGAAGCCTTATGGTGTCTTCATGTATTTAAATTCATATTGACTGTTCATGTAAGACCGAGAAGTTTGAAAGGCAATATCTAGGGTTTTATTTGTCAATTCGTGTCTTCCATACATTTCTATTTATACGTTCCTTTTATTTTTGTTTTCCTCTTTGACTCGTTTCAAACGGTTGTTATCTAAAGCTAATATATTTACAAACACCATTTTTAAAAGCTATTACACAGTGGTGTCGTTTTAAATAGGGATTGTCGCACATACGACAGCACTGAACGTCATCAGCGGAACCGAACGTGGTAAGATTAACAACGATAGTCACCAACGAGGTAGAGATATCGTTTAAGGGTAAAATACGACGAAAGTGTTAGTTTGCGTCAACGATGTGTCAGATAAAAAGATTGTGAACGAGAACAGAGGTGGGAAAGATCCGAAAGAAGAAATGATAATAGAAATAAAAGGTGCGAGGTGCGTATTAAAATAGGGAATAAGAAAACACAGGCAGGGAAAAAATGACTCGGCGGACTCTTTTAATACATTAAGAAAAATTTCGTTCCAAAAGTTATTCCTTCTTTTTATTCTGCCCAATTTGACCACAAAAGAATTGTAATGTAAATTGTTATTGTTACGTTGTTGCTCTATAATAAAGGGTTGAGTGTTTGTTGCGTCATCTCTAATAATGGATTAGAAGAGATGACGTGTTATATTATATATTTATGTTGTATTATAAAGGGAATCGTGTGTGAGTGACATGTATTTTAAGAACCTACCTCTGCTTCTTCGATGTTGGACCATCTGGAATTTCTCGTCCTGGAGGGATACTTGATACCTGTTTTTGGATGAAGATTCAATCACTCCAAGACAAGGAATTAGTTCTATAGTTTATTTCACTTTCTCAGATGTCCTGCAGAAGGTGGAAAGTGAAATCGGCCTGTGTGGGTTCTTCTTCTACACACGTCAGCGTTCGTCCCCCCAGTGAAGAGGAGGAGACTACGGAGAGCCGCCCGTTGTCTTCTGAGTCCAAATCAAATCTCCACGATTCAGCTAATCTGATCACATGACTCACACGCAAGCAAATCAGCTGATATTTTACTTCTGGTCAACATGTCTATACTATAATTCCACTCTCCCCTCTCTCTCTCTCTCTCTCTCTCTTTCTCTCTATTCTTTAACATTATGATGACTGAATACATGCATTAATAACTTGATAGATTTTTCTCTCGTTTGCAGATACGGACTGCCACTATAAGAACATCCCCTGTCAAAAGTGTTTTCATTCGCTGCGGCCAATAATTCAAAATGCGCTTTCCGTTCTATATAATTGCTATTACCTATTTTGTTTATCACAAAAATAAATAAATAACATCTACAAAAAAATGTGACTAGATAATTACAGTATATATATATATATATATATATATATATATATATATATATATATATATATATGTATACTGTAATTATCTAGTCACAAATATATTTATTATATTTTTACTTCAAACAAGGCACATTGCCAATTTGATGTAGGGGGCTACTATCAGGGGCATACGCTACAGGGGTACAATGTGGAAGTTTGCCAGCAAGATGTCAGTTCGCGTTACACTTCTGCATATCAGTACAGTTGGGGAAACAGGAACTCGGAAGGGAATTCCAAAGTCCAGCGGTTTCGGGGAAGAAACTACTGGAGTAGAAGACTCTCTTACTTCTAGGAATCTCAGCTGCTAAGGGGTGGGAGTTTGCTGCTTGTCTTTTTTTTCGGGTATATTTACGTCGAAGGGATACAAGTACTTGCAGTTCATCGGAGCATTCACCGTTAAAATATTTGTAGAACAGGCAGAGGGATGCTACATTTCGTCGATTGGACAGAGGCTGAAGTTTAGATAACAGTTCAGGACCTATCAGGTTGGCGACCTTTTGAACGTTATCTAGGAGCGAGAGACTAGTAGCAGATGTACCAGCCCAAATATGACAACAAGAATCCATACATGGACGGATGGTGGCCTTATAGAAGTACAGGCTACTTTCGGGCGTTAGCACGGTAGAGAGAACCTACCTTTTTTGCAGCGGCCCTAACGATGCTCTCAATGTAATTTTTCTAACTCATGTCTCCGGTGAACGTTAGGCTGAGGAGTTTAAAAGATGTACTTTCAGATAAAGAGTTTTTAGCCATTGCCATTGGTGGTAGGGAAGGTTTCTTGTCGTTATTGAAGAAACAAGTTTAGTCTTAGCAGCATTGAATGTGATCACTCATCTTTGTCCTCATTCCACTACAGATTGGAGTCCAGCCTCTAGAGTTTCTGCCATTTCTCTAGATATGTGTCCATTTCTTTTCCTGTCGTGTCTGTTTTAGAGCGTGGTGTCATCAGCATATTGTTTAGATGTACGACATATATATATATATATATATATATATATATATATATATTATTCAATTTTCACCCCAAACAAGGAACAGTGCAACTTTGATGCAGGGGGCTACTATCAGGGACTTAATTAGCGGGGTCATTATGAAGGGAGATGAGTAGAAAGATGTTTGTTATCATTACACTTGAACTTCTGCATATCATTGCAGTTGGGAAAGCAGAATCCCGGAAGGGAGTTCCAAAGACCCGCAGTTCTGGGGAAGAAACTATTGGAGTAAAAGGTTTTCTTGCACCTAAGGATCTCTACTGTAAAGGGATGAGACTTAGTAGATTGTCGGGTTTGTCGGGGGTAGTTACGTCGGGGAGGTACAAGTGTTTGCAGTTCGTCAGAGCATTCACCATTGAAGTATTTGTAGAACAGGCAGAGGGATGCAACATCTCGTCGATGGGACAGAGGCTGAAGCCTAGATGACAGTTCAGGACCTATCAGGTTGGCGACTCTTTTTTGAACCCTGCCCAGGAGCGAGAGACAAGAAGCAGATGCACCAGCCCAGATGTGACAACAGTACTCCATACATGGGCGAATGGTTGCCTTATAGAGGTATAGGATACTGCCAGGCGTAAGTAGTTTTCTAGCACGGTAGATGGAGCCAACCTTCCTTGCAGCATATATATATATATACATATAGATATACATATATACATAAATAGATGTATATATGTATATATATTTATATATATATATATATATATATATATATATGTATTTATGTATGTGTGTGTGCGTACTAGAAATCTTGCCAGCGTCTCCAGCCGTAAAATCCGGTCAAATAGGATATTCACTTAATACAGATTTCGCATTTAATCTGATAGATCCTATACTCTGATGCTTAATCACGCCACATCTATATAAGTGAACGATCAACATTGCTCCGTTGGGAATACACTTTAATATGATATTTTAATTCATTCAAACCGGAAACGTTTTTAGGACCGTTACATTCAGCACCACTTGAAAAATCTTTCGTTGCCCACTTAGGTCGGGATTGCGTTTCTCATTCTCCCGCCCGCTGCTGGGCACAGCCGGCCAATTGTAATTTTCGCTTTGCACGCCCGTCTCCTTTGGCGCCCGATTGTGTTTTGTTTCGGTCACGCGGTGTATACATTGTCTTTATTTTTCTTTTTTTCTTCGCACACACACTATACTTTGCATATGCCTTTTTGGCAACTGCTGCTTCTAATCTCCTTGCAGTCAGCCATCTTTCGCTGCTGCTGATAATTTCCCACGTGCGCACATGCACTGTGTCAACGTAAATCCGTATAACACGCACAAGCAACACCAAAACTTATAATGCATATATATATATTATATATATATATATATATATATATATATATATATATATATATATATATATATATATATATATATATATATATACAGTGATGATCATATTTATTGGCACGGTAAAATAAAAGTTAAATTTTGTCTAATAAATTCTAAAAAAAGGGATTAAATTAAAGAAAATAACAAAGTATATTATGTATTTTTAACTGGCCTTTCCGATGCAGCAATCGGATTTTAGAAAAAATAAATAACAAAGGAACAACAAACATAATTGCAAAAAACCCTTGTTCAAAATTATTGGCACGGCTTTGTTTTTCTTTTAGTATCAGTATAATATCAATCAATTTCCGGTGTACGTGCTTTCTGAACTTTTTTATAACCATATTATGCTTGTTTAACGCTAATTCAGTGAATAATTTTTTTCAGATAATTTTTAGATAGCGATTTATTTAAACTATTATAAGTGACTAAATTATAATTTTCAATCGCCATGGTTAAAACTAAGGAACACAGCGAAGACGTCAGGAAGCTTGTTGTAGCATGCCATACCAATGGGGAGGGCTATGATAAGATTTCAAAGAAGCTAAACCTTCCCAAATCCACTGTTAGAGACATAATAAACAAGTTCAAATCGCAAGGCCACGTTATGAGTTTAGAGGGTAGAGGGAGAAAAAGGATTCTTTCCCCAAGAGATGAACGGAAAATTGTTCGACAAGTAAAACAAAACCCAAGGATCTCTGTTGGGGAGATTGTTGATGAACAGAGCACCTCTGGAGTGAATGTATCTCGACATACAGTTGGTAGAGTTTTGAAGAGAGCTGGTTTAAAAGCATGTCGTCCGAGAAAGACTCCCTTATTGAAGCCTATGCACCTGAAAGCAAGGCTAGCCTTTGCAAAACGTCATATTGATAAAGATGTTGCATTCTGGAAACGTGTTCTATGGACTGACGAAACGAAAATAGAGTTATTTGGCCATAATAAAGTGTCTTATATTTACAGAAAATCTGGCGAAGTTTTCCTGCCTAAGAACACCATACCCACAGTGAAGCACGGTGGAGGCAGTTTGATGTTTTGGGGATCCTTTGCTGCCTCTTGACCAGGGCGACTTGTTAAGGTCACAGGTAGCATAAAAAAGGAAGATTATGTTAAAATATTGGATGAAAACCTGAAAGACTCTGCTAAAGAGCTCTCACTTGGTCGTCGTTGGTGGTTCATGCAAGATAATGACCCAAAGCATTCGGCTAAACTGACTAAGAAATGGCTTGAGGACAATCATATTAATGTTTTGGAGTGGCCATCACAAAGCCCAGACCTTAATCCAATTGAAAATTTATGGAGAACATTAAAATTGAGGTTAATGCAAAGGAAGCCTAAGAATTTTATTCAATTGGAGGATTATTGTCAGGAAGAGTGGGCTAAAATTACTACTGAAGAGTGCAACAACTTGGTTGTAAACTATGAAAAGCGACTGAGGAAGGTAATCAAGGCCAAAGGCTATACAATTGATTATTAAATAAATCGTGCCAATAATTTTGAACAAGGGCTTTTTGCAATTATGTTTGTTGTTCCTTTGTTATTTATTTTTTCTAAAATCCGATTGCTGCATCGGAAAGGCCAGTTAAAAATACATAATATACTTTGTTATTTTCTTTAATTTAATCCCTTTTTTAGAATTTATTAGACAAAATTTAACTTTTATTTTACCGTGCCAATAAATATGATCATCACTGTATATATGTATATATAACATAAATAACAAAGCACAATACGCAATTACGCTCGAGTTCCTTCAGCTATGATCGAAAACTAAACCAAAACCTATAAAGAATTCTTGGTAAAATTATTTTTTTAAAATTATGACTTGAGTGGCATCAGCTATAATCGGTACTAAAATCCAAACTCATGACGAATTCTTTGTAAAATAATTCATTTCAAAATTGGAAGTTCATAATAATTAAACGGCAGTCAGTCGGAAGGAAAAAAGATGTAAGCGTGACACAAAATAACACACGCTATCGTATTCATATATAGATTATCATTGATAGAAAATTTGAATTCAAATCTGTAGCTAATGTCTGATATATCCAAGCACCAATCTGATCTTAACTGATAGTGGGCAAAGCAAATTTAGTTTGACAGGTGTATTTCTTATCTTTTTTTTTTACACAGTGATCACCACTTTTCAAGGCCCGGAAGCCACTCAGGGATAAGGGTTATTGCAAGTACATTACTTTAGTGAGGAGATTTGTTGAAGTGTTTACTTAAGGGGGCGGTTCATTAGGAATTTGTTAACATTGGACTTGAAGACATCCAAGTTGTAGTCCGGAGGGAAGCAGGCAGACGGAACAGAGTTCCACAGGCGTGCAGTTCTAAGAAAGAAGCTTTGTTCATGGAATCCGCGTTTTGATTTAGGCACAGATATAGAGTGGGGGAAATTTTTCACAGTGGATTCAGCTAGACGGGTGTTTTTCGTGAAAGATTGGCGAGGGGGGACCAGAGATTGGAGTTCAGACAAGCATCTGCCATGGAAATAACGATAAAACAAGGACAGGCTCGCAACGTCTCTTCTGTGGGAGAGAGGTTGCAGGGTAGAGAAAAGGGCATCCCCCACTAAACCACGAAGTCTATTTTGTACTCTGTCAAGGCAGGATAATAAAATGCACGCAGAACAACGAACATTTAAATCTTACTTTTATGTTTGACGGTAGAAAGGAGACTCTATTGCAAATTATGCCTGATATTAAAAACAGAACTGATAAATGTGTCTCATGTCTACACAAACTAGAAATAGTTGCTTTATAAAACGTCTAAGACACAGATTACTTAAAATTTAGCCTGCCTTCCGTGATAAATAGGAACATCTTATCGCAAATCTGGTTAAGCTATGACTACTGTATAATTTTACTTTTAGAACGAACAAAAGGAATACACTATTACTAAACGTGGGTAATGCGTAGAGAACAGATTGTAATTCTCAGCACTGAATACAAACTAAAATATCTCACACTTGCACATAACAAATAGAATTCAAATTCTTAAAGAAAAGGGAACATGTTATTGAAAACATATGTACGTCAATAGTGAATGACATTTTCTTTGTTATTTAACGACGAAATGGATATATCGTTTCAAACATGCATGATAAAGAGAATGGAAAATGTTATACAGGATGGGCCACTAAAAAGAAGCCCGATACTATAATTGTTCTCATCATCTTTCTAGATTAAGCTGTCCACTTAAAAGTCGTCCGATCTCTCTAATATTTCTCTTAACGATCAATGTTTGACACCACAAAACAAAAATCAATTCTTTTTTTTAACAAAATGTCGCTACATGCCACACGTGTCACGGATCACCAACACAAGTTCATGACATGTTTACGGAAGATAGAACAATAAGCAAAGGGTTATGGTCACTACGTGTCCCGGACTTGTCATCATGGAGAGATTTAAAACACAATCGTTATGTAAATAGACCCCACAATGTAGACCAACGTAAGGAGAACATTACAAAACTGTCATGAGTATCACCAGAGAATATCTACAGGCAGTATCTGCAAACGTCGTTAAACGAGCCCAGGAAAGCATAGATGTCAGCGGGGAGCACTGCTAGACTCTTTTATAAAACTAAAGGTAATTTAAACAATAACAGAATGTTCCTCATCTCTCTTATATTTTCTGGGCTACATTTAAAATATTGTATTTAAAATATTTGCGTGGCAAATTGAACTCGAAATTATAATTTCTGGTTTAAAAGAAAAAAAAAGAATAGTCTTTATTAAACTTGATGAAAAAGAGGACTTACATTTCGGAATGGGAGACCCGATAGACAAAAAGGGAACGTAATTTGAAAGTTGGGCAAAACCAATTTCAATAATGTTAGACAGACTAATCAAACAACTATTTTAAACTTACATCTGACAAAGAAAACCCTCGATTTGGCAGATCAAAGTAAATACTATTTCATACTTATTTTTGATAGAGATAATAAATGCAGTCACAAAGTAATAGCTAGTAAGACGGAAAAAATCTCATATCGAAATCACACTTCATAAACAATGTAGATTGCAATTTCCATTAAAATCACAAGAGACCAACATACTTGTGTTTCGATAATGCGTTGCATCGAAACAGAAAAACATGTTTATATCATAGCCTCACAGATCATCCGACACTTTTAAATTATAATAATCGTAATTTTAACACCAAAACCGATACAATATTATGTTAAACTAAAAGCTTAATCCTCGATGATACAGTTGTTTCAGTGTTTAGAATTTTATACAGAATATGACATTTTCTGTTCTTTTTTGGGTTTTTTTTTGGGGGGGATTGCCTATTATAAAATCTAATCCGCAGTGATTAACTGTAAATTTAAGTAATTAATAGGTTACGGATATCCTAGTAAAATCATTTATAACGTTGCTTAAATCGAAAATTTAAAAGAAATAGTCTCTTGTAATATAATTTTAAATGGAATTAATATAATTAAATAAATTAACATTATTTTTATTAAATAAAATATTAAAGGTAAAAGTGCTAACCTTTCACTAGAGTATGTGTTACTTATGTGTAAAGCAGATTTACCTTATCATCTAATATAGTACATACTAGTACGTGAGAAATTATCAGCAACAGAGAAAAATGGCGGTTTGCAAAGAGATTAGCAGGAATCGTAACTGAAAAAAAGCATATGCAAATTATATATAGTGTGTGAAAAGAACCGGCAAAATAAAAAGGATAAATATACTACGTGTTGGAAAAGAAACAACGTCGGCGTCGAAGGAGGCGTACAGGAAATTAAAAGCTAGGAATGGGCCGGCTGTGCCATGCTTGCGGTCGGAGGAAAGAAACATTTTCGCCATGCTAAAATAGACAGGTGACAGGGAGAGACTTTTTACGTTGTGCTGAAAGTAACAGTCATAAAACCGTTATGGATTATATTTTTATTAATTACTAAGGTAAAGAATGACGGTCAGGTTACAATAAAGCGAAACAATCCGAACAAATAAAATAAGCGAGAGATTGAGATACAAATGAAATTCATGACATGGACAAATGAACATCTTTTAACGTGTGTATTTTATGTTTTGTTTAAGGAATCATATTATCATTTCAATCAAATAGAATATGATGTGCAGATTCCCGTGTTCGACGGAAAGATCCTCGAGTCTGAGCAGATACAACTGAACAAGGTTGAGAGTGACATCCACTGAAACGTTGTGAAAATAACACTCAAGATTAGAAGTATCGTCAGAAGAATCACAATAATACAAATAACAAATGCCTTTTCAGTCTCGAAAGGCAAAGGTTACCTCTTTTAGGGGCATCTGCGCGTGTAATTGTGATGCAAGTGTTGACCAATACTCAATCACACCTCTACTGAATCGGCACTGTTTGAGTCTAGTGGCAAGGAGAAGTTCAAGACGATCGGAAAAATTGGCGAGATAAGCGGAAAACACATACTGCACCTTGAATA
>NC_136512.1:24824490-24876990 GCF_053919585.1 Euprymna scolopes | reverse complement strand
TATATATATATATATATATATATATATATATATATATATATATATATATAGTTGGGACGAGGCGAAGTTTGCAAACGTCTTTGTATATAATAGTGTAAAAGAGTAAGCACGAAACAAGGTTTTCAATCAAAGCATTTATTTTTTTTTTATTTTCCAATTTTCTTTCTTTGAAGATTGTGACATTGGGTAGGTGGCAGATTAACCATGTGCCAACATTGCCCTGCTTTTTATTGAAACCAACCGAGAGAGCTTTTTAATATCCTCGTTGTTCCCTAAAGTGCAGTTGTCTAGATCTCTTTTGCACTTGGTTCACCAGGAATATATGTTAGGTAGAACTTCAGGTTCTTCTTCAGAACCCCTGTGGCACCTACACTAACTGGTATGATTGATATCCCCCTAAGATTCAAGTTTCTTTTCATATCATACATGAGACCTTCATATTTGGTGAGTTTCTCCCTGTCAGCTCTGGTCAGACCTCCACCATTAAAGACACTCACTTCAACTAAAGTTTCAATCGTCGGAGCAATGTTGGAAGTAACTTACTGACGAATAATAGGATTAAAAGGCATTAAGTCTTGTAACGAAATGGCGTCGTAGTTTACAAGTAATCTTTGCTTGTAACAGTAACACATTTGAAACATAGACACACATGTCTTCTGTCTTAAAACACAATATTAGCTACAATATAGAGACCGAGTGTAGCATATTTTATATACCGTACATCTCGTTCAATGAGTTTTCACAATAGAGGGTGACCCCCCCCCAAAAAAAACGGCCTCTTATACACATTATATGATATCTCCATTATTTATTAACCGATTGCCCTTATTTTATAGGACATGGCAGAATCAACGACTGTGAATACACAAAACCCCCATTGGGAGCTGGGACAAAGAATACACTGTGTTAAATTTTACTACAAGACAGGCTCGTTTAAGAAAACCAAGCACAGTTTCATGCGTCAGTTCGAATGTGAAAAGGCTCCATCCAAAAGCAGAATTCAGAACTGGGTGGACGCTTTCGAGAAGTAGGGGCCGTGGAGAACCTCAACGCGGCCAGAGAGAACCGTCCAAGCAACTCGGAACGTCCCAAGAAGCGAACAGCCGAGCTGGTCGAAAGAGTGAGATAGTCTCTCCAGCAGAGTCCGAAATGCTCTGTGCGTAAGCGAAGTCAGTCCCTCGGTATGTCCTGTGAGACTTGCAGGAGAGTGCTGGTGAACGATATCAGGGCGTATCCATACAGAATACAGACGCTGCAGACCCTTATAGCCTCAGAAAAGAAGCAGAGGATGGCTATGGCAGTCAAGATGCTCGAGAAGATCGAGGAGACATCAAGTTTCCTTAACCTCCTTTCGACCTCAGATGAGTCCCACTTCCATCTTGACTCCAAGACAAATGTCTTCTGGGGGTCCTCCAGACCCAATGAAGTCGCCAAGAAGCCCCTGCATTCTCCTAAGTCCACGGTGTGGACTGCAATATCGGGCAGAGACATCATCGGATCAATCTTCATCGAAGAGTCTGGCACAACACTGACAGTCTCCAAGAAGCGGTATGTGGAGGTCCTCAAAACCTTCGACATTGAGCTCCAGGCCATCTAGCCGTCGCCTATGAGTAAGTTCTGGTTCTACCAGGACTGAGCAAGTTCTCACACCCCAAACATGTCCCAAGATTGGCTGAAAGAGAACTTCGGATGCCGAGTGACCAGTCTCAAGACTGATTTTGTGTGGGCTCCCCATAGCCCAGACCTAATCCCCCCAGATTTTTTTTTTCTTATGGGCTATCTTAAGGACAGAGTACGCAGGGAAACCCAGAACCATCACGGAACTCAAGAAAGCCATCAGGGAGGAGATGAGAGTCATTACCAATTCGGTCTGTAAGAACGTCATGGACAACTTCGTGCTGCGCCTCAAGAAATGCACGGAGCAACATGGAGGCCATCTAGAACATATGCTGTAGAACGGAGAAAAACAGGTCAAATACCCTAGTGTTTTGATGTCATGTTTGGAATATAATAAACTAGTTATGGCCAAAGTTTCATTTCATTCGGACAAAACACTAAGAAACGGGTCAAATTAGAGTTGGGACCAGTTTTTTTTTTGGGGGGGGGGTCACACTGTACTAGACTGTATATAAAGCAATAAATCTGGCCACATTTTTTGTACCCTCGACAAAAGCAGGGTGGATCTGTAAATTCACCATTGTCCGTTCGTCCGTTCGTCTGTTCGCCGTTTTCTCAATGACTACGTCTTAGAATTTTTGGAAATTGTGCACAAACATTAAACATGATATGAGTAAAAATGTAACAGAATGGATTTTTCTGGGAAAACTCTGGTTTACCCCTAGGGGTGGCTTTCGGTTTAAATGGCTAATATTGGCACTTTTGTACTTATTTTTTTTAAATAAAATGATGTCTTGGATGTTTATAAAACTTTCTGAAAAGTTGTAAGTAACTGATTTCTATATTTCAGGAGCTATTTTAGAGCTAATAAAATCATTCTATTTTTGGGACTATTTTACCATATTTGTTCAAAATTTTCTGTGTATGTCTATCAAGCAGTTTTGCATGGTACGGAACTCAAATTTAAATATATTAAGGCCTTGGGGACTTGTGGGGCTAAATGAGGAGGGGGGCAAATGATTGGCTTAGTCGTTTCTTTCTTTTTGCATAGTGCTGAACTCAAATTTTCATATGCAGCGTTTGTTTATTTTCACCTGGATTTGACGTTCCCTGTAGACTTCTTGGTTGGTTGGTTGGTTTTGTTTTACGGCATATCAACCCTTTTCGAGTTATTATATGCCGAATCCAAAGATTTTGAAAAAACATTTCTTTAATAGAATATATTTCTTGTTTTCACGTCGGTTTCTATTTAACCTAACAGGTACTACCACTCCGGGTCAGAGTGGACCTGGGAGCAATGGTAATTAAAGGGTGGCCCCACACTCCCCAAAGCCCACACGCTGGGGCCTCACCACTGAATATAGTTTAAGGTAATATCCAGGAACCCCATCGAGGGACTTTTATCCTCTGCAGGAGGGGCAGTCGGTGCATTCTAATGCCCCACCGACAGGGCCGGACTACTTGGAGTGAATGGGGAAGCAGTTGCTTAACGTAGTCATTTTTATAACTCGACCACTGTGAATTCACGAGGGCCATGCATATTTCAATTGTTTTATTACAGGAATATGGTTCAACGGCGTGCACACTCCTGCACACACTCGGTAAGTTAAACATTCCAATTTCTCACACACTACATTCTAAAACGCGCGAGTTCGAAGCTTTATTTAAAAAAAAAATCTTGCAAGAAACAAAACGATCCACATCTGAGGCCAGCTTTTGTATTTGTTTTCCAACTGAAAAATAAAACAAATTAATAATTTAACTTTTTCTTAACCACAACCAAAGAAAATAAAATGGAATATAAATAACCAAATATCTGAATGAGGAAAAACAAGAACGGTAATCCATCGGAGATACTCACTTCAAAATAAACACGGCCAGAAGGCAAGTTATTTCTCTCTCTCTCTCTCTCTCTCTCTCTCTATATATATATATATATATATATATATATATATATATATATATATATATATATCACATATAATATACCATACGCTAGCAGGAAGCCAACAACAAACTCAAACAACAACAAACAGGAACAAACAGGAACGCAGGTGTTAAGTAGCAATAACCGTTCACTAAGAAGGTAAACAATGTTATCTTTGGCACGTATTACCCGTCAAAAACAATCTATATGTTTTCAAGTTCACGTAAAATAACATTACTTATTACGTGCGTGTTTTTTGACAACACATAAACATTTTAAAATAATATTTAGAATATTACTAAAAGCCTTCCGATGTTGTCGCATTGTAAGATACACTTAAATGAAATGAGTTCCTATATGCAAATTACAAATTTATTATTATTGAACCTATTCCATATTGTCGTGTTAACTTCTAGACATTATATAGTATCGTCCCCCTACAAGGATGATCCTGTCTCCAAATACACGTAAATATGTTTTAATTAATTACGATTTCGTATTCATTATTTATATTAAATTGATTATGATATTGTATCCAAAATATACAAGTGATTCAACAAGTAAAATAAATATCATTTGCGTCCTACCAATTAGGATAGAAACAAATAACATCTAACGTTCCAGCCAAAGTAGTTGAGTTTTAATAGTTTGCTAAAATACTGCAATGACGTTGAAATTTTAGTTGGTGACAAAAAGTTCAGCGTTTTAGTGTAATAATAAAGATATATTTTAAAAATATATTATTAAATATCAAAATAAGATTTATAATATATATATATAACTATATATATGCATATATATATATATATATATATATATATATATATATATATATATATATATATATATCAGAACAATGGGGCGAATTAGATGAAATGATGAGCCTATATTCATGGATTTAGGAAATTAATACAAATAGTTTATTATTTGTCCAATCAATAACTTTTTATTTTAAATATTTTTTTCAAATCAATAACTTTTTAATTTTTATATTTTTTCTGAATTAAATTTACATATAAAAACCTGAAATTATATATATATATATATATATATATATATATATATATATATATATATATATATATATATATTGAAGCAGTGAACTCTTATCGGAAAAAAATATAGAAATGTACGAATATCAAGGAAGTGTAAGGGTAGTAGGCCTATAGCACACCTCATATCCTGTGCTGTTGAATGTAATGTCGGGATTTGTAATCCTATTAAGGTCAAACTCACACGTGAATAATGCGTTCATTTTATTTATAGAGAAAATAGAGAAGAGAAGATATTTATATAGTCTTATCTATAGTAGAGATTTATTGTTCCTCGGGTTTTTGATGCATGGTTAATCGAAAATTTCTTTTATAACAAGTCTTAGACTATTATTTGACCAAAGTGATCACAATCTCAAAAATGATAATAAAAAGTACCAAAAGAGAGGTTTTACAATGTTCTTAGCAAGTTAGCATATTTATCCAATCCAACCTCTCATTGGAATGTGGTAAAACTAAGGGCTTAAAGATTTAATTTTTGATACATAGTGAAAAGGTAAGCCACTGACTGTAATAACTTTGTAAAAAAATAATTTGGATTGCATAATATTCTTGCGAAAGTACCTGCTATACCTACGAATGACGAAGTCATGTATAATAACTATTGTAAGATATTGAGTCAATGTCCAGTCTAAAAACTGAGGTTGGTGATCGACTAGACGAACAACTCACACTTTTATATGTACTTTTTAATAGGGTTCAAAAGAGAGTCGCAAACCTGATAGGTCCTGCACTGTCATCTAGGCTTCAGCCTCTGCCCCATTGACGAGATGTTGTATCCCTCTGCCTTTTATACAAATACTTTAATGGTGAATGTTCTGACGAACTGCAAACACTTGTACCTCCTCGGCCTAACTACCCCCGACAAACCCGATAAGCTAGTAAGTCTCATCCCTTTACAGTAGAGATCCCTAGGTGCGAGAAAGCCTTTTACTCCAAGAGTTTCTTCCCCAGAACGGCAGGTCCTTGGAACTCCCTTCCGGGATTCTGCTTTCCAAACTGTATTGATATGCAGAAGTTCAAGTGTAATGTGAACAAACATCTTTCTACTCATCTCACTTCATAATGCTCCTACAAATTAAGTCCCTGATAGTAGCCCCCTGCTTCAAAGTTCCACTGTGTCTTGTTTGGGGTGAAAATTGAATTAGAAAAAAACAATTGCTATTCTATTTGTCGTATTCTGTTTTCCTTGTAACCATTTAAATAGTAAAAACAGGGTTACAAACCATAAATTGTTCTGCATAATATTATCGATTCTCGGAGCCGTATGTTTTTGCTCACCTCCTAATATATATATATATATATATATATATATATATATATATATATATATATATATATATATATATATAGTAATTTATAAAATATATATGGCGATTAAGCTACACTGAATATTCTGCGTTTCATCCAACTATAGGATTCGTAAGCCTGACGAATCCTATAGTTGGATGAAACGCAGAATATTCAGTGTAGCTTAATCGCCATATATATTTTATAAATTACTAACGAGCTCTACCTACGTATTGAGCACTTTTGAAGTAAATACTTAAAGTTTACGCATAAATCTATACTTTCGTATATTAAATTTATGTGAATAAATGAAGTAGTTATATATATATATATATATATATATATATACATATATATATATACATATATATATATATATATATATATATATATATATATGAATATGCTGTGTATCATTTACCGGTCCAAAGAAAGAAACACTTCAGTATTTGGTGTAAAGGAAATATTTGGAAAAGAAATAAAATTTAAAAAAAATACACTACAAACATGGTATGCCGCTTGTCTGATTGAAATCCTGCATAATTGTGCCGATCGCAACGATGTATTGGGGCGCATATAAGCGCGGAACAATTTTCTTCAGCAGCACAAATATAGATACCAAGCGATTGTATTAGCAGCAGGGGCAGCTTTTGAACTCTTATGCAAATTGGCAAGTCTGCTCGGGCTTGCGTCTGAAGAAGATAACACGACAACACGCGGTTGGCAATAGAAAAAAAGACCCCGAAGGTGACGGCCGTGTAAAGTGAAGGGGAAATTGGGTCGGCTGTAATTAGCCTCCGGTCGGAAAGAGATGAAACGAGATACAGTTAGATAACCATTTTGCAGCGAAGTAATTAAAAGTGGTGTTGCGACAGGCGAGTAACCGTAATAAACGCCTTTGTTTAAAAAACTCAAAGAAAATGCTGACTCTGATTTTTTTTTGCTAATTTTGGTAAGCTTGGTCTAGTAATGTTACAACGAATAATATTCTCCTTGTGTTAATAGTACGTGTGATGGTCCATGGTAACACGTAATTTTGAGTGGTGACAATTCCTCTTAAACTTTTTTTTTATCTGTATACATCTTAACAAGGCGTATTGCAACTTGGATTTAAGGTGGTTCTTCATAAAGCCATACAAACAAGGACGTTATTTAGGGGACTCAGCTACAGCATATTTGTTTGAATGACATAAAGTCTCATAGTAAAGGAAGCAAGATAGTGCGGCGAGGGGGGTAGTTTCTTTCTGCGCAATTTTAAAGGAATAATTTATTTCGGAGTAAACTTGTCGACATTTAGGTACCTCAACAAGGAAGAGGTTGTTTTTTTTTTACTTCTCTGGTTACCTGAAGATCTAACTGCTGATGCAATTCTCTATCTATATAAGAGCAGGGTACGCCCAAGGATGGAATACTGTTGCCACATCTGTGCAGGAGCTGCTAGAAAGGACTTGTCCTGCCTTGATAGAGTTCAAAATAGATTTCGTAGCCTCGTATGAGGTGTCCTTTTCTCTTCCCTGCAACCTCTATCTCACAGAAGAGATGTTGCGAGCTTGTCTCTGATGTATCGTTATTTTCATGGAAAGTGTTCGAGTGAGCTTCAGTCTATGGTCCCCCCTCACTGAACTTTCACAAGAAACACTCGTCTAAATGAAAACACTATCAATCATTTCCCCCATTTTTATCTGTGCCTAAACCTAAACGTACATTCCATGGACAAAGCACCTTTCTTAGAACTGCACGCCTGTGGAATTGTCTTCCGTTTTCCTGCTTTCCGGCTGACTACAATATGGTTGTCCTCAAGACAAACGTAAATAAGTTCTTTATGAGCCGTTCCATATAAGTTAACAAATTTACCGAATTTTCAGTACTAGTGATTACTATATTTTCCAATTTCTACTGTACGCTCTTTTACCCTTATCCTTGAGTGGTCTCTTGGCCATGATAATTTGGTGATGCCTGTGTAAAAAAAAGGCAACGATCCATGAGTGGTATGTTTCTTGATACTTTATTCATCTCTACTCCTCGTTGACTTTGTTTTATCGAAATCCAAATTTTAAGTAGCTGGATTTTAAAATAAAATGCCGAATTTTTAATTGCAGTTCATGGTTTTAATTGAAGTTAGTTGCTTTTGTATTCGATTTCTTTTGTTTTATTGTAGTTTATCAGTTTAATAAAAGTCGATGCTTTTTGCATTGAATGTGATGTTTTTCATTGGTGTTCATAATTTTTAATTGTAGTTGATCCTTTTTAATTGAATATAATCTTTTTTAATCTACTTTCAATATGTTTATTTAATTTAAGTTGTTTCTTTTTAATTGAATAATATGAGAGTTTGTTTAGCTCGCCGTTTTAAATTTAAGCTGATAGTTTTTAAGTGATGTTTACATTCGCAATTGTAGTTCCTCGGTTTTAATTTAAATTGATTATTGTAAGTGAACTTGCTGTTTTTAATTGTACTCCATCGGTTTTAATAAACCTTGTTTTAATTCAATTTAATTTTATACTTCTTGTCTACTAGTAATGCCTTTTTATTGTCTTTTCATTGTAGGTAAGTCGCATTAATGGAAAAAAAATGTACGTTTTTAATTGAATTTAATGATTGTATTTTATAGTTTATCCATTTTTAATTGTAGTTGATGTTTTTTTTTAAAATGAAAATTAATGTCTATAATTCTATTGTAGGTTTAATGAGAACATAGGTTTTGAATTAAATATTTTTCTAGTATTTAAATTTGTAATTTTATCTCATTAAAATTTAAAATGTTATATTATGTAGTATGATTTTCCTTTGGAATTTAGAACTAATTTTGATTTATTCGATTTCTAAATTAAAGATGATCTCGTAAATTTCAATTCATGATTTTACTAGAATTGTATTTGTAAGGTGTTATTCATTTACTTTTAAATTGAATTTGGTTTATTTGTAATTATGTTTCCTCATATTCAGAAAGAAAGAGTTACGTATTTCAACGTGAAACGTTCTAATTTGGAATAAACATTATCATTCAAATTATATTGTTTTATTGTATACTAGCATGGATGTCCGGCGTTACCTGGGTGTTTTGACGTGTATGCTGAGTAAAAAGAAAAAAAGGAAACAAATAAAAAAACGTTCAATTTTTTAAACTTTAACCCCTATTATGACCCCTGAAAATTTAACGTTTGGGGCTCAAACAAAATTATTAAGTTAGATCCATGTTCAAGGAACATATATCTAAAATTTCACGTGTTTAGACCCAAAATTGTAGGAGTTTGGTAGAGTTCTAAAAGGTTAAAGCGTTGAACTTTGACCCCTTAATCGCAAAATTTCGGTCCGAAAACAAATCACATCGATTTTCCCAAATCTCAGTACCCTGCATATCAAACTTAGAATCTGTAGGCTTAAAATTGCCGGAGTTATTGCGTAGGGGAATGTACACAGACACACACACACAGACACGTTTACTTATATATATATATATATATATATATAAATTTTCTTTTGAAATTATTTTATTTACATTGTTTTAAATAAGTCATAGACTTTGATACTGATGAAATGTAAAGTTTATTCTGCTCAACTCATGATACTCTGGAATATATCATGTGTATATATGGTTCTTATTTAAACAAGTAAGTAATAACAAATGCATTATGTATGAATTTGCAATGGCACTACCTTTATTGATTACGTATAACTTTACGGGACGCTGAACAGAACTTATTATAAACTATAAAACTTAAAAGAAAAGAGTGAAGTTAATATGATATGAGTGATAAAGCGTGTGGAAGGCCAAAAAGGAGTAAACAGGATTGGCAAAAGGAAAAACAACGCCTGTCATAAATGAATTGCCAATAGATAATCAAAACGATTCCACTTACGGACCGAGAGAAGACGAAGTGCCAAAAAAAAAAATCCCTGATAAGAAAGAGAAAACGGCAACTTGTATAATAGGTTTAGACTCAAGGAATGATTGAAAAAAAAAAGACAGCAATGAAGCAAGGGCAAATAACTCTAACTTCGTCGAAGGTGAAAAACGTTCAGTGATAAGAAGAGAGACGAGTGCAGTGTATTTTTTTTTTTTTACATTATTTTGAAAGTGCATAGACGAAAGAACGGAGATAAGAACGACGTAAATAACTTTATTGGATAAAACGTGTTTAAAAAAGTGGGGTAAAATACAAACATAAAAAGGAAAAAATAGAGATAGCTGAGAAAATAGACGGTTTAAATTAAATGAACACAGGCTAAAATGTCAGCCATATAATATTCAGTGTTTTCTGGAAAATATAGAAATGGACATGAACAATGTAATATAATACGTAGCGACTGTACCGATCCATTTTTATAAGAAGCGAATGCAGAAAATTACCATAAGTGTTAACTCCTCCACTTTTGTACGTATATATATATATATATATATATATATATATATATATATATATATATATATATATATATATATATATATACACACATTTTTTTTGTTAATACAGTAATACAGTCATATCTTGCTACGATGTGCAGACCGTTTCAATCATATTAGATATCATTAGGCAAGAAAAATCAGGCAAAATGTGCAGTCATATCTCTCTCTTTCTCTCTCTCTCTCTCTATATATATATATATATATATATGTATATATTTATATATATATATAATAGCAATTAGTAAAAATATTAAGAGAGTGCTCAATACACTTGCAGAGCAAAGGTATATATATATATATATATATATATATTACCGTTATATCTGCTTAGTTACACATGCTTCATTACCGAATCGTATCAACGATCTGACAATATCGTCAGAATTTACAGAAATTATTATGATTAGGAAAAAGGTATATTCGAAAAAAGCACAAACAAGTAAAATAAAGAAGATTTTTCCAAATATTTTTTTTGCTTTTTTAACTATCCTGTTTTCCTAATCACAAAATTATTTCGGTAAAATCTGACGAAATTGTCGAAACGTTGATACGATTCGGTAATCGAAACATGTGTTACTAAGCAGACAAAATTGTAATAAAAATATATATGCATATATAACAACCATCAACAGTTTCCACCACTCTCTATCTGTGCCTAAATATAAATGCAAATTCAAAGAACAATTTTTTTCTAGTACTGTGTACCTGTGGAACTGTTCTGCTGAACTACTTTCCAGCTGACTACAATATGGTTACCTTCAACTCCAATGTAAACAAGTTCTTGTTGAGACACACTCCTAAATAGGCTATTTCTACATCATTTCCACCAATAACTATTAACACGCCGTTGTCTCAGTGACTGCCATACACTCATTAACCTCTATCCTTGAATGGCCTTCCGGTTTTGGTAAATAGTGACTCCCATGTAAAAAAAAAATAATTAGTTCATGCAGATTTTGTATTTATAATTACAGAGCCAATTCTCTATTGAATATTTTATGTATATATATATATATATATATATATATATATATATATATGTGTATCTATCTACATGTATATATATATATATGCATTTGCTAGAAATATTTTATCCAAATGCGACGCGTAATGTGCGTAAGAGTTACATGAATCATGTGCTCAATAATATTAATAAAATATTAATTAAATAAATTAAATAAGCAACCACAACAAAAAAAAAATACTTAAAGAGTTAAATAAGCAACCACAACTAATAATAGCATTAATAAAGGAAATTCACTGTTTAAAAAAAAATATGCAAATTAATTTTAATTAATGCATGCTCTCACATACGCATAAGTGAGTGTGTTATAGGAGATCGTTTCAATATTTTTATAATATAAAGTGAAGGCTTTTAATATCAATTCACGAAAGTGTAAAATAAATGTGATAATATATATATATACATGTATATATATATATATATATATATCTATATATATATATATAAATATATATATTTGTAATTACACCCCCACGCCCCCACAAATAAATATATATATATATATATATATATATATATATATATATATATATATATATATATATGTATATATATGTATATATATATATATTTATATATATATATATATATATATATGTATATATATGTATATATATATATTTATATATATATATATATATATATATATATATATATTTATATATATATTCACTAGCAGTTCAGCGCGACCTTGCTTGGGTCCTAGTTACGGTTCATAACCTTCATGCGCATATATATATATATATATATATATATATATATATACATATATTATAAGAAGTTTTATTCATGTCCAGGTAAATTGCATCAAAAATCTCAAGCGTTCTCCCCCCCAAAAAAAATTGGCAGAGGAATTTGGTAGAGTCTGAAATTAGCAACTCCGTCAACACACCGTCGTCACGTGGCAGGCAAATTCGCACCCCAAAACAGATTAGATCGCTGCATGCCTGAATACCCTTTATGTAAAATGTCAAATGTTTAGATCCAAAATTCTCCGAATAGTTTGTTAGAGACGGCGAAGATCAATTCTCGTAGAAAAAACGATCCAAAAGTGTGCTTTATATCTGATTTTAAAATGTTCAGAGAAAAATTGGATGAGTAATGACATAGAACACGTATCGGTCATTTTTTTAAATATTTAACCACAATTTTTTACTTTTAGCATTTATTGTTGTGGTCTCAAATTGTATTTGAAAGTTTTATTAATGTCCAAGTAACCTACGACTAAAATCCTAAGTTTGTCGACCCAACATTGGCGGAGGAGTTTTGTAGAGTTTTAAAAAGTAAAATCGTTGAATTTTAACCCCTTGAAATGCAAATTTCTGGACGAAAACTGATTACAAAGATTTCCCCAAATTTTATAACACCTTATTTCAAATCTATAGTCTGTACCCTGAAAATTTACAGTACTTTGGTACGAATATGTTTACATGCATAAACACACAGAGAAAGACAATTTCACTTTCATGCACACACGCACCCCCCATATATATATATATATATATATATATATATATATATATATAAAGATATATATATGTATATATATACATATATATATATATGTATATATATATATATATCTATATATATATATATATATATATATATATATATAGAGAGAGAGAGAGAGAGAGAGAGAGAGAGAGAGCGAGCGAGAGACAGACAGACAGACAGACAGACACAGTTGATGTGGCTTACAAGGCAACCGGGGAAACAAACATGCGAACAAAAACCATAAACAAAATCGATCCTTAAGCAGAAAAACTCAAGCCTGCCAGGACATCATATATGCAAAGTTAGGTAAATGTAGGCAAATTTATTTGTTTGAAAATATAGGTTTTCTTTTATTAATTCTAATGAAAGCTCAACTATAGAATAATGTTATAATAATAAAAAAAATTTCCTATAAAACAAAGATATTTCAATATTAAATTTAAGCACAATTATATATATATATATATATATATATATATATATATATATATATATATATATATATATATATACACACTAGCAGGTCGTTCCGGCTTTGCTCGGCCCCTCTGTTCTATTCATAAGGTTATGTGCATATGTATATATTAAAAATTGTGAATATGTAAAGTAATGCCTTTCTCTATAATAATCTTTCTTAACTTCCATAGAGAAAAGAAAGAAATACATTTTCACTTTTATAGATACATAGATTGATAGACAAATAGATTGGATATATAGTAATGATTTAAAAATTATTAAAAAAAGGACTCATGCGCCACCACCGAAAATCGAAACCAAAACGTTAAGCTTGCGACTTATTTTGCCTCTGCCGTTAATGTCTGAGCTATGAAAACATGCTTACTGCAATTCTAAAAATTAAAACATGAACTAATAGCTACTATGTCATGCATTCGTAATGTCGGCGTTCGACCTAAACCTGGCAAATTTCATTTTTTTTAAAATGTTCTACATTTGCAACGATATTTCCGGGCTAAAATCCAAACATAAAGTTTTGCATGGATTCAAATACCTTATATATGAAGTTTTATGTCTGTAGACCAAAATCTCTAGGAGGTGTTTATTAAACAAAAATATATACGTATGCATAAATATATATGGAAACAATTTTGTGTTTACTGTAAAGTTTTTACGCAAAAATGATGCAAGTATAAAAAGAATACTTGCATGAATAAAATTATACGTAAAAGTTAACTAAAAATGATTATCCCATTAGAAAACCGAAGCAACTAATAGAGAATTTAATTAAGAATTAATTAAAGTGAATGTGTAAATGAATATGCAAATTAGCTTGATTTTTGCTAGGGAATGCAATTCCATAATCCATCTATAAAAAATTGTATTTTCTTTTCAAATAACTAGAAAAGAGGAGGTTTAATATGAATATCAATATACACAAAAGAAAAACAGATTTATAGGAGTATATATATATATGTATATATATATATATATATATATATATATATATATATATATATATATATATATATACTCCTATAAATCTGTTTTTCTTTAGACCCCATCTCATTCTGGGTCCAAGCTTTACCATGAAAATGTATATGTGAATAGATATTTATATATCTATCTATAATCTCCTCTTAATGTCTAATGTATATATATATATATATATATATGTATATATATATATATATATATCTATATATATATATATATATATATATATATATATATATATATATATATATATATACTAGCCTAGATACCCAGCGTTGGCAGGGGCGACACGAGGTTCGGATTGACCACACCTGCTATACTAAGAATATTGAGCAGTTTTTCCATATCATATGTCAACTCCATCGTTACCACAACAAAAATTTAAACAATAAAGAACGAATAAAAGCACGAAAATGTAACCCCCCCGCACACACCGAAAAAAGAAGTACGTGACAAACACTTCCCCAGATATTTCGGCAGAATGGGGACGAAGAGAAGCTAGTCCCCGGATATTGAGCTCATATTTATTACTATATTGCCGATTAATCGAACTTCTTTTATGCTACATTAGTCTAGAAAGATGTGTACTTACGGGTTTAGCAACGAATGCAAACTGTAAATAATTCAGTCTCCAAAATACTAAATTAGAATTTGTGTTAATGAAATACGTGTTTTATGCTATAAAAATTGTGCGTTATGATTTATTGTGTTATTAAAAGAAAAAAAAATGTTACGATGTCCAAAAAATGTGAAGAAAAATAACTGTTAAAAAAACGTAAATAAAAGTTGTATTTTTTCTTTTAAATAACGAACGCAATTTTAAATCGATCGTTTGCTTATTTAAAAAGTCTGCTGGACGACAACGTTCATTGCGAAATCACGGAAAGTATGTTATTTAAATTAATTCCAAAAATAATGTTTGAAAGGTTTTAGTTTTAATATCGGCGAAAAAAAAACCAAAAATAACAATGTTCGCGCCCAAGGAAAATAACTCAAACGGGTTTATTAAACAGTAAAAATCGGTAAAAATAAAATTAATTAAATATGTTATCAATATAAATCAAAGTTAATTAATAAACTTAAATAGAACACTTAACAAAATTATTTCATTATAAACAATGACTAATAAAGTGGTATTTAATAAAATCGATTTTCCTTAATATAATACGGAAATGACGTCACCTCTTAATCGCATATATGCGCAAGAATCATTCTATATATGGGAATGAATGAAATAATAAAGCAATGGAACTTTTGCATATACTAATTAAATTGTGAACACATAAACAAACAACCGGACAGGAATATAAATTTACATATATACATATATATATATATATATATATATATATATATATATATATATATATATATATTTATATATATATATACTAGCAAAAGTACTCGTCGCTAACTGGGTTCAAAAACAGCCTACAAAAATATAATCTGATTTCTGAAAGTATGATAGGTTATGTAAAGAAAGGGTTGTAACGAGATACCTTAGAATTTGGAGGTATCAAAACCAAAGCAAAATATGATGAAAGTAAAAATAAAATAGATAGACCTCATAATTTATTAAACCATACCTGTTTACGTTGAAACACTTATCACAATATTCTGTGGATCTATATAAAAAAAACCTTGTTAAACTTTGTGACATATTTCCATTCTATGGAGTTCAGGCGCGAACGAACACCCCATAATTTTATTATATCATATTTCTTCAACCTGAAACATGATTATCAAAATATACTTACGCAGATGGATATAAAAGGCTTTATTAAAGTGTGTGCCTATTTCCATTCTATGGAGGCCAGGCGCGTAGGCAGTTTGTATGCCATTTTGTAATGGCAGTTTGTATGTCATTTCCCGATATGCTCAAGCCAAGATAGGGAGCAATATATATATATATATATATATATATATATATATATATATAATGTGGATACATATATATACGTATGTATATATGTGTGTATGTATGTGTGTATCCGTGCGGGAGTGTTTGTGTGTTTCGTTGTGTGTGGGTGTGTATTTATAGGGGAAAATCCATAATTGTTTGTTTCTTTTATTGTATATTGCGTCTTTTCTTTTAATTATGTTTCAGTTGTCTACATAAGTGGATTAAACTATATTATTTGACCCGTTTTCATATATTTATATTTATTTACGCAATCTGCTTTATTGTAGTGTCAGTGTGTATATATATATATATATATATATGCATATATATATATGTATTCATGAGAATTTTAATTACTCACTTATAAAAGTTCGCTCAAAATCATATATATTATTTTACATAGACATTACAGTCAATACACTGGTATGGAGAGAACCTGAATGCCTACTAGACAGTGTCCCAGAGTGTCTAAGGTATATCTGTACTGGGGTTTGTTAGAACAACCTGGCATGAAGATACTGGAAGTAAACTCTGACCAAATATTCAAAATCACATATTATTCGCGGCACAAATAAGATCTCCTCACTATGGCTAACTCAAATTATCTTTTTAGGAGGAATGTTGCACCTTCTCCAAGTGATATTACCTCAAGTAATAGCACGATGCTGGATACTCCACCAGACTAGATACATTCTTTTCCAGGAATCTAGTAAGACCAAGAGACCAAAATAAAATATATACTACAACATATGAAAATGGTTAATTGGGGAGAGGGAAATTATTTTCTGAACTTCTTTACAAACTCAGTGTTTGAGAGATAAAAACTTAAATGGAAGATTCGAATATCTATGTATCTCATATCGAGTTCAAGTGTTAGCCCCAGGTTGTGGAACCCTTTATTTCTGAGAACTTCGACTGAAGTAATATAAAACAAAAAAAGTATCTTTTGTTGAACGCCGGCTAGAATTATCTTAGTTTGAGTTTCTCTTTTGGCACAGCCGCGTATCAGGTGTAATTTATAAGATTATTGCTTGGCATGCAACCTTCGGCGATCGAGCAATATGCACATCAGTTAATAATTTTTTCTTTACAAATCAGCTATTGACTCATACAGGAATAGTCAATTAGTCTTAAACAGAGTTCTAAAAATAATATCTATCCATTATTTTCCATATACTCAATAAAGCGAAATCGGTGTGCGATCAGCACAATGTTGCTTCCAGATTAGCGTTTCCAAATACTTAAATTAAATATACTCTGGCAAACCTTTGGTTGCTCTTTCTCCTCTACGTAAACATCCGAACTTACTCAATAAAAGCAAAATTCTACAATTTCAGTGTTGTTAATTTGTCGGTTGCGTTTTTTTTCCGGAATATCAACCCTTTTCAGGTTATTTAATGCCGAATCCAGTGATTTTGAAGAAAATATTTTAATAGAATATATCTGGGTTTTTTTACAAGTCGGTAACCATGTAACCCATAGTTGGGGCCCTTGCAGTTAAGTGTGGTCCTGGGAGCAATGTCAATTAAGAGTTGGCTGCATACTCCTCCAACCCCGCGAGCTGGGATCTTACCATCGGATATAGTTTAAGGCCATATCTAGAACCAACATTTCGGTGTAGAAATTCTTAAAATACGAACAGTTTAATGCGCTAATTCATTCTCCTTTCACATTGCGACAATTTGAGGTTTCCTATTTGTTTGCTGCTTGCTTAACTGTTCGAAGATAATGAATATTAAATGTAATGCGAATATACGAGGTGTGTTCAATAAGTTTCCATTTTTTTTCGTATGAACACGTTTATTAATAGTACACGTATGAAACACTAATCCCCTGCGAATAATCTCACGTGGCTGCCATGCATTGTTTGTACAGTTTAAACACATTCTAGTAGGCTCCAAGCATGTTGCTTTGTGTGAGCGTGGCAATATCCTTCCTCACAGTTTCTTTCATCTCCTGAATTGTCTCATACCGGCAGTCTATAAGGTTCTCTTTCAACTTAGAAAATAACCAAACGTCACATGGAAAACATTCTGGACTATAGTTTGGGTGATGGACTGCCTTCATGCCCGTTACTTCTTTTTCTCGGATCTTCTCTGAACACCCTCGGGAAAAACTTCGCGCAATTCTTTCTTCCGCATCTTATGTTCTTTGCGCACAAGTGTGTGTAAAGTTCCCACACTGACATCTGGCTGTGAACTTATTGTCTTTGTAGATACACAACGGTTCTTGTTAATTAAATCTTTTCATTTTGTCAATGAACTCTGGTGTTCTGAGATTCTTACTCTGTTAAACGTTAAATAAGTTATTATTGATCTATCTGTCTATTTATCTATCCAGTGATATTGTTAAAATAGTCTATAATTGGAGTTGTTTATTGTTTATAGAATACTGTTCAACAGTTTGTTTTCGCTGAGGATATTTACATAAAATGGCTAGGTAACATAAGCAAAACTACCTTGAGCAGGCATACGTGGAAAGTTCGATTTCTAATGATGACGTAATGGAACTCAGGTTAAGAGGCCGAGAATGTAAGAGAAAGGAGTAGAGTTTGCGTTTGGTCACGAAAGTGAATAGACGTGTTTCAAAAAGCTTAGAAGCGGGCTGTAAATAACACACATGTAGACACGTAATGCAGACACCTTGTGAAGACCATTTGAGGCAGCTGAAATGAATTTATATTGTAAAATATAAAGCGTTTTTCTGTGATTTCACAAAATAAAGAAGGACAGAAGTCTCATTTGGTTATGGTGTTGGTCACTTCATGATTCATCACGAAGTCCAGGAGTAAAAATAGATGAATTCTTGGAGAAAGAAAAGTTATGAAGCATATATTATTCTTCTTTTAAAAATGGGATACCTTTATGTAAATATGAACTGTAATATATACCCGTGGGATAACTCTCTGCTACAGCATAAGTCAATTTATACGTCGATATTATATCCCCTCGATAAACAAAAATACATACAATTTATACGTTTATCTGATGCCGTTTGGAGAACTAAATATATATCACCCTACTATCCTTGACTATACAACAACTCCTTCCACACTTATTATAATTTCTTATGTACTTTTTGCACTTTTTTGAATATCGCATGCCAATAAAAATGTTTCCTTTATTAAAGATAGTGCAAAGGCAGTCGGAAGCATTCTATACTTTTCTGTGGCATTTTACAAGTTGAAAACAGAATTGCATTGCATATCCCTCTTCTAAGGTGTACCCACGTCCAGATTACATTTTTAAAAATTATTTAGCTGTGACTATCAGGCTTTGGTAGGGTGTAATCCAATTCCTGCTCAATCTGTTTATTTAAACATGAAATCATGAAAACTTGGCCAGTCATATCATAATATATATATATATATATATATATATATATATATATATATATATATATATATATATATATATATATATATACCTACTATACATTATCCTTGAGGGCCTAATGACTTTTGGTACAGGGGTTTGTCAGAACAATCTAGCATGCGGATAGTTTTCCTTAGAAGTAAACCCTGAGCAAACACACAAAACCACATAGTATTCGCTGCTTAAAAAAGATTTTCTCTCTATGGCTTTCTAACATTAGCTTTTATGAGGATTAGTATATCTTCCCAAAGTGGTGTTACCTGAAGCAACAGCACAAAGCTGATACTCCACCAGACTAGATACATTCTTCTGGAATCCAGTAAGCCCAAGAGACCAAAATGAAAGATATGCTAAACATATGAAAGTGGTTAATTTGATAGAGAAAAATGATGTTCTCAATTTCTGTATTAGCTCTATGTTTGGGAGATAAAGAATTATAATGGAACATTCGAATATCTATGTATCTCATATGGAGTTAGTGTTATCCCCAGGTAGAAGGTTCCTTGAATTCTGATGTATTCGACTGAAGTAAAATAAAACAATAACTGAATTCTCAGAATTCTAAGACAATTTTAAATACCTGTACAACAAATATCTGTAACTTATTGAAGGTACTTAAAATTATGTTGTAAAAATCATTATGCAATACTATGTAAGTCTTGTTTAAAATTGTACCGTTGAACATTTAAGGTGAGGTTGAGTTAAAAAAGTTTAGAATAAATATGTGTAAAATATTAATGTATAGGGTGATATTGTACGAATGAACATGAAATTTCATTAGCGTATCATCAAGAGAAATATAAATGTCTGGTTTAAATGTAGAATTCATGCACGCATTTTAATATAGTTCTTCTAATTTGAATAACTTTTTGTCCGTAAATAACCTTTGCTTTCTTCTGTTTATCTACTGAGAAATTCTACTTGACGTTTTCTCCCTGCTATTTTGCGTAACTTTACTTTTACTTTCAGTTTCATGAGATCCTTTCCACCGCCCCCCCATTCCTTTTACACGTTCACCTGACAATATCCTATTTTCACTTTCACTTTCGCCTTTTGTTTTATTATTATTAATGGGCGAATGAACAGAATGCAAATGCCGGTTAAGAGGTATCGAATTTCATTGTCATCAATCATTCCTGACGGACATTTTAAAAGGGAATAAAAAAAATACTAACGAGAGAAAGGGCGTGTAAAATCGCCAAGAAAAACAATTCAGAATTGCAAAACCAGGAAAAAATGAGAAAAAGATATATTGATTTTAAGGAAACCGAGAGCTGAAATCAATTTCCATTGTACCCTACTTTTTTAATATCTATTACACTTTCATAAACAAGAACGAGAACGTGTGTTCGCATAAGATAAATACCTGAATAAATTTACTTGTGAACTGGTGCTTAAATAACGTACTCAACAATCATACATAAACACAAGATGTTATCTGAAATTAAGTTACATATTTCAGACTATCAGTAAGAATAACGTGTATGATATTTTAGATATGTCTTTGTATGCATATATATATATTCTTACTATAGGTTATGCCAGCAATATTTATAAGAAGATTATAGTTGTAGTGTGATGTTATGAGAATTAATGGAAGCTGTAGAGTGGATTGCATAAGCGTCGTGTACTAGAGTGTTTAAAAGCAAATGAAGGCCAGGAGGAGAGTTAAAGGAGTAAGTTATCAGGTGAGTATGGGTGGGCAATTCTGAGGCTATAATAATAAGTTTCAAAAGATGATATATATTAGATAATATGCAGTAATAATCCTAGTTTTCCTGTTATTAGGTATATAGGCAGGAGGTTAGAAGGCAGAGGTATAAATACAGGCGAGCAATGTTGATGGAGGTGGATGAAGATACAAAAATCGCATGTGGACGAATGGTATGGCACGATAATAGGGGAGAAGTATAAAACTACTACTACTACTAATAATAATAATACTAATACTAATAAAAATAGTAATAATAATGATAATAATAATGATAATAATAATGTTGATTACGATAATGATAGTATTATTTTTATTATTATTATTATTATTATTATTAATAATAATAATAATAATAATAATAATAATAATAATAATAATAATAGTGAATGGATAAATAAAATTAAAAGGCAAACAAATAAAAGAATAACAAAATGAAAAATAAAATAGAATAATCAAAAATGAAAAAATGAAAAAAAAACTAATAAAACAAAACAGAGATTTAGTTAAATGAGGACAAACATGAAGAACTAGGGCATATGTATACAAAAAAGGCAAAAAAATATAAAGCATGTATGGATTTATATGGCAGAGCAGTCGGTTCGGTAACTATATCCCGGAAGATACGCATCTCTATGTCAGTAGATGTAAATATTATAGTCCAGAATTTCCTAAGTGCTATCAGTTATTTATGAACAAGCAAGATCTAAGCAGCATACTATAGTAAGACTCGTGTTTAACGAGAGACGAGTTTTTCCTGTGTGGAGGTTCAGTGGGGGGTGTTATTAATGATTCTGATGAGAAGCAGAAGGCTCCAAAATACCTGGGTATAAAGAACGCTATCTCCATCAACTAAATGTTTGTATAACCGTATTAAAAATGAACTAGTCTATATTCACTAATATATATTTTATGTCTTCTTTTTCCAAGACCTCTCCTGCATCGGGTAATATAATACGAATACAAACACCAAGTAAAACAAAACAATACTAAAATAAACACGCATAAATATAGGAATAAAATTATATAAAATTATATGATAATTTGAAAGAACAGATAGAAAAATAAAGGGAAAATTAAAACAAAAATAAATAATTAATAAAAAAAATAAAAAATACGAAAGTACGGGTTAAAACAGAAAACTATCTTTACATAACACCTAAACATGGAGGAAGTGAGGAAGCATAGCTTTGGAAATCCTTTTACCCGAATACGGTGTCCAGCAAGCTAAAAATACACCTTTTGGTATAACAATCTAATCTGAAGAAGTTGGTGGGAACAGGATATTTTTATGGAAACAATAAATCTTAAAATTTCCAACTCAGCAATGAAACAGCTGTAATCGAAACAATCCAGGAAATAAACGAAGGTTATAACAAAAAAAAAACGTGAGTCTTTGAATTTTCAACAAAATGTTGCACTATATATATATATATATATATATATATATATATATATATATATATATATATATATATATACAGTGCAATATTATATTGTCACCCTACATGATTTCATATTAATAAATTTATTAACTAAGATGAATGTACAAAATGTATAACGTTCTTTATTTTCATTTTTGAACCTATTTCTGACCCCTTTAAACTATTTTAATTAGTAAAATATCCGATCATGTGAGACCCTCCATCGCCGCACTGTGCCTTTAGGTGTCGGAAAACAAAGTTTTAAGATATGGAGACAGCCAGAAAAACATAGAGGTTTTTATACATACGAGTTGGGGGGCAGGCTCTTCATGTACATTATACAAACTATACTAAGTGTGAGGGTGCTCTCTGTTGGTGTTTTTTCCAGCTATATTGGATCGGATGTCATTTTAATATAGAGTTGTCAGCACGTCTAAAACGATAAGTTGTTATTTTGTTATGATCTTGTTATATTACTAGTAAGGCCGGCATATGCATGTATCAGCAACTCATGGCAGCACATTGAAAGCTTGGCGTCGTTTATTCTAATGCTATTTCCTCAAAATATGTAATATATCAACCAAACTGCGCACAATGATGATCCTATTGCAAAACCGTTTTACAGTTCATATATATATATATATATATATATATATATATATATATATATATATATATATATATATATATATATATATACCGTGTAAGCAAAAACAAGGCTTCAAAACAATGTGTATTTCAATTTACTGTACAATTGTTTCCATGTCCAGTTCGACAATTTCAAGCATTATGTCGTTTGAAAATTTTCAAAGCCAGCATTTCTTCAGACTTTATGAATAAGCACACCTTTGGCAATGGAGCATTTTTTGAAGAGAAGGAAGGAAGAGGAAATCCCTAGCTAGAAAGGTATGCGAGAAACATCTACCTATGTTATGGTTACGGAATATATATATATATATATATATATATATATATATATATATATATCAGGCCCAATCACAACATATGTAGTTACTTTATAGAAAGTCACCATCTGTATTAAATTGTCAATTTCAATGCAACTATATTCCCACATAATTTAACTGAATTCAGTTATCCCTTACCACTTTTACAGTCTCATAAGGGTGTACTAACGTTGTATTCGTTATCTGTTCAGAGTTATGCGGGTATTGTTATTTAGATGTTCTGAGCAAAATGACTGGCGCACGACGCGTATTTTTCTATAATTTTCCTAGTTATATTGCAAAGGTTCATCTCATTGCAAGGGATGCTGAACCTCATGCCATGACAATGTGAATTAATGGAATAAAGTTTTAATAAATTTTAAGAGGGCCGTACGAGCGTTGTAGTTTAATGCAGTGCTAAACCAGATGTCTGTCTTTGCAAGTGGTATTAGACTCTTGGTATTACTGAGCGTCTGTGACAGCGTTCGTTATGTTTTCAAAATAGAATAGATATGTATATTTTAAAGAGGCTACCAGATCCTATTTGATCTGCCAATTTTCTGGTATATTCCGATCTCCCCATTAAGAATGTTGCATTACATTCGTGTGCTAGTAAAGTCATGATAACATCATCACAACGCAGTGATATCACAGCAAATGCTACTACTTTGAGCGGTAAGACATTGAAGAATGTTAATTCCTCATAGTGTGTCTATGTTTCCACGGCAACTCGTCTCTCTATGTATTGCTGAAGGGGAAACATGGATTTTTATATCTTTTGAATTTATATTAATATAAAACATATATATATGAACATATATATATATATATATATAAAGATATAAAGATATATATATATATATATATATATATATATATATATATATATATATATAATTTGAGGTTGCTATTTTCAAAGGAAGGGTAACCAGAGAAATATAACGAGGTTTATACAAGAGTGCTCAATACAGAAGTAGAACAAGTAACATTTTAAATTTGTGTTTACATAAGCAACAGTTTGTTGCTACACAGTCATGAGCATGTTTCGGTCTACTAGTATTTACTAACTAGAGATCTCTTCAGGGAACAACTCTTATTTTCGAAAACAAGGGTTGTTGCCTGAAGAGATATCTAGCTAGTAAATACTAGTAGACCGACACATGCTCATGCCTGTGTAGCAACAAACTACTGCTTATCTAAAGACAAATTTGAATATATATGTGTGTGTGTATTAAATAAAAGATAATTATATAAATCAACTTTGAGTAACAATTATAAATAAAAGATTCTATTACAGCAAACACTTACTAACATCGAACTAATTTTGAAAATATATTTTCTTTAACGCAATATGCAAATTAGGTTACGCAATGGATATCGGTTTCTTTTGAATACATAATGTATATATAGAAATAATGCTGGAATGAAAGTATATAAAACACCGTGTTCCATATGGTCATTCATTTGTGAAACAGTATACCGTTTGTGCATACGTATTAAATTGGGAATAAACAAAAAAATAATACGCTTGTCTGTATTATTATAAACAGTAATAAAAAAGGGCCGGTCTAAATAATATGTTAGTCTCGGTTTGAAGTCCAGCAGTGTCAATTTGGCCGAATATTCAAAGGTATTCGTGCTGTTTGGAAATACTATCTCTACACGAACTTCTATAAACGAACTCACTATTATATATGTCTCTTTACATATTTTGTTTTTCCATGATAGTTTTCAAGAGGATATAAGAGTTAGATATAGATAAAAAGCTAATAGAATGAAAAGTTAATTTACTATTACTATGAATTACACTAGGAAGAACAAGAAGATGAAAAAGAAGACGAAAAAGTAAAATAAAATTATATTAGCGTTAAGTTAACTAATCGAGAAGGGTCAAAGAGAGTTGTAGGATTGAGAATTAAAAAAAAAACACTAAATAGACCTCTACTGAATCAATGCGAAGAAGACTGTATCCTTGGGGAGGCGTATTATCAACAAAATTCCTGTGAAGACAAACGACCGATATCAACAAGATACCAATATGTAAACGACTGTTTCGATGACATGAACCAATCTGCAGATGTTTTCGAAAGAGCTGGCGATTACTGAAAAGCAGAGGAGACTTGTTGTAACTTCGATTCCAAGAAACACCAAAGGTTGTTCTAAAAAAAATAAAAAGAAAGAAAGCCTTGATGATTACTTCTGGTGTATTTTACAAATAATAACCAAGAAATCTACCAAAAACAAGAAAACATGGAGGAAAAGCGGAATTTATTTAAAAAAACAAAAACAAACAAACAAACAAAAAACAGATGCATATATGAAATACCGGATCAAAAAAAAAAAAAAAAAAGAAATCATACAAAAATCATACGTTAGCTCCATGTTTCGATTCATGCAGACTTATTCTGGATTTTATTGTAAAAATTATAAAGCATCATTTGAAAAAAAATTAATTCAAATATTTGTATTTAGTTGACAAGTTGGAGCACAAAAGAGCGTTGATAAAACGGAGTCGAATGAAATAAATAACATTGGAAATATTTTAAAAGGCTTTTTTCATATAAATACACGCACGTGCTGTGCACATAAATATGTAAAATACAATGCCAATGCAACTACAGATAAGTGCGTCTGTTTTCAAAGCACGTAAAATATGCGTTATTGATTTCAATACAACAACAACATCATGAATAATAATAATAATAATAATAATAATAATAATAATAATAATAATAATGACGATAATAATAATAATAAGATTAATTTTACAAGAAACAACGTACGTATATCAAATGTAAAATTTAAGCACTACATTTCTTAATGTATTGCAAATCTTTCATGTATTACAAAACTACTACTACTACTAATAATAATAATAATAATAATAATAATAATAATAATAATAATAATCATAATCATCATCATCAACAACTCGATAAAATAAATGCTGCGCATTTACTTCTCATATTTAATCATGTAAAAATGGATATATTTACTGTAACCATGTAACCAAAAATAAAAAATAGCAAGAAAGTAAGTGCTAATATCAATAAGTACGGTGCTGGAATAACACTTTTGTGTTATAATATATATATATATATATATATATATATATATATATATATATATATATATACATGTATATATATATATATATATATATATATATATATATATATATATTTCCACGGCTAAGCAAATTCGCAGCTGACAAAAGCCAGTAAAGCCAACCAACCGGAAGTTGTATATACACATATGACTGTGTGTATATTTGTAAATATATAATAGTTGTATCGTTGTAGTTTCTCGTTTTGGAATCCATTGAGACTTCGGTATTTATTACGAAGTACCTAATGTCAAGCAGATAGTAATTACAGTATTTCTTTTAAGGGTTATTTGTTGCACGCATCTGTCTGTGTCTGTTACGAATCTATTAGAAAATTAGCGTCTTACCGAAGTGTTATTCATGTGAACAGACAATAGCAAAGGATAAAAAAACAAGAATAAAAGGCAAAGTATAGTAAATAAATATAAACTAAATATAAATAATTTTCCAATTATATTTTAAAACATTTGTTTCTTTTTCATAATCTCCTAACCTAAATATTTCTGCCTCCTTGTGTGATTAACAATTTGACATTCTTTTTATATTTCTAAATATTAAGTGGGTATTTTTGTGTTCACTAAAGGTAAAATAATAATATCCTCATAAATTTCCGCGATTGTATTGGTCTGTAATATAGTTTCACAATGAAAATCTTCAAGGAAAAACAGGAAAGAGATAGAAAAGAACTGTGTGAATTAATATTTCAATTGAAAAAAAAATAGACACTAGAGCAGCAAAACCAGTCAGAGAGAAAAAAAGGATTTGATAAGGCAAATTTTATTGAATAAGGACAGAGGAGAAGAAACTAGCACGGCTTTTTTCTGGTCAGCTATTGATACATTTCACGATGCTCCTGAGCAAAACCTAACGTTTTAGACATATTTAAGAAGATTGAAGACCTTTTTTAAAAAATTGTTTGCAGTGCATGGATGGATCAAAAGAAGGTTCGTTTATTGCTACAGACGTTAGGTTCATCCGAACATAACAAATTCGTGGATTATATTTTACCAAGAAAAATCAACAAATTGCCGTTTGACGAGGCAGTCAAACTATTAATGGAGTTATGCTGCCCAGAAAGCAGCCTTTTTCATAAAAGATGGAAAATGTTACACATGAAGAGAGTCAGGACTATATGACTTTTATGCGTCTGTAGTTAATAAGCATTGTATATATTTACAATGCCTCCCCACGGGACAGAGTTAGACACAAGGGTCGTTTTTTAACGTGGAGGAAAGGTACAAAAAAAAAATGTCTCATTCGTGAAGGATTTCTCCTCCACCGAAAGAGAACAAGAAATGGAAGAGCAGCATCTGAAGAACAGATGGTGTTTATTTGCTCCCCCACTGAGCAAATTAGGCACAAGGCCGTTTTTAATGTGAGGTAAAAACCAGCTCCCCTAAAAGTAGGCAAAAAGGGGGCACTCTGGTTACCAAAAATAATAATTGTCCCAGTATAGAGGGTTTCCCCTCCATTGACTGGTACAAATTATCTTAAGTGCAGCATCTGAAGAACAGATACTACACTTTGATCTTGGCCAAAAGGTCATTGTGACAATTTAAAATTGTTGTCATTAACGGTTGACAATTTCAAATACTTAATATTCATACAAGGTCTGATAGCCACAAAAGACGCCGATATAAGACGTCGTGCTCTAAATACATTGGAATTAGAACCTGAGTTGACTCTTAAGAAACTTGCTGAAGATTGTCAGCTTTTTTATAGCAATAAAGCAAGATTCCCGAAAGAGAGAAAACAGGTATGGCGCGTATTAGAAAAATACGCTTCAAAAATAAGAGACACCCGCCAACCAGCAATTACCAAACAAGAGGAAAAAGAACCCTTTACAAATTTATCAGGATAGCCTAAATCCTAGAACCCCTTATAGGAAATTTTGAGGACCTTATGGGAACAATGCATGTCAGTACCAAAGGAAATTAACATATGACCTATACAAGCGAGCAGGACACAAGGCTTCATATTGCAAAAATGAACCCTTTACCAATAGAAAACATAAGGAAGTATATTACGGTGAGAATCAGAAATAAAGAAGTAAAACTGCAACTCGATTCAGGGTCGGATTTATCAATTATAAATGTTCACACAGAGAAAAGAATAGGAAAGCCCACGATGAAAAAGACGAATAAAGTCGCAAGATCGGTAACTGGTGAAAAAAATAAATTTTGAGGGCGTGGTATTTCTTAATGTGTCACTAAAAAGAACGACAAAAAGCTAAAAGCGTTCGTTCTAACGAACGCAACAAACTTATTCGGGGCCGATTGGATTCAGGAATTTGAATTATGGGACTCGCCAATAAGTGATTTTTGTCACAAAATCGAAAACCTAACGGTCGAAGCCCACAAACGCAAAAAGGCTCTCAAAATATCTTTCCCAATTATTTTTTCCGAAAAGCATGGACGCCGCACAAAAATAAAGGCGAGGTTCGAATTGCCGGACGAAGCAAAACCAATATTCAAAAAGGCATGGAGCGTACCGTTTGCTTCGAGGAAAGAAATGAAAAAGAATAGAAAACACAAGGTAACACCAGGATTGTAACTCCTATTAACTATAGTGAGTGCGCAACCCTTAGCGTATACGTGAAAAAATCTAAAGATATTAGTGTATGCGCGGACTTTGCGACCGGATTGAATGCGGCGCTCCAAGCACCATCACTACCCGCTACCAAACCCAGAAGAAATATTCGCTAAGTTAAATGGCGGCAGATATTCTTCCTAAATAGATGAAGCGATGCGTATCTACAAATACCAGTAGAGGAAAATAACTCGAAACTTTTGCAAGGCCTTTATAAATTCAATAGATTAGCATTTGGTATAAAAGTAGCACCTGCAATTGCCCAACAGGTAATTGATATTTTGCTAAGCGGTTTTTATTTCGAAATAGGTTATCTGGATGATATTCTTATGCATAGTCAAAATGTTGAACAACATAAAGATCATGCATTTCAAATGTTTGTCAGAATAAAAGAATATGGCTTCAGTTTGAAGGAAGCAAAATGCGAATTTTTTTTGGAACGAATTAAATACCTGGATGATATCATATATTAGGAGGAGTGGAAACCCGATCCAGACAGGTCCACATCTATAAAAGTCACGCCAGAACCTGATAATGTAACTAGATTGCAGATCGCGAAATATTATCAAACGTTCACTAAGAACATGCACGAATTGCGTGCGCAATTTTATGTACTATAAAAAGAGCAAAAATGGAACTGGACAGGCAGCGTTTAAGAAATTAAATGATGTATTAACGTCAGATTTATCCCTGACTCATGTCAATCCGAACCAAGAGATTATTGTCGCAACAGACGCAAGATCTTCTGGGATCGGGGCGTGCATTCAACACAAGATGCCTGATGGATCCACAAAGCCGATCGCCCATGCGTCAAGAACTTTACTTCCTGCCGAGAAGAATTACCCCCAAATCGAAAATGAAGCACTAGGGATCATATTCAGTGTAAACAAAATCTATCGATTTCTATACGGTCGTAAATTTGTTATTACAAACTGACCATAAACCGCTTATAACCATCTTTACGCCTAAAAAAGGTCTGCCAACTTACACAACCAACAGACTGCAAAAATGAGGGACCATTCTACTGAATTACGATTTCAGTATGTGATTTCTTACATCTGCGAAGTTAAGTCAGAAGGGGACCATCGGAAGACACAGTACATCACTACAAACTGAAAAGTACTATACCCAAATATTATATAATACAATGAAGGAACTACTAGTAACTTTGGAAGATATAATAAGGGAGGCTGAAGAAGATAGTTTCATCAAAGAAATGAAAAATCAATCGGATAAATCAGCGGCGGAAGCTTATTCTATGTGCAATGAGATACTCTTGTACCGGGAAAGAATAGTAATCCCAGCTACACTACAAAATAAAATTCGAAAGTATTTCCATACGGGGAACCACGGGGCTACGCGAATGAAGAGCCCCATGAGGTCCTACGTTTACTGAAAGAGTATGGGCACTGATATAGAAGGCACGGTAAAATTGTGTAAGGGGTGCGCATTGGCTACAAAATCGCCCCAATGCAATTAAGCCCGTGGCCTAAAGCGGACTACCCATGGCAAAGAATACACGAAGATTTGGCAGGCCAACGTGATGGAAACTATTATTGAATAGTTGTAGACAGTTTTTCAAAATGGCCTGAAGTATTTCGATGTAAAATACCATCGACGGATTTTACAAGCAGTGCTTTTAACGAATTGTTCGCTATGTTTGGTGTGGTCTAGTATTAGACAATGGCACACAATTTACTTCAACAGATTTTAAAAGCTTCTGCGAGAATTTCCAAGTTAACCAACTAACGTCGCCAACCTATAATCCCCCATCGAACGGTCAGGCATAGAGGTTTGTATACACGTTGAAAGAGTCACGAAGAAGGCGAAAGGAACGCCTTCAGAAAAGGCGTTACCACAATTTTTACAAGTTTACCGATTATGCAAAATGACAGTACTCCATCGAACATGTCGTCGGCGGAGTTAATGTTCGCGAAGAAAATTAGGCCGGCTTTCGAGAAACTTTAACCAAAACAGGTGAAACATGCAAATAATATGGTTCCTAAAAAGACGTATTTATCTGGTAAAAAGGTATTTTTTTACGGACACAAAAATAATAGCATGGTGTGGAGAACTAGGAAAGGTCCATAAATGGATCGGGCGGATGGTCTACATTATGGGATGTCCAAGATTTATGCACAAGAAACATTGAAACCAAATTCGGAAACGTATAATTTATGACGAAAGATAACAGCCTGCTGAACAAGAATAAGTAATGGACCAGATATATGACACGTTCGACTTAGTAACACAACAGGCAGCCGGACAACGCCAATCCTCCAGGAAAAGGACCGACCCGATAGAGATCAAACCTAGGAAAAGGAGCTATACGATCATCCCAGGGGAATGAAAAGCCCGGGAGAAGTGCGTTGTGAGGTACAAATCACTCGTATTTAAGAACTAAGTGGAATCAATCAGTCCTATGACAATCACTGGTGTCAGAGACTAAATGGAGACATCCATGCCATGTTCATGCTATGGACACGTTCCTCTCATACCACTTTAGTGGCTCCTGTATTCTTTATGATAAATACATATGATATTTTATACACTTAACACTACTTTTTTTTCATTTGTAACCCCTAGCACGAGCCTACAACAGTTACTAAGTAGATAAACGGTGATATATATATATATATATGTATTCATATACATATATATGTATATATATTTATATGAATATATATATATGTATACATGTATTCATATACAAATATATTTATATATATATGTATATGAATACAAATATATTTATATATATATATGTATATGAATATATATAGACACAAATATATATATATATATATATATAACAGCAAATATTTGCTAAAACGTGTTAGAACACTTTGAAAAAGAGTTAAAAAGTGGATATTCCTTAATCCGCGGAGTTTCGAAGAAATACTTTCCTTCTCATCAGAGGGTAGGAATTAGCAAAATGCGGGATCAGATATTGCACACAAAATTTTTATCATATATATATATATATATATATATATATATATATATATATATATATATACGCACATATATATATGTGTGTATATATATATATGTATATATATATACGCACATATATATATGTGTATATATATATATATATATATATATATATATATATATATATATATATATATATATATATAAAGTAAATAAATTAATTTCATCGACAGGAAATATTGTAGCGAATACGTAAATAACAATTACAAAAAACATGTTTCTTTTATATTGATTATAAACATAGATGATTACAAAAAAGTGGTTTAGAACATAACAAACATAACAAGACACAAGTTAAATAAAACGGACGCAACATAAGAGTGAAGCTTTAAGGGCGCATGCGTTATTTTTCTTTCTTTGAGTCAAAATCCAAATCAGATTTCCAATTATTACTAAGTGCTTCACAGAGCCTTACGCAATCTATTTTTCTTTACCACGCTAGTCAAGGTGAGTGCAAAAAAGGCATGTTTTTTGACGCTAAAGAAAGAGCTTTTCGACATAAGAGAGAAATCTTTGTTTCGTGATGCGTGTGCATGTTAGAATTTATCTATTTACGAGCCAATTTTTCTAATACGGTATGTATATATATATATATATATATATATATATATATATATATATATATATATATATATATACATACATACATACATACATATAAATATATATATATATATATATATGTATACAGCATTATATGTATATTTAGGGAGCGCTTTTACTCTATGGAGAATCTCATGAAATAAAATATACGCTTTTTTCTATTAATTCTATTTTCGATCCTGACCTTCTTCCGTTCCGAAAAAAGTGCCCTATGTTATTACTCCTAAACGTATGTATATATATATATATATATATATATATATATATATATATATGTATACATATATATATATATACATATATATATACATATATATATATATACATATATATATATATACATATATATATATATATACATATATATATATATATATATATATATATATATATATATATATATATATATATATCGTTGTGCGCAATAGTATTCGACCCCAACCAAAAATATCTTATATCTTTGGATGGATACTTCAATAATCTGTAAAACCTTATTTAATGACTAAGTTCGAATAAACTGTATAGTTTTCAACAAAAAAATAATAAAAAGTAATTAGTGCTTGATAATAGAAATAAATTTATTCACAAAAATAAAAATATGGATGTTGCAAAAGTATTCGACCCCTTTTCATTAATACTTGGTTGAAGCTTATTTGACCTTGATTACTGCAAGTAAACGTTTCCTACAGCATCTAACGAGACTTCTGCATCTGCCCACTGGAATTTTAAGCCACTCTTCTTTACAGTACTGTTTTAATTCAATCAAATTAGACGGTTTTCTTTTATGTACCGCAATTTGTAATCATGCCATAAGTGCTCAATCGGATTTAGGTTTGGAGACTGGGAAGGCCATTCTAGAACTTTCACCTTATTATTCTTTAACCATACCTTAGTGCTCTTTGAAGTGTGTTTAGGATCGTTGTCCTGTTGAAAGGTATACCTCGTTTCATGCCCCAACTGGTTCGCAGACGGAACAAGATTTTCTTTCAGTATGGAATGATATTTTACTGAATCCATTCTTCCATCGATTATGGTTAACATTCCAGTTCCATTTATACTGAAACAGCCCCAGACCATGATTGATCCACCTCCATGCTTATCGGTTGGAACGCTATTCTTCACATTATAAGCAGTATTTTCTTTTCGGCAAACACAGCGTTGCTGGTTGCGTCCAAATAGTTCCACTTTCGTTTCGTCTGACCAAATTATATTATTTCAGTAATCAATAGGCATTTCTAGGAACTTTCTTGCAAAATTTAATCGAGCCTTTTGATGAGCTTTGGAAAGTAAGGGTTTCCTTCTGGCAATACGTCAATGCATTCCGGCACGATTTAATGCCCTACGAATTGTTGACAAGTGTACACCTGATTCAGCATCCTTCAAATCGTTCTGCACGTCATTTAGGTTAGATTTAGAGTCTATTGAAACTTGTCTAACAATTTTCCTAGCCCCACGTGTCCTAATTTTTCTTGGACGAGCTGATCTTGGAAGACTTGATACAATCCCTTTTACTTTCCATTTTTTGATAATGGATATAATAGTCGACCGTGGTATAGAAAAACGTTTGGAATTTTTTTTTTAACCTTCTCCAGACTGGTAGGCATCGATTACTTTCTTTTTAATGTCTTCAGAGTACTCTTTGTTCTTTGTCATAGTTGCAGATTTGTTGACGTTGAAAAATTTTGTTTTTACTTGAAACAATTATTCAATCATTCAATATGGCATTGAAGTTCAATTTGAACTGATTTTATATTCAGTAGAGTCATAAATATTATTTATAGGAAATAAATACAAGGTCAGACTAAAATAATAAACTTAATGACGCTTTTATTTAAACTTTAAATTAAAGGGGTCGAATATTTTTGCAACATCCATATTTAAATTTTTTGTAAATAAATTGATATATATATATATATTATTAATCTCGAATTACTTTTCCTCATTTATTGTGGAAAAATATACAATTTATTCATAATTAGCCGTTAAAAGGCGCTATGAAGATTTTTGAAGTATAGATTCAACGAAACAAGAAACTTTAGACAGGGGTCGAATATTTTTGCGCACAACTGTATATATATATATATATATATATATATATATATATATATATATATATATATATATATAATACTTTTAAACTGCTTTTTAATTTTTTAATTTTTTATTTCCCTACTTTTTGGACCAGGCGCGAACGCAGACCCCACAACTTTAATGAACCACTGTTCTGCAAGATCAAACATATCCATTCCTGTGTCTCGATTTATCTATACTTATATGTAATCATTTTTTTTTAATGGTTAAACATATAGGAGCCTATTTGTGACCAGACACACACACATACATACACACACATACGTTCAGTTTTATATTATAGATATATTAGAAATTTCAGAATGTGTAACGATATAATTATTTCCACAGCCAAACAATTTCGCCGCACAGTCAAGCCATGAAAGGCAACAAATCCGAAGTCTCGAGTTTTTCTCTTATTTATCTCATCTGTTGAACACATCCTAACGCGGGATTCGAAACATGGATCTCTTGCATAGAATGCGAGTAATCTGTCATGTGAGCAACCGGTCCTGGATATGACCTGAAACTTTATCTGATGGTAAGACCCCATCGTTGGGAGGTGTGGGACCACCCTTTAATTTCCATTTTCCCCAGGTCCACTCCGAGCCGGACTGTTAGTACCATTTTAGGGTCCTCATTATGGGTTCAATAGAAACCGACTTAAAAAAACAAAAAAAAAACAAATATACTCTATTAAAAATTGTTCTTCCAAATCACTGGATTTGGCATTAAATAATCTGAAAAGGGTTGCTATTCCGTAAAACAAAAACAACCAACCATATGTGCAACTGTGCCAGAAATAGGAAAGTCAATACAGATTAAGCAAATTGGGATTTTGAATCCCTAGGTTGAGGTGTTCTATTTAGGAGCCTGTTGTGTGTATAGTAGCAAGCTACTAATTACTTGTTAGCAGCGTTTACGGCTAGGTCTGCATTATTAGATTAGTCTACCTTAAGGCAGAGGAAGAGAAAACTGTATTAATAGAAGTATATACATGAATTGAAAGCCCCATTTTACAAAATGTATGCTTGCAGCGATTGCCATAACAAACTTAAATTAATGCAAAATATTCTCCCGGGAATATCTGAAAATATTTTCGAAATTGTGTTATATTCTTTGTAAGATATGCATAAATACACTCTAATCTATTTTCTTTTCAGTTAAAATAGAAAGAAGTTATTAGATTTTAAATATTTATATAACGGGACCCATGCATGAATCACTGTGCACATAGAATATTACTACGCTTATCGATTTTTGTTCATTTTTACTTTTGGATTTTTTCGGCATATCTGTACCTTTATCGTTTTTTTTATTTGCTTGTGTTAACGCACTTTCTACATAAGGATATACAATTCAGTCAATTGCTGGGAGGAATTATTAACTTCATGCGTTTTGCCGATTGTTTTTTTTTTTAATTTTCACTTATACCGAATATAGAAATTCTTGGCTAAAACCAGATATTCTCTAAGTTCAGGGACCCTCACGGAGATATATTTTAATGATTCAGACTTAAATCTTATCACATTTTTTATTTTTCTTGCACTTGGTTCACTATTGATATTTACCAGGTAAGGGTTTTTTTTATGTTTCATATATTTTGTAAGCATGATTATTGATATGTCCCGTGTAAATATTGCATAAAACATTCTCACGTAAGAGCAAAATTGACCCCTTTGTAGTTAAGTTTAATAGTATACATTTAAAGAGGATTTTTGATGTATGCGCATGCGCCAGTTCCATGTAAATGAAAATAAACAAGTGAAAGTACAGGGCAAACCTGTATCATGTACGTATCAATCACAGAACGAATATATGATATTCTAAAAATCACGTAACTTAATCAAAAGGGTTTTACGTCGTAGAATAGATCTTCAAATTTAAGCATCTTATTGTCATCTCTGTTAGAGTTAGCATTTTAATGGACACTGATTTTAACTTAGGTGGAAAATCTTTCGTTTTCCAAATATTTTCTTTCGAAAATTGTATAGGTATAAGTTGTGGACGACAAATAATTCCTATTTTTAAACTAAGTAGAATCAATCAGTCCATGAATACCACTGGTTTCAGAGACAAGATGGAGACATCCATACAATGTCTCACCTCATGCTACGAACACGTTCCTCTCATACCACTTTAACGGCTCCTGTATTATTAATGATAAATACATATTATATTCATACACTTTACACTACTTGTGGTTTCTTTCATTTGTGTCCCCTAGAACGGGTCTACAACAGTATAGTAAGTAGTTTATGGCTTATTTCAAGCAGGTTTTCTTGTATATCTTCCTTGCCATACTGCATATTCAATTTTATGCAGATAATCGACTAGATATCACACACATATATCACATTGTGTATGTTCGTAGTAATGTGCTTATTTTAAGTTCTTAGTTGAAAACGATTATAGTTCTCCTTATTGCAAAGTGAATTTAATAATTTATAGTAGTGTATACGCTTACTTATTTGAAGCGATTATCTGTGCATACATATAGTTGCCAGTAATTATTAAGAAAACATAACGTATTTTGAATAAAGTAGGCCCCAGAAATAATTAATAACACATAAGTGTAAACAAAGTAATGTTTAGGCACATGAATATAGCTATTGGATAATAGCAGGATTGCAAAACAAAAAGAAAGACAACTTAAAAACGTAAAAATATGTTTCAACGCAGCGTTCTTCAAAACTTCTTATTCTTTTTTTTCCCAATATATCCCTCTCTTACATATAAAAATCTTCACCTTCTCCAACTCAGTTTTCTCCCCTTTCTATCGGTCTTCTATATACTCTCTGCACTTCGGCATCCACAGTTTTGTTTATTTACCCATTAGTATACGTCTGTTCCTCTCTGGAATCTACATCGTTCTATTTTCTTTTTACTTTATAATACATGATACAGTATTATTCACCTGTGTCCATATACTGACTTATACTATGTCCACATGCTGCCATATTCATCACAATTTCTGACAATAAATATAGACGTTTCGAAATCTATCCTGAATATTTTATTATGTGTACTTAGTCACACAGACTGACAGCCAGACAGACATACAAACAACAGATTTTTATGTTAATTAACTATGCTAGTGCTACTTTTTATAAAAGAACTTTCGCTAGATATTATTATTTTATAATTATTTTATATACTATATATATACATATATATATATATATATATATATATATATATATATACTAATTTGTAGAAGTCCGAATTATACTGGGTTAATATAATATAGTAATTATTCATATACCAATAAATTTAAGCCAAAAAAGAGAGATGCCTTTAAAAGTCAGCTTCAAAATTATCATATGTCATAACTGGCTATTCATATACTGTTATAACAAAAACCAAGACTTCAAGAAAATGGTTGATAGTAACAAAAAGTGTATTTAATAGTTAGTTACAATTGTTTCAAGACCATTTGGGCAAATTCAAACAATATGCCATTTGTAAATTTTCACAAGAACAGCCTTTCTTCAGACTTATTAATTTAAAAAAAAAATTAAACAATAAAACATTCAAGAAAAGAAACATTTCGTTTATAAGAAAAAAACAAGCGGGAACACTTTATTACTGTCGCATCTTTGCATACTTTGCAACTTTGCATATATATATATATATATGTATATATATATGTATATATATATATATATATATATATATATATATATATATATATATATATGATTATTTTGTATAAGATATATTAATGGCTACACTCATTTTTCACTTCGGAAGTATTTAACATTTATTTTTCCATGATGTAAAACTACTGAATAAATATGAAAGAAATGACTTGATGCAAAACAATACCAGAAAAGGGACAGCTAATCACTAATAAATTAAACTTGTGCAATAAATTGTCCATGCATTTTTTTCTTTTTCTTGCTGATAGAAATATTATGTTAAAAAGAAAACATACATGAGTGTCATTTTCAGGATACAAATAAAATAAATAGACGCCATAAACAAAGAAAATAAGAACAGAAATCTAGAAAGATTGATGCTTATAAATCGATGCACCAGAATAAAATGGTCGACGAATTACCGGAAGTAGCCAAGCAGAAAAAGTGCTGGCCATATACGCATGCGTACAAAGTACATGAGGCATTCGATTCGAAGGAAACATTTTTACTTTTGCTTATGTTGTTTTATTTGTTTTTATTATTACGCTGTGCATAGAAATCTAGCGTTAATAAAACGAACAATGTTAGAGAGTAAACGTGACCACTTCTTATTAATCATCCTTTGATTATAAAAAAAAATCTAAGATAAATGATTGATTGATATTTTGTACATTCATATAAAGAAAAACGAAATAGAGCAAGTGGCGATAAAATTAGTTTTTTTTATCGGTTTCGATTACTGTATGATTTACCTAACTGTTTCCTCTTCAGGTTTTCTTGCGCATCCATATTATTTTCTATCTACTCGTGCTTTAAATATGCTCTATTTTTTTCTATGATTATTCTTCTAACTTGAATTTGAACAGTGAGCCAACTTTTGAAGTAGGCAGAACTCTCTAATCTGTCTCTAATCAAATTGTTTTTAGATTAAAGTTTATGCAAATAATCCTCACAATCTAGACCAACTGAAAGAGAACGTTGCTAACGCTATAAGGAGAATCACCGAAGAAAGATCTACAAGCGGTATCTGCACACTTTTATAAACTTGCCCAAAATGCATAGAGGCCAACAGGAAGAAATTCCCGCATCTTTTATAATACTGCAGGTTATTTAAACAATGCTAGAGATAATTTAATCAATAAAAAAAATGTCTCATCTCTAGTACATTTTTGGGCTACTTTTAAATGAGCCACCCTGTATAATTCTACTAAAACCTCTCTAATTCATTTTCTTTTCTGTTCTCTTTAAAATTCCCATCTTATTCCTCATATTTTGTTGTAAAATGAAAAATTAATCTTATTTTGGATACAATTACTTTCACAGATAAAAAATAATAAAAAATATAAACCAGTGTTAATGAATTTGTTTGGAATTATTTTGGAGACGAGTTCATTTTATAATGTGTTTTTGTAACCACAAATAGAAGATGAAGATAATTGTTCAAATAATTTAATAAAACGTATACAATTTACTCTCCTCCAAAACAATTCCAAACTAATTCAATAATATAACAATCGGTACGGACGCGACAATTAGAAGAATAATTGGATTTATAAGACCAAGAAATCCAAACGTGATTGTCCCTTGGGGACGTGGTACAGTGGATAGAGATGCTGCTTAACGACGATTCCAGGTAAGCGTGGAGCTAGAGGTGGAGGTTTCGATCCCACCCAAAGCCGGTCAGAGGATTAGTTTATCAAATAATGATACGATGACAACAGCTATTGAAGGCAGACATTTCTGTGTATATAGTTAGAGGATACAATACTATCCGGATGCGATTAACCTGACGAAGGTCAGAGGAATAGTTTGCCGAAACCCCGTGAAAAAAAACTAGTAGAAAATGAGGATTCTAGTCCAAATAATTAAATAAAAATTAAAAATTGTGCTGTGCCTTAGGTATTACTTACTGAACAAAATGCTTCGCTGATATCGCAAAATGTTTCATAATTAGCTTTTTTCTCTATTGTATTAAACGTCTGGAAAATAATTGCTTTAAAAAAGATTGTAATTTAAACGATGCGATCGACTGAAAAAAAGATTTTAATTGATGTATAAAGTAAAGGTATTATACCAAAATTGTTAATCAAAGCAAATCGCTTTCAGTAGACAGGCTACGCAAATTTAGAGAAACTGGACTGATATAAAAAATGAAATATGAAATATGAAAGATAAAAATACAATGAAAAATGAAAAAGAATAAATAAATAAATATATAAAATAAAAATAAAGTGAAAGAAAGAAAAGAAAAGAAGATACTTACGCATGATAAATTAGAGAACAGAAGAGGGATAATAAAAATAAAGAGGAAGGGAAGGAAAATAGATTAAAGAATTGGAAGAGTTAAAAATGAGAAAATTATAATAAAAAAAGAATTAGAGGGGAGATAAAAAAAGAGAGGAAGAGGAACTAAGAAAACGATATCAATAAACATTCATAAGAAAAATGGCAGGTCGCGAAAATAGGTCAGATCGCGAAAGAAGGTCAGGGCGTCTATATGCAGGAAAAAGTGCGAGAAGGAAACAAAAAAAGTAAAAGCAAAACACACGCCATATGAAGTAGAAATCTCTCACTTCAAAAAATTTAAATCATGTTAACTCAAAATTATCTAAATAATATACAGTGGAATTCTTGCTAATTGTATATGTATTGTTAATATTCTTTATATGACAATATTTAACCGAAAATTTGGAACTATAATACTTTGTGGCAGTTATTTTCAAAACTAAAACTAGGCGTATTCATAAGACGTCTTATAAATATCATAATATTAATCATAATCGTTTACTGAAAAAAATATCATCAGATTTATAATAATACTTCACTGACAAATTATCATAATATTAACGATAATTAACTGAAAAGTATTTATATATATATATATATATATATATATAAAGTTGCAATTAAATTTACCAAAATGATCCAAGATGGTAAAACTCAAGTATATTATAAATATAAAATAATTAATATTTATAAAGTAATCTCAGATGTAAAAGCTTGATAAAACCAAATAAGAGATAGATCTTATAATAAGAGCAAACAGTTAAAAAAACATGTTAAAAACACTTTGAAAAAGAGTTAAAACATATTTAATCTGAAAAGGAAACACTTGATAAATGGATAGTTCTTAATCCGCGGAGTTTCGAAGAAATACTTACTTCTCATCAGAGGATAGGTATTAGCAAAATGCGGGAACGGATTCTGCATACAAAAGTATTTGATGAAACTGTAAGTCAAAGATCTTACTTGATAACAAAAAGTGAAGTAGAAGGAATATGGTGAAGAAAAAAGGTGATTACACGGGAATGGATAGTCTGGTGAAAGGTAAATAATCCAATGCCGGTAAAATCCAAAAATATAACTCCAAGAAAGTTTATTGTGTTTCCATGTTCACAAGTAAAATCCAAGGAAATCACGTAATTGGGAGATGGTAAAAAATAATCCAAAATGCCTAAATCCATGGAATAATTCACAAATATGTACAAAGAAAAGAAAAGGGGAAAACTCCAATAATATTAATAAATGAACAATAAGATATGCTTTTCATACGGTTGCCGAGACATAATAAGAAATATAAGGGAAGAAGAAGAGAAAAAATAGATTTCAACATACAGGCAAGCCAATACAGTCGGTGTCAGCATTGCTGCGGGAGCTCCACCAACCGTCTATTGGAACTCCAGGCCGGATTTTTTTTGTCGGTGTTCACTCCCTTAGTCTTAGCATCCACACACGAATATGCGCATACACATGCATAGGACAAACAACACACACATACACACACATATACTTATATATATATATATATATATATATATATATATATATATATATATATATATATTTAAATAAGGGAGTAGTCACCAACAATGTGTATTTTTTAACATTATTATCCGTGTCTTGGTTTTACATTGAGAATTATGTTTGGATCATTGTACACATGTTTTTAAGTCACTGAAATCGTTTTTACGCGCGTTCTGTGAAGCGTCCACGTCAGAAATTATTTTCAAATGTGTTGGAGATGTAAAAATGGCACTTTTCGTAGTTCATTTGAAGTGTTTCCAAGGGGTGGAGGCTTGTAAGTGTTTATTATTCATTGGCATGTTCAATTTTTATTACTCATTTATTGGGATTGTCGGGGCAGCTGACCTGGCTGTAGTCACTCTCTCTTTCAGCTAGCGTTTTTCTTTTCCTTTAGGATGGGGTAGGGTGTGTGTGTGTGTGTGTGTGTGTGCGCGCGTGTGTGTGTGCCTGTGTGTGTTTGCTTTTATCGGTTTCAAAATGTGTATACTGTTTTATAATATTATGAGGTTATTTGCTTACTTGGAAGGTGACTGTGATCGGAGGTCGTTACTAATGTGTATGTGTGAGGAGGGGGATCAGCTATTCTGAAATAAGGGTAGGAGTGCTTTCATTCTATTTTGATATTTATTTTTTGGATTCTTTGATGTTAGTATTGTGATTTTTCGTTTTAGTTTTTCGGGTATTCCTTATATTATGTTTGTTTAGAAAGAGGGGGGTATTTAAAATATGTATAGGGTTTTTTTTTTAACACTGCGGAAAAGAGAATATCCACTACCACTAATACAGAAAGTTATTGAACTGGCTGAAAAAATTCCAATAGACCAACTAAGAACCCCAAAAGAACACAACAAAGAGCAAATTTTAGCATACGTCTCTACACACAACACAAACAACCCAGAACTATTCACACAGATAACAAAAAACCTTATCCTCCTCAATCAGAACGACAAACTAAACAACATACTTAAAACAACAAAAATAATAAAAAGCAAACGCCAACCCAACAACTTAAAACACATCGTAACTTCCTCAAAACTCGTCTCACATACTACAAAACGGGTTACAAAATGCAAAAAACGCGATTTGGAGTATGTGACATAATATTAGAAGGTAACACATACACATTCAAAAACCCAGCACAAACATTCAGAATAAAAAAGGATCTAAATTGCACCTCCAGGAATGTAGTATATGCACTAAGATGCACAACATGCAACAAATCCTACATAGGCGCCACCAAAAATTTCAGCAATACAGTGGCCTTACATAAGAGCAACATCAAAATTGCAGATAACAGACACCTCGATGTTTCAAAATAATGCCAATCTTCCAAACAGACAATTATTTTTATTTACTTACACAGGAAAAAAAAACTTCATCACCAGATTAACTCCTGAACTGAACAGAGCTCAATATAATCACACAAAAAGATGAAATGCAAAGTACACTCGCATGCACATCCATACACAAACACATATACATACCCACACATAAATCAGAACCGACACATTAAAACACACACACGTGCGCGCATACAACCACACACAGACATAACACCCCTATCTCTAATACAACACACTGAACTGTACCAACCCTACTTAACCTCGAAACCAACAACACTAGGAAATACCTAGAACCATAGTATAACATCTGTTTCAACATCTCGCTCCCTCCTCAGTAAGTGGAGGAGCATCCCTTAATGACTGAAACAACTATCATCCCTTCTATCATCCCCCTCCCATACCTATTCCCCCTCCAATTGCCCTCCCCCCTCTGGGGAACAAAATCTTCCCCACACTAGGAACTGAACCTGGGTCTGGCCATACTCTCATGGGGAGACAAATAAATAGAAACATTAAAAAAAAACCTATACATATTTTAAATACACCCCTCTTTCTAAACAAACATAATATAAAGAACACCCGAAAGACTAAAACGAAAAATCACAATACTAAATTCCAAGAATCCAAAAAATAAATATCCAAATAGAATGAAAGCACCCCTACCCTTATTTCAGAAGAGCTGATACCCCCTCCTCACACATACACATTAGTAACGACCCTCGATCACAGTCACCTTCTTAGGAAGCAAATAACCTCATAATACTATAAAACAGTATACACATTTCTGAAACAATAAAAGCAAACACACACACGCACACACACACCCACACGAACACACCCACCCACCCTACCCCACCCTAAAGGAAAAGAAAAAAAACACTAGCAGAAAGAGAGAGTGACTACAGCAAGGTCAGCTATCCCGACAAGCCCAATAAAAGAGTAATAAAAAATGAACATGCCAATGAATAATAAACACTTACACGCATCCACCCCTTGGAAACAGTTCAAATGAACTACGAAAATTGCCATTTTTACATCTCAAACACATTTGAAAATAATTTCTGACGAGGACGCTTCACAGAACGTCTGAAATGCGCGTAAAAACGATTGCAGTTACTTAAAAACATTATTACAATGATCCAAACATAATTCTCAATGTAAAACCAAGACAAGGAATAATAAAATAATGTTAAAAAATACACATTGTTGGTGACTACTCCCTTATTATAATATATATCAATCTTTCATTGGAATTTCTTAACCCATTATATATATATATATATATATATATATATATATATATATATATATATATATATATATATATATATATATATAGTTTCTAGAAGTTTAAGATGGTAAAGAGTGCAACTTGCTAAGGATAGGAAAAAGTCGGCACTAAAATTAGAAGCGCTAGTACGATTATTTATAAGGTGCTCCTTTATTTTTTAATTTCAACAGCTATATAACTATAATATATATATTTATATATATCATGCATATATTATTATTATTATTATTATTATTATTATATTATTATTATTATTATTATTAGTAGTAGTAGTAGTAGTAGTAGTAGTAGTAATTTATTTTTCCGTATTTAAAAAAAAATTGATATAGTTTTTTCTTGAAGAATTTGACATTGATCCAGGAGTACATACACGTTCTAATACCGGCAACATCATTGTTTATTTTTATTATTGTTATTTGAAGATTTTGAAAATATGAAATTTTATCTGACGTATTTGCACCTTTACAGTGAAAAATTGCTGCGTGTTCTGCATTTTCAATAAGCAATACGTACTTGGAACGCTTTAATAATATATCCCTATTTTGCATTCAATATCAGTTTTCTATTTAGGAACGTTATACGACATGTTAAATTAAGAACTATCACGTGCGTTGTACGAAAAAAGATTCCCAGTTTATAGTTTTCGTACATGCACAACCCTTTCGTCTGTTTCTTTTCTTATTATTCGTATTGCTTACACTTACAAACGGGTGTAAAATATTATACACCCATGTCATCGTTTAAATTCAATTACTTTCATCGTTTGTATGTAACACAATCGTATCATGATGTTTGTCTCTAAAATAACATCATTTGTTTGAAAATACACCTAAAGACATCTAAGTTATATTGTAGATGTCCCCAAACATGACAGAAAAGAATGGACATCAAAAGCAACAGTTTATATAAATAGTCATATCTTTAGTTACCCGAAAAAAGGAGGGTGGACCTATAAATTCACCCTTGTCCGTTCGTCCGTTCCTCCGCTCGCACTTTTCTCAATAATTACACTTTGTAATTTTTTGACATTTTGCACGAACATTAAAAATGATATGAGCAAAAATGTTACTGAGCGAATTTTCTGGGTGTCCCGCCTGGTGTAGCTTTCTGTTAAATGACTAGAATTGACTCCTTTGTGCTTATTTAAAAAAAAAATTGTTGTATTGAATTTTGTATAAAACTTTCTGAAAAATTGTAACTAACTGATTTCTGTACACTTTTGCTTGTCTATACTTCGCGATAACTCTTGGGTGTGCCTCAGGGGCTCTTTTAGGGCTAATAAAACACCTCCATTTTTGGGACTATTTTACCATATTTTTCCAGAATTGTATGTGTATGTCTATTTAGTCGTTTTTACATGGCACTGAACTCATATGTAAATATATTTTTTGGCATTGTGGGACTTCGGGGGCTTAATGGGTAGGTAAAATGATGGACTAAGTAATTTCCTTGTTTGCATAGTGTGAACAAAACTTGACATATGTTAAGGCCTAAGCTTGCACCGTTTGTTCAGTTTCACCAGGATTTGACGTCTCAATGGGCGTTTGGGGCTAAATATGGGGGCGCACTGCTTAACTGAGTCATTTTTCAGGCGCCGTTCACTGTGCACTCACGGAGGACCATGAATGCTTAACTTATTACAGAAGAAAATCACAATTAAATTGTAATAAATTTAATACCTAATATTAGTTGGCATTCTGTTAGCTTTTTAGGAACATCTAAGCATGACATTAGTCAGTTGATGTATATCATTCTTTTTGCATGTCTGACGCAATAACCCTTAACGTGCAGGCTTTAATAATAGCTTGCTCTTCTGTTTGCAAATATTATGGGCTAATATGTCTCAAGGGTTTTAAATTGGATTCATATCCGGGGACTGCCTTTGCTATGTAAGTTTATTAATGACATTTTGGCTCTACCAATGGCGTGCCACCCTAACCTCGCAGAGTGCCAATGATCTCTATCTCCCATAAATAAGGAGTTTGCTTAGGTCACTTTACCACTTGAGCATATTGGTAGATGTTCATGTAATATTGAAAAATATTTATTGATGTTGACCTCGCAATCCACCAGGTATGAGCGATCATCACTTCAAACCGAGAAATCACAACGTTTCCACGTTGTAAAACGCTTATTGCACGAGCCTCCATACTCATACTCGTCAACTGTCGAGATATAATAAAAATGTGACTCATCAGAGAAGATGATATTGATCAAAAAAACGTAGGCCTCTCCACCATCTCACGAGCCCAATCATTTCTGCGCTTGTTATTGACAGAAGAAGAGGTTTTTACGCAACTTTAATAAAGAACCCCAGGTTGTGAGGATACTTGACAGCTGGTGTCGGACTGATACCACCTGGTGTTGCAATGTTAGATCCTTTGCGCAGAGGATCCTCTTCAACATTTCTTATATAAAGGATCTTGTAGAGGGCTCCTGGTTTGCTGCATTCTTTTTCCTTTCTTGTGAATTGTACGATCAATCTCTGAATAGTAGAAAGAGATATTGAAAGATTCCATGTTATTTTGAGTTGACTAAAACAATTTTCATGTTAACCAACGATTCGTCATCGCAGAAATTCTGTGAGATGTGATGCTTCTTTGGTTCGTGGCATGCTTCAGCGTTGTTAGACGCAATTTTAATGAACTGCTCTAAGTTATTGCAACACTACTTTATCTGTAAATATAAATAAGCATACATAAATCATGGGAAAACTATTTATCGTAATGTATGTTATTTTATGCCATGTCTGTGTAGATGGAGACAAATTGGCCAAGGCATTTCTTATTTATTCAAAACTAAGCTTAATATTTTTAACATCGTGTTGTCACGATACGATGCGATTGGTCAAGTTGCCAGTAATAAATGCTACATAAAAAAACCCAACGCTCACGTAGTTTCACAAACTACTATTTTAATCTACCTCTGACATTTAAGGTGTCACTAAAATCTTTCAATTCATATATTCGCGATGTTATATTTATTTATGTTTGTCGACCTTCTAGATCGTTTTCATAATAATAAATATGCATATACAGTAACTATTATACGGTCTTCTTTTCATTGTAGTACACAGTAGGATTTATACAGGCTATCCTATTCAATATCGTCTTTTAGCTGGTAAGCATGAAAACATCCAAGGACAAGAATTAATTATATTCCATCCAACGGATATACTGTTTTCTTTTCTTTCTTTCTAACTTTCTGCAATGGCAGAAATAATGAAGTTATATAAGGTGTAGGTTAATGGATTGAGATATTTATTATTGATGAAAGAATCAGATGTAGCAATAGACGAAACCGAGATCCTGCCGGGAATCCATTAAAATCCTCTTTAGAAAGGATTAAATATGTTGAAAGGTTGTTTATTATTATTATTATTATTATTATTATTATTATTATTATTATTATTATTATTATTGTTAATATTATTATTATTGGTGTGGTTGTTGTTGCTGTTGTTGTTACCGCGAACAAAGAGTAGGAGAAAAAAATGAGAAACTTTAATAAGAATAAAACAAAAAAAGAAGAGAGTGACAGAAAATCTGTAAAACTCACGTGGAAATATTCGCGACATAAAAAAGAACATTTGCTAAAACTAAAATAAAATAAAATATAAATTGGTGATGTATCTTACTAGACACGTACATTCTTTCCGGATTACTTCAGAGGCAGGATTTTTAATGATAATAGCAAACATATATTCTAGAATTCTAAACGTGTGAGTAATAAATGAATATATAATCGTTTAATCAAAGTAAGTCCTTACGCAGACACACTCACCCCCCACACACACACACGCACACACATATGAATATACAGGGTGTTTCAAAAGTCTTGGGAACATTACAAATTCGTATATCTCATGAACTATTCCAGGTAGAAAAATGAAACTGGTGTCATTTTAAAGCTTGCTTAATCAAGTTTTTGGTCATACTAATGATTTTCGTCTTATCTTTCCATGTGGAGTAATGGCGTTCTCTAAACATGACAAGGCGTTTTGCGTCCTCCAATTTGCAAAGACTGAATCGTGGACATTTGTTCAGCGTGCATTTCGCAGGAAATTTAAAAATGAAGTCCCTGAAAGGAAACCCATTGTCAGATGGCATGCTAAATTTGTGAAAGATGGGTGTTTGTGCCCAAGTAAGCGAACATGTCGCCCTTCAACTTCAGAAGCTGCAGTTGAGCAAGTCCGGACAGCCTTTCAGCGGATCCCCCGTAAATCAGTGAGAAGAGCCAGCAGGGAACTTCAGCTTGCTCCAGCAACTGTCTGGCGTGTCTTAAAGAAACGACTGCAAATGGTACCTTACATGCTCAAGTTGGTCCAAAAGTTGAAGGACACTGATAAGCCACTTCGCCGTGACTTTTGCATTGCAATGCAAGAGAAGTTGGAAGATAACGGCTTTGATGACCGGCTTGTTTTTAGCGATGAGGCGACCTTCCATCTGAATGGCAAAGTTAACAAGCATAGCACTCGCATATGGTGTACTGAGAGTCCTCATGAAATTCTTGAGCACGAGCGAGATTCACCAAAAGTGAACGTGTTTTGTGCAATTTCCAAGAAAGGTGTCTATGGACCGTTCTTCTTTGAAGAGGCAACTATCACTGGTGAATCCTATCTCAACATGATGGAAGACTGGTTAATGGCTCAGTTGGAAGAAGCAGCATCTGATGACTTCATTTTTCAACAAGATGGTGCACCACCACACTGGAGACTTAGAGTAAGGCAGTTTCTTAACACAAGGCTGCCTGGTAGATGGATTGGGAGATCTGGGCGAGGTGATGACGTTCTCATGCCCTGGCCTCCTAGGTCTCCAGATCTTACCCCGTGTGACTTTTTCATTTGGGTTTTTGTCAAGCAACAAGTCTATGTGCCGCCTATTCCAAGAGATATTGACGAACTAAAGGCTCGAATAACGGCAGTTGTGGGAACCATTTACGTCAAGATGCTGGAACGCATTTGGCAGGAAATGGACTATCGACTAGGTGTCTGCCGTGTGACGAATGGTGCTCATATTGAGAAAGTTTGAAGATTCCTTACAAAACTTGAAACTTTAACCTTTCCAACGGTACCAATTTCATTTTTTAACTCCTAATAGTTTTTGAGTTATTAAAAATCTTTATGTTCCCAAGACTTTTGAAACACCTGTATATATTGTATATATATATATATATATATATATATATATATATATATATATATATATATATATATATGCATATATATATGTATACTAGCCGATTTACCCGAGCTTTGCTACGGATATATTTGTATTACACAATACTAATTGGCATTCTTCTAATATTTATGTAATTACAGGTTCGAAACCAAAACTTCTGGGTAAACGACATTTCTTGTACCACTGGTAAAATGTAAACGAAAGTTCTACATTATGTAGAAAAAAAAACTGTAAAGGTCCGTTTTCAGTTTGTGTTGCTCCCAAAAATGTAAATTAGGATTTTTGCGCATAAACTATGCTTGGTTGTGTATATAAAAAGTACCCCATTTTTAATAAAGGAAGGACTTTCACATGAAAATTTAATAAATAAAAGATACGTCAAAAATTGAATTACACTTGTAAATCATATCTAAAAAATAGCACGGTTCGTAAACTGCAGAAGTACTAAACAGATAAAAACACCCGCATTTTTGTAATTCTGCAATTATTTTTCTTCGGGTGACGCTGAGACATAAAACGACACCCCCTCCCCCCGAAAATAACATAATTACGTCCCCCCACACAAATATATATTATCAACTAAATCAATTACCCATACAGGAAAACATAAGATCTTTCTCAAAAGAAAATCGAAGAAAAAAAGTGGATAACAAAAAACGCGTAGGAATATATCTGATATAAAAAGCATTACTTTACCTTGTTTCTTTTTCAAAGTATTATGGAAACGAGAATAAAATTCAGACAGTCAAGTGAATAGTTGAAAAATGATTTTAAAATCGTCCGTAGGAAATAAATTTTAACCTTTTGGTAAACGTGCTCACACCTTACAATGAATCGACATTTATAGCAGATACTTTAATAGTGAGCTAACGATTTAAAATATTTCGTCGAAAAATAAAATCATCCTTAGCCTAATTTTCTTTTATCAATATTTGTAACTTTTACATTTATAGAAAATAAATAATTAAAACAAATTATTTTATCACCATATCTCTCGATTTGGTTAAAAACTATATCCGTTCATAACCGGAAGTGAAATATCAGTGAAAATTACTTAAAATGTGCCAGTTTAGCAAATAGTACAAAATAACTTGAATTAAAATAATTTTAATAAATTAACTTTAAATAATACTCTTAAATAGAACAATTACATCTATTACATCACTATAATCAGTAATTTTAATTGAGCGAATTATTTAAAAAAGATTTTCTTTAATATAATATGCAAATTAGATTAGTTCTATTATGTACATTGCCTTCAATATAGAATATATATTGATCGTGAGGCTATTTATTTATATAGAAAATCTTATAGTAAATAAAATATATATAGATAACCGTTTTCAGCAGGAAGTTTTGTATATATTAATCAAATTGTGAACAAACAAACAAACATACATGATTACGGATATATATATATATATATATATATATATATATATATATATATATATAAATTACCCATCTTTTAAAATCGCGCGGCCAGGCAACACCATCGAAGTTAACATCACGCTTAGCTCTTTCTCTAACTTAACATAATGTCCAGGAAAACGAGAAAAACACATAAAAGACCGACGGGGGTGTTTCACTCCAAAATATATATTTTAAAAAATAAAAACTTGTTTATATTAATGTTTTCGCTTCTGAGGTATTCTATTTTAAAATTGTACAATATATATATATATATATATATATATATATATATATATATATATATATATATATATATATATATATATAGCTTACCTGTCTGTGTAAGAGCCTGCCTCTACCAAACTCTTCTATTAATGACGTTTCTCAATTTTGGAGATGAGGCATGTTATTCGTATTATTTGGATTCATCGGACAACTGATCTAATCTAGAGTGTGAGTCTCACACCGGTTCGGTCGAAATACTCTCCGAACTTCTTCAGGTGTATCTTGTCGAAGTCGGTAATAGTTTTGTCGAACTCAGTAATTTTGACAGAATTTCGATCGGAATCCATTATTTACTTCACAGGGGTAGCGTTCTCTTGTTCCATCTGCTGTGATCGGATAGATATCCTAATTGCAATTGTATTTTTTGGTCACCCACACTGAGAATATCAGTTTTACAATGTTTTATTCTATAAACGCTAACCATTGCGCCAGGTGTCCTTGCAGACCGTTTCACACGTCGTATCAAATTATTAACTGGTTTACATTTTTAAATATTTCAGGAAAGAGTGAATAAAAATCCAGGAAACTTTGAGAAGGTGCTTACAATACTATTT
>NC_136512.1:24756990-24819490 GCF_053919585.1 Euprymna scolopes | reverse complement strand
AAAGACACACTCACCTGAGCAGGATTATTTCCTTCTTTTGACTCGGTAGCAAGTAAGGTTCTTATTTTTCGTATTATTTATCAATTTATCTATTTTCGAAAGAGTGCCACGTTACAGTGGAGAAGAATAAAAATTAGTTCTTCAAAATTTGTGTCGAGAATTGTCAAAAGTTCCGATATTTATTTTGGATTTCACTTTAATAAGAACTCGAATTTATGAGGTGAATTTATTCAACACAATACGATTCAACTAAAAAATAAATAAAAGCTAACGTGAATTAAGATTAAAGTTAAGGTGTTATTGTGGACCCTCACCTCTTTTAAAAAACCTTGTTAAACTTTGTGACATATTTACATTCTATGGAGGGCAGGCGTTAACGCACACCCAATAATTCTATTATACCATATTTCTTAAAACATAATTATCAAAGGATACTTACGCAAATAGATATGAAAAGTATTTGTTAAAGTTTGTGTCATATTTTCATGGAGTGCAGGCGCGAACGCAGACCTCAGAATTTTATCATACCATCCCTATTTAAGTTGAAACATACTTATCAAAGTATTCTTATGTACATCTATATCAAAACCCCTTGTAAACGTTTTTTTTTTCCATTTTTTATTTCCATACTCTGGGGACCAGGCGCGAACGCAGACTCCACAAATTTTATGAACCACTGGTCTGCCTGATCAAACATACTCATTCCCGATCCTCGATAGACTTCTATCATTATATATATAATCAGTTTTTTTTTAAATAGTCAAACATATAGGAGCCTAATCGTGACCAGACACACACGCGCGCACACACACACACACACACACACACACACACACACAGACGTTCAGCTTTATATTACGTATGTATATATATATGCTTTTAAATATATACATATATGTACATATATACGTGTGTGTTTATATACACATATATGCATATACATGCACATGTGCATGTTGCTCAATACATTTACATATATATATATACATGAATACATAACACTCATATTTGGATGTGTGTATCAATTACTATATATATATATATATATATATATATATATATATGAATTATGTATACATATATACATATGTATATTCATAAACATGTATACATATACATGTATATATACATATTGTATATATAAACATATATGTATGTACATATACGTATATATATATGCACATAATATTTGTTTATGTATATATGTATATACAAATACATATATATATATATATATATATTAATACATACACACAGGTATATGTGCGTGTATGTATTCATGTATAAATATGTAAATATGTATACATCTATATTTATAAGTACAAGATTATTGCGTACATGTAGTTGATTGGCGACGGAGTGGTTTTAAAGTATATAAGCGTAATAGTACTATCGATAAAACAGAATATTATGTACGTAAAATACAAATGAATTGTACAGTGCATATTCTTTGGAATCTAATTTGGTTTCCTCTGTTAGATAAAGTACAGTCACTTACTACTTGTTTTAAATCATTTATAAGTAAACATGACACTTCTACGTAGTTATTTTTTAGCCTCTTATCATTCATACGTACCTTTTTTCTTTGCTTCCACTTACATCAACATCTAAACGAGGAGAATATAGCTTAACAACATCTAATATATATATATATATATATATATATATATATATATATATATATATATATATATATATATATATATATATATAAAACGTTGCTGTATCCTGTGGTGGCGATAATATAGTTAATATCAAGAGAGAAAATTCCGTGAAGGAAGGAAAGAGATAAATATGTACTGCAGGTTTAAATTTTAAAGAGGGAAATCTTTTAACATATTTACAGAGAGACAATTTGTAGATTTTATCGTGGGCAGTCAAGGGGAAGTATCTCTTCTCGCATATCCGGTGACCGGTGACACGGTCCCTGATTTAAAAGGTTTCGGGGTAAAAAATAGCATGTGTATCCTTGTTTTTCTCCGGAGTAATCAGTCTTGTATATATCCTTGATGTTGAAAACAGAGTAATTAATTTTAATAATTATTAAACTATGTGGACCGTCCGGGCTTCCTTGGTTTTGAATTTTGTGTTATTTATTCAGTTTGTATTTGTCGTATTTGCGAGTAGGACATATATTGAGAAATATGTACAAATTTCATACAGTTTCAAACAAGGGAGATGAAAACACAAATTTATATATGAGCTGAAATCATTTTATATCATGCACAAATGTTTCATATATACACCTGATCACTTAGGAAGGGTCACGCGAGTCAATGCCATTGTAAATTAGAAGATTCACACTAACATTGAGACCATTGGAAATAGTGAATGTACAAGAAAATATTTCATATAATAGGAAAATTGCTTGGCACATATTTGTTTATGTTGGACTTGAAGACAGGGATGTTTTAATCAACAATGAAGCAGTTCCACAATATTGTATTCTAGAGATGTATCGTTTGTGAAAGCTTTACTCCTGAATAGTAAGTTATGTTAAGCGTACACAGAGGCATAATTCAAATTATTTTCGGACGGATACTTCCTACAAATTTCAATAAAATAAGTTGTGCATAGCACATACTATGAAATTTACGATAGAGTGATAAATGACTAAACGCGTAGGGGAGGAATTTTGGTAAACAATATGGGCACATACACAAGTAGTGATTACACTCGTTCTCCCTTGTTTAAACTAACCCATAATACATACCTACTTCTAACTAACCTATTACACACACTCCCCATTATACATAATTCTTGGAACTAATCCATTATACATACCTATTTGTAAATTACACATCACACACAGTTCTCATTATACATACTTCTTGTAACAAACCAATTATACCCATTTTCTTGTTACTAACACATTATACATACTTTTGTAACTTAACAATTACACATACCTACTTGTAACTAGCACATTATACATATTTCCCATTACACATACTACACAATAACAAACCCATTATACACATTTTCTTGTAACTAACACACTATACATATTTCTTGTAACTTACCCATTATGTATACCCACTTGTAACTAACCCATTATATATACTTCCCATTATACATACTTCTTGTAACAAACCCATTATACACGCCTTCTTGTAACTAACACATTATACATAGTTCTTGTAACTTACCCATTATATATACCTACTTGTAACTAACCCATTATATATACTTCCCATTATACATATTTATTGTAACAAACCCATTATACGTATTTATTGTAACAACCTCATTATACACGCCTTCTTGCAACTAATACATTATACTTCTTGTAACTTACCCATTATATATACCTACTTGTACCTAACACATTGCACATAGTTGCCATTATGCACACTTCTAACAAACCCATTATACACATCTTCTTGTAACTAACACAATATACAAACTTCTTGTAACTTACCCATTATGGATACCACTTTTAATTAACACATTACACACACTTCCCATTATACATACTTATTGTAACACACCCATTATACACATCTTCTTGTAACTAACACATTATACATACTTCTTGTAACTTACCCATTATACATGCCTAGTTGTAACTAACCCATTATACAGACGTCCCGTTATACATACTTCTTGTAACTAACCCATTAAACACATCTACTTGTAACTGACCCATTGTACATGTCCTCTCCATTCTACCATCTCTTAGCGCTGATTCCCACTACCGACGGATCAAAGGAATGCCGGAAAACAAGATAATGTAATAAAGAATTAAAAATCGGATTTTACCCGATTTTCGCCTTCCTAATCTACTACCAATGATTACAACTACAAGAGAAGACAACAAATTCTAACTTACTAGAAAAATCCAAGTAAACGTCTATTAACAAACCTCATGTCAGGATAATTCCATCAGTTAAGTAAACATATACTACCAGGTTTGTTCCTAACAGATTAAAATATTGGTATAATTAAAGTTAATGTGAAAAATACTTAATTAGACGTTCTGATAGCTAATCAATTTCTTTTTTTCTTAACAGTCTCTTAATTTAATTTATTACACCTTTGAGAGAGGTGGTTTTACTTGTCTATGATAGTGGTCGGCAATTAATTCGGGCCAGGTCATGTTATAATTACAGGTGGCGAGTCCGACGAAGGTTATTAAAAGGAAAACTAAAATAATTACATATGCAAGCTCATTAGAAAAAGTGTACATTAAAAGAAAAAAAAACACTAAAAATTAAAAAAAAATCTAACTACAATTAGTTGTGTTCAATGGAGATAAAATAATCTAAACTGAAAAAAAGTGAAATAAATTAAATTATGAAGATGGAAAAGGTAGACGATAAATAGGTTGATAGGTAACCAGCAAATAGGTGGATGGCAAAGGAAGTCGGTCTAAATGTTTCGCTGTGTAAGAAAATAAATGGTATGCTGACCGAGACAACATTGACACTTTAAGGTACCCCACCTTATGTCTGTCGCAAGCCGGCCTGTCAAATCAGCTCTCCGTTTTTTTTCTGCTTGTTTATTTGTTTGATTTTATTTTATGCAAAGATTTTGATTGAGATTTTGCGGTCATTATATTCTGATAAAATTATTTTTGTTCGCAGAACATTTTAATAATTTAAAAGCCTCGTCTTTATAAAAAAAATCAGTTCATTGAGAATCAAACCTGTCCGCCGGTCAAAATGTCTCAAGGGGTCAGCTCTTGCTAGACGGATGTAGGAATCTTAATCTTGATCTTTACGATTATTATATTACAATTAAACTTCGAGAAGCCACTCGGTCTTTATAAGCGGTAGAACATTATTATCTAATAAGGAATAACTATAAAAATATAAAACCATAGTAAAACTAGGCTGCGGTTTTGAAATCAATGTTAATTTTTTGTCGAAATCGGGTGACTATTCGAACTGAGGTAATAGAGTGAATAATGGTCATAGTTTCTTCGCATTAATCAATGGTATTTGCGTTGATCTTTATCGGCTGTAAACTGGATCGGGAACAAACAAAAGCGGTCGAAAATGACAATTAATCGATCCTGATAAAAAGCAATAAATCATATTTATGATTCATGAATTCCAATAATCGACAGAAAAAAACATAAAATAAGAACAAAATAGTCCAGATAAATGATTTGTAGTGAACGGATAAAGTTCATACACAGAGTTATTGCCAAATCGACAGAAAATTGTGGCTATTTCAGCGATGAAATTTACCTCTTACATATATATATATATATATATATATATATATATATATATATATATATATATATATATATATATATATACAGTCCTGGTAAAAATCATAAGACCACTTAAGAATATAAGCGTTTACGCATATTATTGAATTTTCAACCAAACAAATGGTTGAAACCATTGCCAGAATGGAAAATATGATGAAAAAAATGAAATCTGCTTCATTCAAAACCTTAATCCTGATTTAATAATTATTTTTTAAAAAACAAACATTTTCACCTGGTCAAAATGATAAGACCACTGATAATTTATCTAACAAAAGGCAATCATAAATTACTGAAAAGGGTCTCAGTATTTAGTATAGCCTCCATTATTACGAATTACTTCAAAAATTCTCTTCGGCATGCTTGGGACTAAATTTTTTTATCAGTTGCGAAGAAATTTTATCCCATGTATGGAAAACTGAATCAGAAAGTTCCTTAATCGAATCATACTGGGTTCCATCCTTGAACACTTCTTTTGTCATCCATCTCCACAAATTTTCAATGGGATTGATGTCCGGGGAACATGCTGAATGATCTAACAATTCTATATTATTTGAAGAAAAGTATTCTCGTGCTTGTCGAGAAGTGTGTATCGCAGCGTTGTCTTGCTGGAAAATACAATTTCTTCCACAGGGATGTGGATCCTCCGTCCTGATAGAAGCATTTTCAAGCATTGAAATGTACTTCAATTTTGTTTGCCGGTCTTTCACTACTTGCAACTTTAGGGTCCCAGCTGACGAGAAAGCACCCCAGATCATTAAAAATCCTCCTCCACTATGCCAAGTTGAAATAGTCTCTTTGGGCCAATTTTTATCACGCCAATATTGTTGACATCCATCTGGACCATCTAGATTAAACTTTTTCTCATCGGAGAAAATTACGTTTTCCCACTTCTCTTTATCCCAAGTCTGTTATTTGACGGCATATTTAAGTCGGTTCGTTTTGTGCTGGTCAAGAAGACGCGGTTTCTGAAGTCGCTTAAATAATAATTGAAACCCTTCATTTTCAGACGCCTATTGATGGTTTTAGGACTACATTCTGCTGCTGTTTGGATTTTCACTCAACCTGAGCTCATACTGGAGTTTTTTTTTTTAACTGATACGGCGATCCAGTGATGGGGTAATTTTTTTGGTCGACCTGGACTCTTTTTGTGGCCATATTGATCTGGATTTCTTAAAAAAATTGTGATGACCGTTTTGCTACAATTCACTTCGTTTGCAATCGATCTATGGGAGAGTCCACCCCTATTAAGCTCAAAGGTCCTTCCTTTCTCAAACTCTGATAATTATTCCCCTTTTGCCATTTATAATTTAGTAAGATGTTTTTTTTTTATCCATTAACAAGTTGCTTTTAGTAACATAGAAAGTGTTTCGTGTTCATTTTTTTCAAAACTACCCGATTTTGTTAAAGTGGTCTTATCATTTGGACCAGGGGATTTTTTTTTAAAATAATTATTAGATCAGGGTTAAGGTTTTGAATGAGGCAGATTTCATTTTTTTCCATCATATTTTTCCTTTTGGCAATGGTTTCAACCATTTTTTGATTAAAAATTCGATAATATGCGTAAACGCTTACTTTTTTTACGTAATCTTATGATTTTGACCAGGACTAATATATATATATATATATATATATATATATATATATATATATATATATATATATATATATATATACAGGGTGCCCCAATACAATGTATACACTTTCAAATGACGATAAAACCAATATTTATTATAAGAAAAAGTTTCTTACATACAAAATACCGTGAACAAATATAAATGCAGCTAATTATCGAAAGTGTTCAAATCATTGGCAATTGTGGTCAATGAAGAGATGACAACTCTCACTGATTGATTTGCAAACTTTCCTAATCAGTTCAATTGAAATGCTAACCTATCTACTTTCAATGGTTGCTTTCAACTCATTAATTGCCCCTCGTTTAATGGTGTGAACCCTGTGCTTAACATGCGTAGCCCAAGAACCCAAAAAGAGAAAAATCCCGAGGGGCGAGAAGTCAAATCAGGTGGGTGTGGACAGTATTCGATACTTTCTCTTCGTCCTAACTATCTGTTTCGCGGGTGACTATAAAAATATACGCTTACGTCATGATAATAGTGGGGAACTGCTCCATTCTACATCTCTTGGGAACGTTGCATAGCCTATTTATGTAGTAAGTTGAGATAATTTAAATAGTGCATGCATTTTATTGGGACACCTTATATAAATAAATAAATATATATATGTATATATATATATACACATATATATACACACACGTATATATGTATATATATATATATATATATATATATATATATATAGAGAGAGAGAGGATGAGAGCTGAGAAAAATGGTGGGATCGTTCTACTGCGCCACTAGATATCTCACTGCTGATGCACTTCTCTATCAGTATAAGATCAAACTACGTCAAAGGATGCGGTACTGTTGGACTATCTAGGCAGGAGCCGACAGAGGCAGGTTATCCTGTTTGGCAGTGTTTAAATATATTTCGTAGCCTAATGGGGTGTCCTTTTCTATTCCCTGTTATGTCTTTCCCACAGAAGAGACATCGCGAGCCCGTCACTCTGATATATCGCTATTTTCATGGAGGGTGCTCGCCTGAGCTTATATATATGTCCCCCACTCACCCGGTCTGACTTTCACAAATACAATTGTCTGGCTGAAACACTGCCATTAATTGCTCCAACTCTTTATCCGTGCCTAAGCGTAAACGTAAATTCCTGGAATAAAACTTCGTTCTGAGAACTGCACGACTGGGGAACTTTCTCTTGTTCAACTGACTACAATATGGTCGCCTTTAACTCCAAGGTGAACAAATTATTGATGGACCATCAACTGATCTAATTTACCAAATTTCCAATACTAACGATTACTACAGCATTTTTCCATAGACTACCATACACACATTCACCCTTAAGTGCCCACCGGACCCTGGTATGTGGTAACTTATTTGTAATATATACAGTTGTGCGCAAAAGTATTCGAGCCCTACCAAAATTGTCTTATTTATTTGAATGGATACTTCAATAATCTTTAAACCCTTCTTTAACGAATAAACTGTATAGTTTTCAACAAAAAATAATAAAAAGTAATTAGTGCTTGATAATATAAATAAATTTATTTACAAAAATAAAAATATGGATGTTGCAAAAGTATTCGACCCCTTTTCATTAATACTTGGTTGAAGCTCCTTTGACCTTGATTACTGCAAGTAAACGTTTCCTATAACATCTAACGAGACTTCTACATCCGTCCACTGGAAGTTTAAGCCACTCTTCTTGACAATACTGTTTTAATTCGATCAAATTTGATGGAGTTCTTTTATGTACCGCAATTTTTAAATCATGCCATAAGTGCTCAATCGGATTTAGGTCTGGAGACTGGGAAGGCCATTCTAGAACTTTCACCTTATTATTCATTAACGATGCCTTAGTGCTCTTTGAAGTGTGTTTAGGATCGTTGTCCTGTTGAAAGGTATACCTCCTTCCATGCCCCAACTGGTTCGCAGACGGAACAAGATTTTCTTTCAGTATGGACTAATATTTTACTGAATCCATTCTTCCATCGATTATGGTTAATCTTCCAGTTCGATTTATACTGAAACAGCCCCACACCATGATTGATCCACCTCCATGCTTAACGGTTGGAACGGTATTTTTCACATTATAATCAGTATTTTCTTTTCGCCAAACATAGCGTTGCTGGTTGCGTCCAAATAGTTCCACTTGCGTTTCGTCTGACCAAATTATATTATTCCAATAATCAATAAGCATTCCTAGGAACTTTTTTGCAAAATTTAATCGAGCCTTTTGATGAGCTTTTGAAAGTAAGGGCTTTCTTCTGGCAATACGTCCATGCAATCCGGCACGATTTAATGCCCTACGAATAGTTGACAAGTGTAAATCTGAGCCAGCATTCTTTAAATCGTTCTGCACGTCCTTTAGGTTAGATTAAGAGTCTATTGAAACTTGTCTAACAATTTTCCTAGCCCTACGTGTCGTAATTCTTCTTGGACGACCTGATCTTGGAAGACTTGATACAATCCCTTTTACTTTCTATTTTGTGATAATGGACATAATAGTCGACCGTGGTATAGAAAAACGTTTGCAATTGTTTTATAACCTTCTCCAGACTAGTAGGCATCGATTACTTTCTTTTTAATGTCTTCAGAGTACTCTTTCTTCTTTGTCATAGTTGCAGATTTGTTGACGTTGAAAAATATATTTTTTTTTTACTTGAAACAATTATTCAATCATTCAATATGGTATTGGAGTTCAATTTGAACTGAATTTAGATTCAGTAGAGTCATAAATATTATTTATAGGAAATAAATACAAGGTCAGACTAAAATAATAAACTTAATGACGCTTTTATTTAAACTTTAAATTAAAGGGGTCGAATATTTTTGCAACATCCATATTCATATTTTTCATAAATAAATTGATATATATTATTAATCTCGAATTACTTTTCCTCATTCATTGTTGAAAAATATACAATTTATTCATAATTAGCCGTTTAAAGGCGTTATGAAGATTTTTGAAGTATAGATTCAACGAAACAAGAAAATTTAGATAGGGGTCGAATATTTTTGCGCACAACTGTATATATATATATATATATATATATGTATATGTATATATATATATATATATATATATATATATCGTGTTTTTATTCATCGAAATCGGACTACTGTACTTATCTCGATGGTGAATCCAATAATAGGAATAAGTAATAATCATCTAAAAATTTCAGAAAAGTAATATTTTCTTATATATAAAAAACGCATTGTGCGTGTGTTGGTTTCTTATACATTTTGATGACTAGGAGGGCTGATTTTTATGAAGTTTCACACAAGTGTACCTGATGAGTTAGGGAGTACTCTTATATTAGTTTCAGATCTGTGACCCAACCAGCCACGATAAGAAGAGATTGCCCCAAAAGAAGGGTTACAGAGAAATAAATTAAAGCTATAGTCGAACATTTTCTCAAAAACGGGCCAGCAAAAGAGGACTTAGAGTCTTTTTTTTTATTTTAATGGAAAGCCCTGAAACATCGGGTCACCCTGTTAGTTAGAAGTGGAGATGATGTGGCCGATGATGTGAAATACATTTTCTTTGGGAAAAAACGAAGTCGAAAATAGGAAACAATATTTTTATGAAGCATGATTATTTGAGATTTAAGCGGTTGCTAATATCTCCATCTCACCCGGAGGTCAAGGGTTAAGTCCCGGGTGCGTGAGACGATTATCGAAATCGCTGGTACAATATAAACTCATCTGGAAGTGGAGGAGAGTTAGCTAATCATCCAATCAGGGCGACCCAAAGATTGGGCAATTATTGGCTAGCTGGGACGCCCAGGCCTGGTTCTATCTACTCGAGTCATGGGTACATAAGCTAATGCAGAGCGAGGTGATTTTGCAAAGGGTCTGGATTGAGTCGATCCGGAGAAGACTATTAACTGCTTTCCGCCCAGGCGTTCGATAAGCACTCACGCATTGGCCGATTGAAATCAAGAATCAGTTATTAAAAATACTGTTTTAGACCAAGTAGGTTGACTATGTAATAACTGGGGCCATGAAAAGGGAATAGTCTTTTCATTATTTTGACTCTCGAGTATATATCAGTTAATATCTTATATGTTCTTAGATAGACTGATATGGTTCTCTGTTGATTAACTGTGTCTTACTTTATCGGATATAGATACTCGAGAGCTAAAACAATGTAAAGAATACTCTCGTGTAACAGCCGTCCTAATCACCAAACTTTCAAACCGTATTTATTACTTTTTATTTCCTTCTCATATGAAAAACTGTACATATTTAATATTATATATATTCTCTATTGTGAATAAGTAATTCTCCGAAAACTAAAAACAGCGTCGGTTAATAATAGTTGTAATACTCACAAGCAAACTTAAAAGAAGAACAACACAGTTGAGGAAAGAGGATACAGAGATCATCCACTCCTGCAGGCGAACACGATCTTCCTGAGAGCGACAGGAGCAGAGTCCTAAAACTTTGGTGGGGGTCATATAAACCAAAAACTACACATCGTGTGCTTTGTCGTCAACTGTTGGTTGAAGACGTTATATTGGCTGCCGTCCCCAGGACAGTCGTCAGTGAATTAACACTCTCCAAACACGCTTGAGACGTTAAATTGAAGTCCTCGACAGGGATTCAACTCACAGCAAAACCTCCCTACTAGATGAACTTAAAAATAAAAGGTCTCTTTGTAACTGTGGTGCAACTGAGGGCTTCTTTGTGTTTCATCTTAATCGTGGGGTGCTGGGTCGTCACACGAGAAGTTATATATTAGAAAACCTCTTATATATACATGGATAATCTAAAAAATCCGATTAAATAAATATCAGTTAAAACGTTACACATCCTAATACCACAAGTATATTTGAGAAGATCTATTACCACACAAGACGAAAAGCTCGGTACATGAAATCAACAGGAGGTATTTTATAAGGCAGAGGCGCATTTGAAATGAATCATTCTATTTAGTTATGATAGTCTATTCATGTGGATAATGACGTCTTCATTTTTTTCTATTACGTTGGGCAAAAAATAATGTCGTTCTTTGCCGTTCAACTATCCATAAATAAACGACATTATTTTTGCGCCAGCCTAATATTTATAACATAAATTTCCCATGATATTTGAGTTTTTTATTTAAACCTGTATATAAAACGGTATATAACAACATTTTTATAAAATAAAGAGTAGGCCGTGGCGTTCGAAATGAACATGTCTGCTTGGAACCCACCTAAAACTATCATGCTTGACTTCTCTATTTTTAACTTCAATTTAAGCTATTATATGAAAATAACTTAATAACATTATTGAATCCGTAAACACCTGAAGGCATTAACACAGTACACTATATGTATATGTGTGCATACGTAGTATATACACATTACGTCGCACCGTACCTTCTAATTCTAAATTTTCAATCTCGACGTACTTAGTCGCGTTTTTCTCGGCTACAAACGAATTTTTTTCTAATGTTCCGAAATAGGCTATATATCAAGGTTCCAATTTCTAAATTATAATATATGATAGAGTATTTGATAGATACTTTTGCACGAGGAGAGACAAGGTGACTTTTATAAATATATATATATATATATATATATATATATATATATAAGCGAGATAAGACACTGATAGAAATTCAGATGAAAAATCCTGATAGATATTACTTGAAGTAATAGTTTCAAGAAGATACTAGCCAAAAAGGAAAAGCTCAATATTTAAGAATAGAGCAATATATAAGGAAATTAAAATAACCCCTTTTATATATTCCTTTGTCAAGCAATAAATTCTTAAATCGAATATATGTCTCTATATGTTGTTTTTTCAGAATGTTAAATTGAACAACGAAACTTATATATATATATATATATATATATATATATATATATATATAATATATATATATGAGAAAACGCATAGATAATAATATATACATAATAATAATAATAATAATATATATATATATATGAGGAAGCATAGATAATAATATATAATAATATATATATATGTATATATATACATATATATATGAGGAAGCATAGATAATAATATATATATATATGTATATATATATATATATATGTATATATATATATGTATATATATACATATATATATATGAGGAAGCATAGATAATAATATATATATATGTATATATATATATATATATATATATATATATATATATATATATATATATGAGGAAAAACATAGATAGGAGATAACTTCGTCGAAGTAATTATATTATAAAAAAACAGAGACAGGAGATAACAGCATCAAGATAATGAAATGAATGACACGAGATAGTGTTAAATCGAAGCATTTAGCCAGAATCGCCAAAAGATTCAAAACTTTGGCCAGCCATTATTAGCCCGTGTACTCCTGAAATAAATTTGCAAACAGGCTAATTTTTTTAGAATCTCTTTCTGTTTTGAACACTTCATCGCTTGATGCGTTTCACCTGAAAATAAGACATTTGTTATCTATCACGTTCACAGCTATAACACATACATTTAGAAAAAGAAAACGGTTTACGAAATCGAAATGCTTCCGTTTCAATCACGTTTCCCCTGGCCCCCACTACCCACCTTCAATGTGTAATATCATTCATAAATTACGAGTGTTTTAAGTAGGTGCTGGTATTTCATTAATATACAAAACTCAAAGTTGTATATTAGAACATTGTCTCTCTTTTTTTTTGTAATATAAAATCACCCATTTTCTAGGAGTCGAATCTCTTGCACAGGGGAGGTAACTGTTCTTAGAAAGGATTACGAAACACGCAAGATTAAAAACTCTCTAAAATTAATGACCACGCATTTTGCGATTATGGTTTGAATATGCTTAAGCATAGGCCAAACTACATTGGACACATATGAGTTAACTTTGACGACTGGGTCTACTTTCAACGTATAGCTGAAGCTCAAGTCGCACCCTTATACAGATTTAGGATCTAAAAACAGCCTATCCTGCCTTGACAGAGTACAAAATAGACTTCGTGGCTTAGTGGGGGATGCCCTTTTCTCTACCCTGCAACCTCTCTCACACAGAAGAGACGTTGCGAGCTTATCCTTGTTTTATCGTTATTTTCATGGCAGGTGCTCGTATGAACTCCAATCTCTGGTCCCCCCTCGCCAATCTTTCACGAAAAACACCCGTCTAGCTGAATCCACTGTGAAAAATTTCCCCCACTCTATATATATATGCCTAAATCAAAACGCGGATTCCATGAAGAAAGCTTCTTTCTTAGAACTGCACACCTGTGGAACTCTGTTCCGTCTGCCTCCTTCCCACCGGACTACAACTTGGATGTCTTCAAGTCCAATGTTAACAAATTCCTAATGAATCACACCCTTTCGTAAACACTTCATCAAATCTCCACAGTAATGTACTTGCAATAACCCTTATCCCTGAGTGGCTTCCGGGCCTTGATAAGTGGTGATCACTGTGTAAAAAAAGGCATTACTCCCCCTTCTCCTCCTCCCTCTCCTACTACTATTACTACTACGAATAATAATAATAATAATAATAATAATAATAATAATAATAATAATAATAATAATAATAATATCGCAAACACTACTACTTCCGTCCTTAACTTTCTTCTGCTTTTTCTGGACCTTGTACTTTTATTAAATTCAACTGTATAAATTTCTTATTCTTCCTTCTTGTATTACTATTATTACTTATATTGTTTCTATTCTATACTGTACCTGTATATCCGGGCGGAGTTAGACACTAGGGTCGTTTATAACACGGAGGAAGGAACAACAATTTTAACTTTTCACAGTCGTGAAGTATTTTTCATCCACTAGCAGAGAACAAGAAATTGAAGTGTGGCACCATCAGAACAGATACTAAACTTTGATCTTGGCCGGAAGGCCAAGCTACAACGACGCCTACCAATTATACTCGGCGTCTTAATTTGATTCCCAGTATATGTTTTTATTCTCATTTTTCTTATACTTGTTTTATTTTTTTAATTTTTACTTGCGTTGTTGGTATTGTTTGTGGTGATTGTGATAGTGATGGTGTTGGTGTCAATGACGGTGTCATTTTTTTTTTTTCTTCTTTTTCATCTTTTAGTTCCTTTTTTTTTGTTTTCGATAAGGTTTCAGACATAATCCGTATGTGATTCTTTTGTATTTCGTGCCAACCATTTTTCGTATTTCTTTTGTTGCTGCTCTTTGATTTATATTTGTTTAGCTGCGTCCTCACTTTGTCTATTTATATAATTATTCGGTCAGTTTGATTCCTCTCATAATTATTACTTATCCTATTCTCTAGAATTTTTTAATACTAGCATTTCAGCCTGGCGTTGCCCGGGTGTTTGAATGTGTATGTTGAGCAAAAAAATTTGTGGTAGTAGGAAGGCAGGCTCGAACCCGTACCGCAAAGGAGAGAAAGAACGGGGTAAAACTTAACGTTTATGCTGTTACGAGCACCGCCAAATCGGAAGCGACATTTTTTTTTTAAATTAAGGCTAGACAATCTAAAGGAGAGGATAACTTTAAAAAATATCGGCGAAAAAAGTGATCCCCCTGTAGAAAAGTGCCTAGTTGAAGGGGAAGATATTAATGTTTTAAGCCAGTTTTTTTTTTCGATATTTGTCGTACGAAAGGTTAAACTTTAAAACGATACTGATCTTGGTAAAATCCGTCGCCTCTATTGAAAGTTTAAGGCAGACATGCAAACAGACGAAAATACATAGCTTTATATTTGGTAACTAAAAATTTTCGACCCAAACGAATGAAAAAGCTTGCCCTATCTCTGAATACCTTTTATGTAAAATTTCAGATATTTACACCAGAAATTGTCTGAGTAATTTGGAAGAGACAGCAGATGTCAATTTTTTTAAACGTTGACCCCTATTACGATCCCTTAAAATTTATTGTTTTGGGCTCAAATCAAGTTATTAAGTTAGATCCATGTCCAAGAAACCTATATCTAAAATTTCAAGTGCCTAGACTCAAAATTGCCGGAGGAGTTTGGTAGAGTTCTCAAAGGTAAAATCGTTGATCTTTGACCTCTTAATCGCCAAATTTCTGGCCAAAAAACGATCACATCGATTTTCCAAAATCTCAGTACCCTGTATATCAAATTTCGAATCTGTAGACTAACAATTGACAGAGTTATTGCGTAGGGAAATGTGCACAGACGCACACACAGGGACACACACATACACGTTCACTTTTATATATATATATATATATATATATATATATATATATATATATATATATATATATATATATATATATATGATTGTTGAGCTGGATTAAATCAGCGATATGAAATAAAATGGAGGTGGAAGGACCTGGATACTCAACTTCTTCTTGAAGAAGCCCGCATAAATCGGGCGAAACGTTGAGTATCCAGGTCCTTCATCCCTCTTGAAGAAGCCCGCATAAATCGGGCGAACCGTTGAGTATTCAGGTCCTTTCACCTCCATTTTATTTCATATATATATATATATATATATATATATATATATATATGTTCCTTCCTAATCAATTCTGTCTTCATTTTCTGCATACTTTATTTGTATTTATTATTACTCGTCTTTCTCCTATCGTGTTATAGTCTTCTGTATATTTTCTTTTCATCTTCATCTTCAGCCTCATCTATTTTATTCATCTATGTATACAACTTCTTTTTAATCATTTTTCCTTAGTTTTCCCCGTCGTATTATCGTATATCTGACTTCTACAGCATCTCTTTCTCATGCATCAGCGCCCTCTATGTCTACATTTTGTTGTTTGTTTTCGTTTTCTTCTTGTTTTTTTTTTAACTTTTCCTACCTCTTCATCTACCACCCTTTTTTATTCTCTTACTTGTGCAACGTTATTGCTCGCTATCTTCTAATTTTTTATTTATATATTCATACCTCGATAAGTTCCTTCTTTTTCCAAGTCTTCTAGCATCACACTCCCTATTTTCGTCTCAATCTAAAATTTCCCATCCTTCCTTATTCTATCTGCCAACCGTTCCCTACCAACCGACATTCGTTAACCCCGTGAGTAGAAATTCGATCCAAGCGTCCGGCCGGCTTGGCTTGTACCCGAAAACTAAGTATATATTTTGATTAACTTTGCGCCCTTTATCAGACAGATAATACACTCAAGTTTTCTATCTCACTGAAACCCCGAACACTCCTTTCTCCTTTCCTTCATCTTTGCCTAAAAATAAAACCATTGCAACACTCTTTTTGTGATTCCTTTTTAAGACTTGGGCAAAGCGTTGGCCAATTTGTTCTCAGTAACTGATTTGTTTTTCTTACGCTTTATTTTTATTTCCTCGTGGAGAAAACGGGAAGTGGAAATAAATGCCCCGTGGCAGGGGAGGGAGGTGACTGGGGATTTGTGTTAGTAGGTAAATAATAGAAACAGAGTGTCTTATTTAATTAAAGATGCCAAATTCAATCAAAAGAAAGGATATAGACACGGGCTGGAAGGGATGACACTGTGAGATGAAAAGGATGAGGAATTAAATAGTGATGATGTAAAGGGCAAGGATAAGGATGGGACAGTGTAATGTTGTTACACTTTGGGCTGTGATAATAGCGTAGTATATGTTAACTGTTAAGCAGGAGCAAGGGTCCAATTATTATTATTATTATTATTATTATTATTATTATTATTGGCTCACATGGAGCTTTCACACAAGTCAACAAACGATCTGATTGGAGACCTGTGGGGTTCTCTGGAAGCTGAGTGAGAACAAGTCTCCCCAGACGCCAATCTCTCTCCTCCTCCTCCCCCTCCTCCTTCTTTGATTGCATTTGAAAATAAATTTGCATCATCGGAACAGCCTCTTACCATTGATTTCTCGCTGGCAGTGGCCATTGGTTTATACTTGAATTTGAGTGGCACTAAGCCTCCCCATTTATCCCAGTTCTCTTCACACTTGTCCAGCAGAGGTCTGACCAGTGCTCCCTCCTCGGTTTCTCCATCCTTCTTGACCCTTCTCGGCTCTTTGGTTATTATTATTATTATTATTATTATTATTATTATTATTATTACTACTAGTTGATTGGAGCGACGGCGGGTCACTGGATCAATTATTATGATTAGAAAAATAAACAATTAAATTGGGCAAAAGTGATTGACATATATAATCATATCGCTAAAAGGAATGTGAGAATAGAAAATAGATGTGAACATTATTTTTGGTTTGCATAAACAAATAATTAGAGTGGAGTTACTTCAGCTATTGGTATGAGACACGTGATGAGATGTGTGTAGATGTTGGGAGATTCTATGAGTCGTTAGCTGGACATTAGAGAGAACGGACGTCTCAAAAAGGGGAGCTGGTTTCCGTGACGCAGGGAGCGGCGTCAATTCATGCACCAAGATTAAAAATGTGTAATCTCTGATAATGCAGGCCGGATCATGATAATAAATATTCGTAAATAATTCAGGTATGTGTTGTGTTATTTACTCCTGTTAAAAAGAACTCTTTTTCTACAACTGTTTCAATACGTCCACGTCAATCGTTTCCTGTTAGAACCGCATTCGATCAACTACATAATACGACGTATATACATGCACGCATTTAAACGTACACGAATGTATAGATAAAATATAAAACCCAACTATTAAAAATGTACGTCGTTATAGAACGTATTAATATATTAATACACTCAACGTAACATTAAGCATTTAAGTGCCCCATAACATTACATAATCATTTTTGGTTGCCGTAGAACAATTCGCATCGACGATGTGATATGGAACCTGGGTTATATAAAACAAAGAGCAGGTCCTGAAAGTTGCATGAGGTTTCATGTCTAGAAAAAAACAAAAGAAAAGAGAAACACATTCAAACAAAATAAAATGTGGAAGAAAAGGAAAAAAAAATCTTTAAAAAAGGAACAAGCTTTTGATGACCCATCATCTAACATATCCCTTTTTGGTGTCGACTCCCCCCCCCACACACACACCTCAATATAACGACATGACAAGTTTTATAATATCTCCATATATAACAGCAAAATAAAGAAATACAAGAGGAAGAAGGGGGATGAAGTATGAAGTTAAAGCTGAAAAAACCCACGACTTGAAGATGTGACACAAGGCTGAGAAAATGTGGGTTAAATTTGTATCGCCTCAAAGGAGGAGCACTGAAGCCTGGAGGAAAACCCCTGGGCTTCGGAATTCTTTGATGAAAGCGAATAAGACAATCAACAATAAACTAACCCTTCCCACAGCGAGAAGCCAGCTTAATTAGACAATCAAAAAGTAGACGAAACATATATGAATATTGATCCTTTCTACTTGGCTCTCCACGAGGGCAGAGTAAGGTTGACTTTTACTATGAAAAATTAAGCTTCACAAAAAGGGCACTCTGGATAGAGAACAAAAATAAAGAAAAATGTCCCAGCTATAAAGGAGTCTCCTTCAGTAACGGAGGACACAAAAAACTGAAATGTAGCATTAGAACAGAAACTAAACTTTGATCTGGGTCCGAAATTATGTAGCTTTAATCTAAAATATATAAATAAGACGAATAGAAAAGGCAAAAAGGTCTCACATCTAGAAGAATGAAAATGAAGTATAATAATAAAGAAGACACAAGCCGCGTGATGACGCCACAGAAAATAGTGAACAAAATGATTGTAAGAAGTATGAAAGGCCAAGGTTGCCTTCACATTTTCGTCAAGTTTCTGAAAAATCAAATGGATGGGACAAAAGTTATGGGGCAAAAAGTGTATTTTTTTACAAGTTGGGTGCATTTGTAAAACCCTCTTTGAATCCTGCCAACGTCGAATCCTAGTAAAAATGGGCAAACCGTGCAGCCTCACGCCTTGAGACATGTATATTGAATTCAGCACAATGGAAAACCACTATATAGATATGCATACCAAGTTTCTTAGTTATACGAGAAACACCTGCACACAGTCATGTGTTTAACCCTAAAAGTCTCAGAAAGATGCGAACCAAACTTTTGCCAGGGTCAGCAACACTAAATTCATATTAAGAACAATGGCTTCCACATTTTGGCTAAGTTTCAGGAAAATCCAATGGATGGATAAACGCTACGGGGAAAAAGTGTAATTCTTTGCCATTTTGATTCCCTTTTGACATATTGTGAGCCCCTCGGGACGCCGATTCCCAGCGAAATTGATAACAATGTAGTTTCAGGCGTTAACACATGTATATTTGAGTTAACCACCGTGATAAACCACTATATAGTGTGACATATCAAGTTTTTTTTTTTTTTTTTTTTTTTTTTTTTTTTGCGAAATATGAAAAAAAATCTACATAAATGGGTCTTTTTAGCACTAAAATCCCCGGGGAGAGAACGTTACAGAAGAGTATCATGTGAGAGACGCCACAGTTGTAATGAGAAGTCACGCTTGGCTGGAGAATCAAGAAATACTTGTTGTATAAAGAAAACGAGTTGAAGTTCTTTTCTATTCTTTGTGTACGTTACGATCAAGGATGTAACATGTTGCGTAAAGTTATATCGGGTTATTTTTTCGAAGTAATCACCACATATCAAAACCTGGTTGCCAGTCGAAGATAAGTGCTAAGGCGTGCAAAATATTCAATGAGAAAATATCGAAGTAATCGTTAGTAATGACAATTTGGTAAATGAGATGGTTCACCAAGAATTCTTTCACGTTATACTTGAGGACGACCATATTGTAGTAAGTTAGAACACAGTAAAGAATTACAATTCTAAAAAAGAAGATTTGTTCAGGGAATCTAGGGTTAGATTTGGGCACATAAAAAGAGTGGGGGAACGTATTGATAGTGGTTACAGTTAGACGTGGTTGTCCGTGAAAATTTTACCTTATATAACGTATAATCTATCGATTATAAATACACTCAGTGTTCGTAAAATCGAGTGTAATTATACTAATATGCCGGCATATAAAAAGTTATCTTAACCTTTTTTGAAACCTTTTTTATGTCCGGCAATGTGAAATCTTCTCAATAATTTTCCGGAAATTTTGTGTATTACCCTCCGAAAATTACATCAAAGATTCGGAAACAAACCTAGTTTATTGAATTGATGAGAGAATGTATTCGTTTCGTGTAATTTCCAATACACAATGCAATAAACTCACATACACACACATATATTTGTGTATGTGTAAAAGAGTGTATATATATATGTGTGTGTGTGTGTGCGTGTGTGCGTGTGTATGTGTGTGTAAAAATGTGTGTGTATGTATGATTGACCTTTCCTGACAGAAGATTGCTATCTCTTCAGATTGACTTTGAGCGTCCATCTTATCATTGGGGGCACTCTTTCATGATCTTTTACAGTTGTGGGAGGAGGGCATGCAAATATTGTGTGATGGTTGAGAAGGAACTTCATTATGCATGTTGCAATGTTTGGCAAATGGTGTGTTGAGTGACAAAACAAATTTCGAGATGTTACGCCAATCATTTGCTGACCTGGGTGGCAGCACATCCTCACAAACATTCTAATGTTAACATTCTGCCAGTTTGTATGATTAAGAAAAACAGTTTTATATAGTAGAAATCTGGTATATCTTGTGCATTTTAGTTTTTATCGAAATTCGCAGGAATTTTAGATTCATTTGGCTTTCAAAGAGCATTTCAATACTGCATGAATATTACGCCTTTCCTCAAACGTTCTGCATCTATCTATGAGCACTTATGTCAAATTATTTCGATCCACAGTTTGAACTTACCAGTTCTCAATCTCCCGCAACAAAATTATCCTTTTGTGAATCCTTAAACCTTTGCGTGAGTTTATTCAGCTGTTTTTAGATGCGATTAGTATATAGTCCATGTTTCTGATGTATACAGTAGACAAGTCACGACGCATGCATCATATATGCATATCTTTGTCTTCACACTGATCCCCCTATAAAAACGACATGTTTTTCAAGCCAATCAAAAATGAGCTTTCCTAGGTAATCCTGTGAGCTATCTCAGCATCTAAAGTTTAATTTCTCCTCATTCAATTTCCTTCTGTCAACCAGAATAGTAGTTTCTTCATATGACACTATAGTTAAAGGAAAATACATAAACGTTTTTTTCATTACACTTATGCTCTCATTCTGCAGACATTTGAATATTTTACCCATTAGTTTCTGCAGGTCGTCCCCAGTGTATATATCTGCATAAAACAACTCCCGAATGAGAGTGTGATTTTTAAAAAAAAATTCAACTAAAACATCAAACATTAAACAGTTAATCAGAATTTCAGAAACGCAATATCTATACTTGCATCAAAATTATTTTAACAAATTAAATTGATATCAACGCGGGGGAATCTCACCTTGCTTCATTTCATTGTCTAGTAATATTGGTTCAAAATACCATTACTGTTCATCCAGGTCCTAAGAATATGATGCATCTCCTTCAACATTTCCAAAAATCCAACAGACCGTTCAAGGTTGCCTTGAAAAATCCAGAGTACATGCAATTGATTGGGTCGAAAGCTTTGAACAAGTAAATAAACTTGGTATTAGGATAGATGTTGTACGTAATATTTTTCATCAATTTGCTAATAACGAAAAAAAAAAGCGTTAACTGTGCCAGGGCCATCACATAATCCCCTTCAGAAGTATATATATATATATATATATATATATATATATATATATATATATATATTCACCTGTCTCAGCGACACCATTACTAGCAACTTTACTCTCAAAGCGAAATTGACAAACGCATTGCCAAATCTGCTGGTGTGATCGCTGATTTGAGGAAGAATGTGTGAAGTAACAGCCGGTATACTCTCAACACCAAATTTAGGGAGACCAGACTGGTGTGTTTACCACGCTTCTCTATGAAGATGTTTCCTGGACCACCTATGAAGGTTAGAAAAACCGTTAGAGCAGTTTTCGTCTTCGTTTTCTGCATCGTATGATAGCATTACATAGCAAGACACTAACGTGGTGAAGTATCCACCTCCTTTCGGTCTACACTGATTAAGCTGGATTAGTCATTTCCATGGGATGGATAACAGCTGCATCCTCAAAACGCCTGGTGAGTTGACAACACGACACCGCCCCAGAGTTCGCTCGGTTATTTGCTACAAGGCCGTATGAAAAAACGATCTGACTGCGTTGGCATCGAACTGCGCATATGGGAATATCTGGCAGACAACCACGGCGCTTGGCTATGTACTCTATGAAAGGGAGTGGGGAAAGAAGAAGAAAACAGACACTTCACACTAGGAGGCAGTAGATGACGCAGATACCAATGTCAAAAACTCTTATTCCTTTGCCTATGTGGTAGACACTGCAAATACTGTGGGGTATATGGTTAGAAAAAAAAAACAACAACAAAAAACGTACCGGGCGTATCTGCATTGCTCTTTGGGAAAGAAGAAAAAAAGGATGGCTAGCTCATTTATATACAGGAAGGGCATATTGGGAAGGAAGGGCATAATGGGAGAAGCTATTTTTTTCCTGTTTCTTCATTTTTTCTAGATAGGAGGATATAAATTCTGGGAACAATTCCCTAGAGAAGCAGAAAGAGAAGAGTCGTGAACATCTTGTCTTGAAAAGAATTTCGTATTGCTGACGTTCAGATTGTGCGGTGTGACATTGGTGTTGAGAGGCCAAGTGTGGTCGATTGGGAAAGAAGAGAGTAGAAACGTGCTGTTGGGAGAGCGATTCATATCGAGTAGACGCTATTTCGGCGTGTCAAGCAGGTAAACATGGCTGACTAGAGCCACTCAAATCAACTCAAGGCCACTAGTTCGTACATTGACCACATTCTCGTGGAGGAAGCAGATGCGAAAACGGAGAAAGTGAGAGGCCATGTCGCGAGGTATGGGTTGACTGCAAAACCGGCGGAGTCCCTGGATGGGGGAGCGGCGTTGGGGTTGAAACTATGCTGAGATGGCAAAGGAAGCCTTGTCTTAAGACGAGGGAATGCAATACCTGAAATCGGAACGGACATGACGAAACGAGAACTCTTCTCGGTCTGCGGGAGACTTGTTGGACACTATCCAATCGCCGGCTTGCTCAAGATAGCGTGCAGCTTTATTAAACGATAAACGGGCACTGATGGCTGGGAGGGCCGTATGACGAAGGAGCTCAGGTACATGCTACAAGAAATCATCGCGAGAGTGACGAAAGAAGTACCAGTTATGGGGGAATGGTACGTCAGCGGTGTAGACTGGGGGTGATTTGCTGCGATGCCATGTTGCTGGCATTGGGCGTCGTATTAGAGATGGGAGGGGTAATTGTGGAAGGTGCAGCGTGGCTAAGAAAGAAAAACGACTATTCCCATATTAACTTAGCCGAACTGGAGGCCGTTATGAAAGGAATCAATCTGGCCCTGAAGTGGGAATTGAAAATAATTGAAATCAAATCCGATTCGGCAACGGTAGTTTCATGGATCAAGTCGGCAGTGACTAGCGATAAGAAGTTAGGACCAGATGTGTTGCATAAATGCTGATCAAGCACGGCTCGGAGCACTCGGAGATTTGATAGCGGAATTCCAGTTGTAGGTATATGTAGTGCTGGTTCCACCAGAAAAGAACAAGGTGGATTCGATGACACGGATGAAGAAGGCCTTGCTGCAAGAGAGCAAGAAGGTTTCCTCCGTATGCTGTGCAGGGGAGAAAGTTAAAAAGTTACATGAAATGCACCACTTTGGTCGAGAACGGACATTATTCCTGGCACTATCAGGAGTTCCAATCGACAGACCCCGAGTCATCCAGATACGAATCAAGAGAGTTACACATTGATGTGACCCATTATCGCCATAAGCTGCATCTGTTGAAGGTCGACTGTGGACCGGAGAATTTTGCCATATGGAGAGAGATCATGGCAGAAGCTACATGGGCGATCGGAGAGGTCATCGAAGAAATATTTTTGAAGAGATGGCCGATTGAGGAACTGTTAATGGACAATGGCCTCGCTTTCCGATCAGAAGCTTTTAAAGAGGTGTGTGATAGGTGGGAAGTAAGGCAATTTTTAGGGCAGCGTATCGGTCGAGTGGTAATGGGATAGTGGAGAGGCATCATCGCACCATCAAGGCTGCTGCAGAAAAAAGCAACATTTCGCCCATGGAGGCGGTGTTTTGGTACATCCTACCAAAAACCAGAGACGATGAGACAGCTGTGCCCCATAGACCCATCTTCACATATAAGTTGCGGCATCCATTCAAACAAACGGTAGGAATTGGGGGTGAAGAAGCTACCAATAAAGTAGGCAATGGGGGTGTGGGTGAAGCCCTTAATGCAAAATGTACCACTCGCGTGGGGAGGGGATCGTAACGGGAACGAGTCGGAGAACAATATGATGGTCAATCGCGTTCCCCGGCATATACTAGACCCGTGTCGTGTAACCCTGCCGGTGGGTAGTGATGGCAGCGAAGAGGAGGACGTCGACATCAACAAAGAAGCTTACGATGCACACATATTCGACTTAGCCTCACATTGTGGTTCTTTACAAATGGAATAGAAGGTCTGTAGTGAACCTGAAAACGTCAACCCCCAAGATGTTCTCTATCAGAGGCCTCAACGTGATAGGAAAAACCTGCTTGGATGAAGAATTATGAAGTGCCTTCTGGATCCCGAAGATCGGGGGGAGGGGCGTGTGGCGTATATGGTTAGAAAAAAAAACGCACCGGGCGTATCTGCATTGCTCTTTGGGAAAGAAGAAGAAAAGGATGGCTAGCTTATTTATATACACGATGGGAATCTTGGGAAGGCAGGGCATGATGGAAGAAGCTATTTTTTCCTGTCTCTTCATTTTTGCTAGATAGGAGGATATATAAGCTGGGAACAATTCCCTAGAGAAGAAGAAAGAAAATAGTATTGCTGACGTTCAGATTGTGCGGTGTGACATTGGAGTTGAGAGGCCAGGTGTGGTCGATTGGAAAAGAAGAGGACAGACACGTGCTGTTGGGAGAGCGATTCGTATCGATTATAAATACCCGAATAGGGGTCTAGAGATACGCTCGCTTATTACCAAAAGACAATTGGTTGATACATCAATACGCATTTTGTTATCTACCGAGATAGAAGATTGCAAAAGTGCTCACATGTAAAGTGGTTTTATTCGCAGCACATGCATACAATATTTTCGTGAGTCTTTGAATTTTCAAAAAAATTTGCACTATACACACACACACACACACACACACACCTACACACATTTACATATATATGTATATATATACATATATATTGCACCTTATAAGAAATAAATTCCTTCACTAGTTAAAAAATGTAGCCATTTAAAAGAATTTATATTATTTGCGTTTATATTGAACACTACTCAAATGATTCAACATATATATATATATATATATATATGTGTATATGTGTGTGTGTGTATCTGTGTGTGTATAATTTTTAATGTATATTCATAAAATTTTATATAAATATTTTGTAATTCTTTGGCAGTTCCGATACGTAAGTAGAAGTATGTAATAAGTTTTAAACATAAACCTGACAATTAAGATAAACAACATTTTCTAGTTTAATCCTCGTTAGGATTCGTCAGGCTATTGCATGGGATTGAAAGTCTCATCGTTTTTTATATCCCCGAGAGACTAGGTTAGCTAGGAGGCCAATCACATTTGCAATTATTCACACACTCATTATTATAGTCACTAGACACGCATCCTTTTGTGGTCGGAAATGACGTGTTTTTCATTTGGATGTTATACAAGAATATATATTTATGTAGTTTTTCTTTTTACATTTGACGTTTTTTGTTATTTTCATTATAAGTAGTATTAACAGTTCATTATTCTTTTTCTCATTATCAAAATGTTGAGTTTATATTGTTCTTAGAATCGTTTGCTATTTCAGTTTTGGAGTAAATAAATTTTGAAGTTCTTTAACATTTAGTATAGCTAATTTTACATAGTCTACAGTAGTTTCCTATGTTTCTACACGTACTGGTTTGCCGTAGTATTCCCCACTCTATTATCGTTAATTGTTCACTTGATTTAATATCCATCTAAAACCTTCGAAATTCTGTTTTCCCAAATTTCTGTTTCTTGTGATCGTAATATCTGCTTCAAAACGAGTAAAATCATTAAGATAAATGTCTTACTAAAAACATTGTTTACCAAGCCGCAATGTTTTCCAGAAAAAACTCGAATAATAAAAAAAAAATTCTTACGTTGCAATGACTTAGTATTTTGTTTGTATAGATGCAAACTATATTCCCACGTTTACATAATAATAATAGTTTACCGAATTCAAAAATAGATAGAGATAAAGAAAGAGAGAGAGAGAGAGAGAACTTGAAAGATTGTGATTCAATATTATGAATCAGTATTCAATTTACGTAATCTCTTAAAATTGTTGATCATATTAATTCAGTATTGACAGTTGCACTTGAAAATTGAATCGAATTTTCCGAGATAGTTATTTTCTTTTACGTATTTGATTTTTAAAATTTCTGATTCGATTATACGTTGTAAAATCGATGAATAGAATTGGTGTTACACTTAAGTTTTACATTTTCCGAACGCATTGTCCAACCGCATTTTACGCGTGATCGATAAATTATGATACAGTTTATCGGCCATTAACTCGATGCTAACGCTTTGTCGTCTATTGGTCGCAATTGACTACTTTGCTATTTGCTTCCAAGATATTCAACGGTATGTTATACCCTAAACCAAATAGATGTGACGGTATTGAAAGGCTAATATTATAAACCTGTTCGTGAATTTAGATACTACATTTATCCGGACCATAATCAACGTAAGCTGACCAAAGTAAGGTTACTTTGTCGGGTCGTAGCCGACATTGGTGACTATTTGGGAATTCTAGGTGTTGTATTTGCTCTCAACTGATCTCGGCATTGATTCAAATTGTCTACTACTATCCTTTCCACTGGAGCCAAGCAGTACCGGTTCAGGTGATGCGCGATTTAGGATTGCGCAACACTTGCCGCACAATTATACACGCAGCTACCCCAAAAAAGTTTAGCTATTGTCTCTTGAGACTTAAACGGGGTCGTCTTATTTCTGAGCAATTAGGGTATAGTGTTATTCTAATCGTGTAGTGAATATTATTTACAGCTTGTATAACATTTGTTTCAAATTCATTTACCGTTTAACGTGGCTATCATGCATTTTTATTACGTCAAGTTTGTAAAGTATAGGGGCATAACCCATGCAAATTTGACCTTGCATGTATTTAACAATATATATTATTTCCAAAAAAATTAAAAAAAACACTTCCTTTCTAAAACATATAAAAAGAAGGGCAAATTTTTCATTGGCTAGTACAGATATTCTTGCTTCTCCAGGAAAGCAAATTAATACACAAGGTGTGGGTTTTACATGGTAAAATAAAGCTCTCGAAATAGGCTCACTTTTAGTAAAGCCAAAAATGAAATTGTCTTAGTCTAGAATGGTATCTCCATCAATGGCCACGGAAAGAAAATACAGATAACAGTGGAACAGATAGTCCACCTTCTTTCCTAAATTAAAGAGTCAATTTTTGCACTGATTATCTTAAAACAAAATTATATTATATTTTTATCATCCAATGACACCCTCTCTATGGCTACTCGGAGGTGACTAGACGACTTGTGTCCCAGCGAAGCTTTGCCACAGTGGAGGAACTACCGGACACTCCTACATCCTCTTACCGGCTGCAGATGTTGAGAGAGGTAGACCCTCAGTCTACAAATATAGCACTGCCAGAGCCCAGTGAAACCTTACCACCTGGCACACACTTGTCCCTTTCGGAGTGGGTCACTCTGAATAAGTTGCAAAAACTGGCGACAACCTCCTCATGTGGGGTTACTCTACAACTGCTGAAGTCCTCTGTGGTGTCCAAGTTCAGACTATAAAGCACATTTTAACATCTTGCCCACTGGGGCCCAACTGCACGGACGAAGACCTCAGTGTTGATAATGAAACCGCACGCCGCTGGTTGAAGTGATGGAGCGACAAGATATGAATCCAATGAACACGTTTTGTCATATATATTTTAATAAAAATTATAAACATTTTATGAACTTGTAAATAAAAATCAATTAAACACCTTTATTTTCGAAAATCTATTATATTTCCAACGAAATTATCCCGGATGCGAAAAGATTTATTTGAAAAGCTCGGAGTTGCATCAACCTAAAATCCCTATAATAGCATGAATTAAAAAAATCTTTATTGTTCCCACATAATAAAATAAAATAGAAATATATAAAAACACGGAGATAAATTACGGAAATGTTTATTTACAATTAATCATAAAACAAAAAGAAATAATCAAACTAATTAGAGATAAAATATGTGTATGACGCTGTTGGTTTCCGGGTGGAGAGTTACTTTGTTTAGAACAGTTCGGGGAACGGCAGAATGTTGACCGACCGAGATAGGAGATGCGCCGCTCTTGAACTCATCTTCAATACGGATCCTAGTTATGACAACCCGACCATTGCCAGCGTCCTGAAAATTAATCGATGGGTTGCAGCGAATAATGGAGACGTGCCCATGGTTACCATAAGTTAGTTTCCGGCCACGTTACGGTCTTTGGTGTTGTTTCAAGTGAGGGCCAGATCATGCCACTTCACATCTTCCAAGTCAGCTTGACAGTCAATACCAAAATATACTGAAGATTGTGATAATTGTCTTCGTATCCTTCCCTCATTGTCCCCTGTTTCCTCGTCCTGAACTCAGTCGACACCTTCGTTTGGTCATAAATCGAGAACATCACCAACATGACATCCAAAAATATCGAAATCAGTCGGAACGTCGTCAACCGAGTATTCGCGGAGATCGCGCCGGTACTTTGAAAAAAGACATGCTTTAGTTCAGGGATCGTATCGTTGCGGTGATTGAAGCTGCAGGAGGCTACATGGAATCGATATCACCTCTACTACATAATCAAGTTACCTGAAGGGATTTTTTTTTTAAAATAAAGCCGTAGTGTTGTTTTATTTTGGGCAATACTTTTATCGTTCCAAACTGTGTGTAGTATTTTCTACAGTTTACACGGGTTTAAAAGATTCTATTTAGATGCTTTTAACATATGACTGTTAAAGACCAACTGAGAACCGTTCATTTGCATATTCGATTCAGATGTCCTTCGATGTTATGTAAGGAATAAAAACTTGGTGTTAAAAAAAACCCTGATGATTGTAATTTCTCACAATAGAAAAATAAGGAATTCAAACAACGAATATTTCAAGTTTACAATTACATCATATTTAGTATATTTATATTAAAAAGGGAAAATATTTACCACTTATGTTTTGAATTTTACAAAATTATCACATTTTTAAAATGGTGCGTTTATCGTTATTTCCATTGCAAGTGCTCGACTGAGCTTACATCTATGCCTCCCCTCGCCAAACTTTTACAGGAAACACTCGTCTAGCTGAAAACACCATCAATAATTTCCCCACTTTTTATCTACGCCTTAACCGAAACGTAGATTCCATGAACAAATCTTCTTTCTTAGAAGTGCACGCATATGAAATTGTCTTCCGTTTTCCTGCTTTCCAGCTGACTACAATCTATTGTTTTCGAGTCCGACGTAAACAAGTTCTTGATGAGCCATTCAACTTGAGTTGAAAAATTACCGAATTTCTATTACTAACGATTACTACATTGTCCAATTAACTATTGTACACTCTTAACGTTTATCTCCCAGTTGTCTCTGAGCCTTGATATGTGGTGATTCCTATGTAAAAAATCACATTTTTCTAGTCGAAATTTATATTGAATGTTATCAATATGTAGTAGATGTGTATTTAGAAAAAGAATTAATGTAACATACATAAAACCTTTTCTGAGATTTAAAAATGAACCTGTTTGTTTTTCGGCTGCTCTAATGACCTAGAGTATGAAATATCTTACTTGATGAATAAAAAAAAGGAATATTATTGCAATATATATCGGGCAATAATGCCGAACAATATGAAAACGTAAATTAAGAACCTTTTGGAAAATACTATATAAAGACCTTCGGCTTCAACCTCGTTATACGAGTGGCTCGATGTTAAAAGCTTGTAAGTCTCAGACAATAGAAAATATAATCAAAAATTTATTAAGGTGAAATAAAAACCAATCCGGTGTATGATATTACTATAAATTCCTCTTTGTCAATAAGAACAGTAATAATTTTCGATTGGGGTAATTTGTATCCGTGTCTGGTAGGACCCGTTTTAGTGAGCTGGACATAGAAATCGACGTTTATATCAGAATGGCTATACGTTAAAGCTAGCATTTAGGGAGGTTTACGTAGTCAGTAGTGCAAAAGTATATAGTATTTCGTCAGGGAAAAGCAATATATATGTCATAAAAAAGAAATCAACACAAATTTAATTCTTGTTGAACAAAGCAGTCGCTAATATTTACTTTAAACGTGTGTAATACCAAACGAGAGAGAAAATAAATGTACATAAATACATTTACATGTGCCCATGAAGAATGTGTTGATATAATTTTTAAATGGTTTTAAGCATTATTTTGTTTAGTTGATATCAACTGTTTGTCATTTCTGCAGAATTTGACAGATTTTCAGGATTCTCGTCGATTATGGTTCGAGGTTGACCGGCAATCACCGGGTTAAGCCGAGCCATGTAACAGAAACAAATTAAGTTCCAAAACAAACAAAACGTATAAAAATAGAAATACAATAAATAAAAAAATAAAAACATACTTTACATTTACTGTTTTTTTTTTCTAGAAACGTTGCACTTTGTATTGCTTATTTACTTTTATTATTTTTTTTTGCATTATCAGCAAAATTTGTTCTTATATGCAAGAAAGAGATCAATGTTTTTTCACTGTGAATTGTTAGGTTAAAGTATATATTTTTATTATTATCTTTTAAAGAAAATTTACACTTTATTTTTATTGATTGATTTTGGTTTTTGTAAAGAGAAGCTGTTTTTGATATATGAAAAGATGAATGCTTCTTAGAAAACCGTAACTTGTTTCATGAAAGAAGATGAAATGTTTTATTTCATAAAATTTACAAAATAATTATTGTACACAAATGATAAAACGAAACAAAAAATACTTCCCGGCATCACCCCCAAAATAATTTGAACATTACATTTTTTATACAAAAAATAAATAAACATGAAATAAAACAAAAGCGGTAAAGTGTTTGAACATTTGAACAACTCTTGTCTAAATCCGGTTAGTGCAGGTCGAGTTCGAGCCATAACTGCGGAAAATCCGGCGAATCCGGGTACAGTTCTGAAAGAGTACATACTGGTTACATCTTTATAGGGTTTGTTATTGTAAAGACAGAACGGAATTTGTTTGGTATAGCATCTCTAAGCTGCCATATAATAATTTAGATTAATTCAACTATGTATCTTAGATGTTATTCTCACATGTTATCGCCCAATATACTTTCAGATTTTCGCCAGATATATCTTTTACAATCAAGCATATTCATTTCTTTGATTTCGAATATAATACTTATTTAATAAACAAAGTCCCGTGAGTTCAATAAGAGGAACCAGTGGTTATGCGCTGAAAAAGAAACATGTTGAGAAAAGAAATCTGGATGAATTAAATAATACAGAATCATTATTTTTATACGAAGGCTTCGCGCCCATTTTATCTCAATAATTTTAATTTTCATGAAAATTAATCTAGAAAAGACATTAAACTATGTGGTATTAAAAATAACTAAATAAACAACAGATGACGATCGAAAATGCCAATCGAACCTATATTTTAAAACAGAATCAGAAAAAGTGACCACAAGCGTATAGTTCTTTCCAAAATGCTACTATAATAGAAAGCTGTATTATATAGCTGCTTCACACCGGGAAAGTGTCAGGATCACTCTGTTTACAAGTAGCACGAGCTGAACCAAGTGAAGAAGTAAATAGGTCATTCTGAAGAACCCATAATAAGCGTATTCATGGATAAGTGTGTGACTAACAACATTAGGTTAGCCAGAAACAGGACTGCAGATAAGAAGGATTGGGCTGGCTAATAAAAAACACAGGGAGTTTTAACTTTAGCATGAATCATCAGTTTGGTTAGCGAATAAGATCGGTTGGTTGGATTGGTTGGTTCTTTTACAGCATATAAACCGTTTCCAAGGTATTTAATGCCGAATCCAGTGATTTTGAAGAAAAATGTTTTAATAGAATGCATTTTTTTTCAAGTCGGTTTCTATTTAACCAATAGTTGGGACCCTTACAGGTACCACCACTCTGGGTCAGAGTGGACCGGAAAGCAATGGCAATTAAAGGGTGGTTCAATGCTCCCCAAAGCCCGCAAACTGGGGCCTCACCATCGAATATACTTTATGCAAATATCCACTACCTAGCGAATAAGCCTATGAGATATGATAGCAGATCAGTAAGAGAGAGATACATATTTTAAGAAATTAGGAATTCTTAGTGTTCTCCCTATTAAGGATTGAGCCTTTAACCTTTAGTAGGCTTTAACTTAGAACGGTTATCTGGCAAATCACGTGTTCCTGCTAAGCACCGTATAACATGGTTTACTCGTTTAAAAATAATATTAAATTAAATTAAACAACCAATTCAGAGATAATATCTAACAGTACTGTGTCTCTAAATATTCATTCAAAAATTACTGTTTTTCCTTTGGCAAACTAAAAATTATGAGAAGCTAAAATAAAATGTGAAAAAACTATAAAGAATATAAATAACAGACATGACAAATACCTAAAGCTAACAAAGCATCAGTTTTATTAGCGAATTGGAAGAAAAAAATATATTCAATAGCATATGACGTTGGCTCCCATGCAATGCGCTATTGCTTGCCTTGTAAAACGATTTTTGTTTTCTTTATTTTTGTAATTTTGTAACGGCACGCAATCACGCATGGACACGCGTATCATGAGTCGCCTGAAATCCGCTGGGAAAATATTAATAGTGCTAATCACGCAATCAACTGGTTCGCTTATGCAAGTCCCTACAGAAACCTTGGGTTTGTTTTTCTATGCTGGTAATTGTGATGTGTGGTTGTATGCAGACGTTTGTGTATTTATCTGTTTATTAATCTAACAGTCTAAGCTCACAGTGTTTACGCATTGAAACACTCTAATAGGAAAAGCCAGGAAATTCATCAAAACAGAAAATATATTATTTTAAATGTAGATTTTCTAAATGTCATTAATCTGTAAAGATCGCGATCAGTGACCAACGCGAGAATAAACTGTTAAGCCATCAAATAGAATTTCGATAAATATTTTTAATTTATATCAACTATTCTTAAATCTATATATCTGTCCGTGTGTGTCAGTGTGTGTGCATTGCCCTACCAAATTACTCTGTAAATTTTCAGTCTACAGACTTAAATTTTGAAATAATGGGTAGTGAGATCTGGACCAATATATTTAATCGGTTTCCGGCTAGAAAGTTTGCTGTCAAGGTGTCTAAGTTAAACGATTTTTCCTTTGAAAAGTCTACCAAACTCCTTCGCTATTTTCGGGTCTAAACTATATATATATATATATATATATATATATATATATATATATATATATATATATACATATATATATATATATATATATATATATATATATCTTAGATGTAGTAAAGTTTTAAAAAATGACCTCTACGATCATTACAAAATTACTCAGCCAATATTTGGTCAAAACATTTGTTCAGAGATAGGGCAAGTTTTTCATTAAATTTTGGCGGAAAATTTTGCTACCAAGGGGTCAAAGTCCAAACGATTTTTCCTTTGCGGTCTCTAGCAAACTATTGAGACAATTTTGGGTCTAAAGATTAGAAATTTTACATAAAGAATAGTCACACATGCAGAAGTTTTTAACCAGTTTTAGGGCGAAAATTAGATTGCCAAGAGGTCAAAGATAAAAGAGTTGTCCGTTGAAGGCTCTACCACATTCCTCCGCCAATTTTGTGTCTGAACACTTGAATTTTTTTTTTATGTAAGTTAATGACATGAGTCACGCTTTTGAATATATACATATATATATATATATATATATATATATATATATATATGTATATATATATACATATGCATATAAAGTTGGGAACAATACATAGGGCCCGAGCAAACCCGGGCTGAATTGCTAGTAAGAAATAATTTCGAGTCAATTTTTCAGTTGGATTCTTTGATAAGTAAGCATTCTAGATTTTGTCGTAATAAAACAAATGCTTTTATCAATGCAGATGTTGTATTTAGTATTATCAGAGAGGCGGTAGCACTCTCTATATAGGATGTCCCGTACACGCCTATATACGCCTGCAAAACAAAACTATCCAAATCTCAACTAAAATCAACCTGTAAGTTTCAAAAAGCACATATTCTTACAGAAAAGCGTCTTACGAATCCAGCGAGTGTCAGAACGTCGGTTAAAATGTCAAAAGAGAGCAAAAAAAGGGTACAAAAATGGCCAATTGTTCTTCTTTCTTCTTTCTTCTTTCTTCTTTCTTCTTTCTTTTGAGACGATGTATTTCGGTGTACGAACGGTCTCTGACAACAGTTCAAGCATCAATCGACTGCTCTTTACACGGAGAAGTGCAGTGATCCATCGCTTTTTAGCTAACTCCATAATTAAATAAGATTACGTGTAATAACAAGTTTTAAACACTATATACCCAATGTAGACAGACCACTTCGAACACGGAACTTCTCTCAAAAGGGACATCTCCAAATAATACACCGGGTGCTCACAGACATTCCAGTTTGCCAGTGGCCTATATTTCTTGGACGCTGAATATTTTAGGTGAACGTTAAGGTTTTTTCTTTAAACAGTAACCCACCAGCGTTAATGAAACCACGAAATCTTTATCTCAGTTGATCAAAATTGTTATAAGAGTAACCTATCAGCAAGTACGACGTCAAAAAACAATGTTATAAAAAAAAATAATTCTTCAGATTTTGGACTGTAAAATATGTACAAAATGTCAATGCTGTGACCAGGATTCGAACCTAGGTTAGCACGGCCACAACGTGGGGGTCCTAACCTCTAGACGATCACGGCTAACACTGACGTCTGTCGCTCTTGGCAGAAAGACACATGACTACTGTCAAACTATTGAAAAATAAGGAGGAAACTTGAAATTCTCACGCATGCGCAAAAATACACTATAGCAACCATTGTTAAATGCAGCTGAATCTCTTTGCTCGCTAAGAAAAGTAGATCAGACCAGTTCTTCTAAGAACTCACCAAACGCCAAAGGAAATAAGTTAAATTAACCGCAAAAGAAACTGCAAGAAAGTCATCTTCTAAGAACTCACTGGAAGCTGACCAAAAAGAATCAAAATCCAAGCCCTAGCCACAAAAATAACTAGGTATTGTGGCTACTATACACAATCTACTAATAAAAACAAGTAAGTTTTCTAAAATAAACTACAATCAATTAACCAAGTAACCTCACACTGTCACTGATTAGGACTTCATATAAAGATAACAACTACACTATTGGTGTATATACCGTTCCACACTTTAACTATTATTGACGGGGCAGTATCTCAATTCTACGAGAGTTGTCTTGCTATAAGATAAGTGATATTATAGTAAGATACACATAAGTGTTATATGTTTACATTTAATAAAAATGCCAAAGTCAGCACGTAGTAAAACAGCTCAGAGAAATATAGACTATGAAAAAAACAAAGTCAAGGTATTATCTGAGAAAAAAGAATACTATCAGAAAAATGCTGAAATAATAAAAATTAAGTATCATGCAAATCCTGAGGGAAAGAAGGCTGCCTCACATGCTGACTCAAAAGCACGGTATAACAGGGATCCCGAGGGGAAAAACTGCCTCACGTGCTCTTTATAACAAAGAACCAGAAAAAGAAGGCTGCCTCACGTGCTGACTCAAAAGCACGGTATAACAGGGATTCTGAGGAGTAAAAAGCTGCCTCACGTGCTCTTTATAACAAAGAACCAGAAAAAAAGAAGGCTGCCTCACGTGCTCTTTATAACAAAGAACCAGAAAAAAGAAGGCTGTCTCACATGCTGACTCAAACCCACGGTATAACAGGGATTCCGAGGGAAAAAAGCTGCCTCACGTGCTCTTTATAACAAAGGACCAGAAAAAAGAAGGCTGCCCCACGTGCTGACTCAAAAGCACGGTATAACAAGGATTCCGAGGGAAAAAAGCTGCCTCACGTGCTCTTTATAACAAAGAACCAGAAAAAAAGAAGGCTGCCTCACGTGCTGACTCAAACGCACGGTATAACAGGGATCACAAGGGGAAAAAAGCTGCCTCATGCACAAACTATTATAAAAAGACCTAAAACCCAGCAGGAAGCGACCTGCTCCCAATGGAGGCGGCAGTGAGCCGCCTCCTTAAAAAGACAATACTATCATGAATGTAAGTTTAAAAATAAGACTGTAAGTAGAAATACTAATTAACAAGAATAAAAAAGCATTGGAAATGCAAAAAGATATAGGGATGGTATGCCAAAAAGTATACAAACAAGATAGCTATGAATGGCTAGGCACATGGAAATAGAATTGCATCCAAAGTATAGCCCTATAGCTTTTTACAACCGTAATGATGGCACGGAATGAAGATTGGAGCCAAGCTATAGGGCTATACTTTGGATGCAATTCTATTTCCATGTGCCTAGCTATCTTGCTTGTATACTTTTTGGCATACCATCCCTATATCCTTTTGCATTTCCAATGCTTTTTTATTCTTGTATCAATTCCTTATCATACCAAATATATAGTATTCATTTCCGAGGTTTAGAAATACGAATATGATTTCAGTTAGATGAATCCTAAGCAAAACATATGGTTAAGCAGTATTATTCGTTACAATTTGAGTTGAGACTATATGTATTTATAATTATAGAGTCAATTATCCATTGATTATTATACTGTATCTAATATATATATATATATATAAATATATATATATATATATATATATATATATATATATATATATATATATATATATATATATATATAAGTGGTCGCCCGACGTAACCCGGTTGTGAAATACGGGTAAATATAATACTTCGATTCATGCAGATTTTATGTAATCATAGAGCCAATGCTATATTTATTACACTGGTCAACATTTTTTTTTTTTTTTTTACAGACCATCTAGGAGTGTTTTCTGGGGTTTTGAAGGTCGCTGATTACGAATATAACATTGGTTTTGCCAGATTGGCTCTAGTTTAGAAGATACTGATAGCCCCAAATAAGCCTAAACTGCTAAAATTCTCCCTGAAATACTTCAATATAGAAGCAGTAAATAATAATTTTCGGATATTATTGAATCATTATAATGATTATGTATATATTGAAGTATTTCAGGGAGAATTTTTATATAATTATTTATATAGGGAGACTTTTTATATAATTATATACTGTAATTACTTAATAACATGTTCCATAAAGTTAGTTGCAGTATAAATTAAACAGTAATTACAAATTTTCTTTTTAATTCCACAGTTGAAAAATGAGTTCCAGAGAGAAAATGAGTTCTTCTAGAAGATGTTGCAGATATGAACCGGATGTCTTTTGTTACAAAAGAGGAATATTACAGACTTTGTCAAGAGGGCGTACAAAGCATACTTCGATATGATACTTGGTGACCAAGACAAGTCTTGGGCCCCACATATGGTGTGCAAAACCTGTGTAGAAAGTCTCCGCGGTTGGATCAACGGTAAGCTGAAGTTGAAGTTTGCTGTACCAATGGTGTGGAGAGAGCCCAACAATCATTTTGATGACTGCTACTTCTGTCTCAATGACATGACGGGGTTTAACAAGCACAAGAAAGCAAATTGGCAGTATCCGAGCCTGGATTCTGCTATCCGTCCTGTTGCGCACTCTGAGGATCTACCTGTGCCTGTTTTCACCAGTTTGTTTGAAATCAATGAAACCAAAGAGATTCCAGCTGATCTTTCAATATCAAGTGATGATAGCTATAGTGACTATGAAGAACCCTCAAATGGCCCTCAGCTTTTCAATCAATCTGAACTTAATGACCTAGTGCGAGACCTTTGTTTGTCGAAGGAGCAGTGAAGTTCTTGCATCACAACTCCAAGAGAAAAACATTCTTGATTCTGGCACAAAAGTAACATACTATAGGACAAGGGAAGGCAGCTTGCTTCATTTCTAAAGAAGACGACCTGGTCTTTTGTAATGACGTTTCTGCACTTAACTGCATGGGGATCTCATCATATGACCCAGCAGATTGGCGTCTCTTCATAGATAGCTCGAAAGCAAATCTAAAAATTGTACTTTTGCACGATGGTAATAAGTTTGCTCCTGTACCAATTGGCCATTCTACCAAGATTAAAGAAGAGTATGATGCTATCAAATTTGTTCTTGAAAAGCTGAATTACAACACTCATAAATGGCTGATTTGTGTGGCATTGAAAATGGTGAATTTGCTGCTTGGTCAGCAAAGTGGGTACACAAAGTATCCCTGCTTTCTTTGTTTGTGGGATAGCAGAGCAAGAATCCAGCACTGGAGAAGGGAGAACTGGCCAGAACGAGAAAGTCTCGAAGTCGGCACAGCCAACGTTATCAATGAGCCTTTGGTACCCAGGGATAGAATCATCTTCCCTCCATTGCACATAAAACTAGGGCTCATGAAGCAGTTTGTTAAGGCGTTGAACAAGGATGGGGATTGCTTCAAGTACATATGCAGGCAATTTCCAGGTCTTTCCATCGAAAAAGCTAAAGGTGGCATCTTCGATGGACCTCAGATTCGAACGCTTATGAGGGATTCTGACTTCACTAATCATATGAACACGGTTGAGTTAAATGCTTGGGTGTCCTTCACAGATGTAGTGACAAACTTTTTGGGAAATCACAAAGCTGACAATTACAAGCAATTGGCCCGTAAGATGCTTACTGCATACGGAAAACTAGGGGCAAATATGAGCATTAAAGTTCATTTCTTGTTTAGCCACCTCGACAGATTTCCTGGTAATCTTGGTGATTACAGTGAGGAGCAGGGAGAGAGATTCTATCAAGACATCAAAACAATGGAAGAGAGGTATCAAGACAAATGGGATGAGCACATGATGGCAGATTACTGCTGGAACCTTTTGAGAGACTGCCCAAAAGTTGCTCACAAGCGAAAATCGTATAAACGTCAATTTTAGTTTTGTGAATAAAACATTGTTTTGTGTGTTCATTTTAACTAAGAATCTACTGTATAATGCTTTGCATTAATTTATGATATATAACTGATTATGTAAATGTTTTTTTTCACTTGGAGAATTAAAATTCAGCAAATGTTTTGTATATCCTCGAAATCTATGAAAAGTGTTCAGTTATAGGATAAATAAAATGATGTTATATCTAACTTTTTACTCTGTCTTTGTGGTTTAAGATTATCAGAAAAATCAATATCTGACATTTAAGCACTATTTAGCCGTTTTTTATACGTTTACCTATGGTCGCGAATGGGTGATTTCAGACAAACGACCCCCCTGTGATATCTCAAAAACTAGAGCCAATTTGAAAAAAACTAATGTCAGATTCGAATTCAGCGCCCTTGAAAACCCCAGAAACCAGTCTTACTTTGCCTGCCAAAAAAATTGTGTTGACCAGTGTTATTAGTATATCGGATAGAGATTAGGAGTTTAAAAGGTTTACTATGAAAAATGATATGATTTGTTTGTAATCCGCGAGAATCGAAAAAACTTGTGGATATCTAGGATTATTTGCCTGAATGTACTCGATATTTATATATAAGCTTAAAACAAAAAAAAACGTTGTTCAATATTTATATATAAACTTAAAACAAAAAAACGTTGTTAAAGTCAAAAATGTTAATTTGCGCATGTGTGGAAAAAACGTGTAGACCAGTCGTCGACTACTTTTCCCGGCTAAAACTAAGTAAATTTGTTTCATAGGTTCAAATATACGTTATATTTAGTCTCATCTGGGGAGACAAATAGTTACTTACTTCGTACAGTACGCTATTCAGACAGATCGACACACAGACAAGGTCAATTACACACGCACACACACACACACATATATATAAATATAAATATAAATAAATATATATATATATAAATATATATATATACATATATATATATATATATATATATATAAAAGTGAACGTGTCTGTCTGTCTGTCTGTGTACATTTCCCCACGCAATAACTCTGTCAATTTTTAGTCTATAGACTCGAAATTTTAAATACCGGGTACTAAGATTTGGGAAAATCGATGTGACGGGTGTCAGCAAGATATTTGGCTGCTAAGGGGTCAAATTTCAACGATTTGGCCTTTAAGATCTCTACCAAACTCCTCCGACAATTTTGGGTCTAGACACTTGAATTTTTAGATATAGGTTCCTTGAACCTGTATCTTACTTAATAAAGTGATTTGAGCCCGAAACTATAAATTTTAAGGGGTCATAATAGGCGTCAAAGTTTTAAAAAATTAACGATTTTTTGTTGTTGTTTTGCTTTTTTTGCACAGCATACACCTCCAAACACCCGAACAACGCCGGGCACCCCTGCTAGTATATATATATATATATATATATAAACGCAAAGGGAAATATATGTTTGTTACTTACTTATAATCTATTTTGCGATAAAGTTTTTATTTTAGCCAAGCGTGTTTTTAAATATTTAAAATTATAAAAATATCATAAGATAAAAAAAAAATATTTTCGAAATCGTTTCTTTTCAACAAAAGTCGATGATTTTGAGCGCGACAAAAATTTGGTTTCTTTTGTTAATTTTTCATAGCGATTGTTTTGTTTTGCTTTTACACTAATAGGGTTAGTTTCCATCTATTTACTATCAATTAGTAATAATGATAACAATAATAATAATAATAATAATGATAATAATAATAATAATAATAATAATAATAATAATAATAATAATAATAATAATAATAAAGAGAATAATACTTTTTCATGGCCCGGAAAATACCGAAAAAAATTCGATTGTGACTTTATTGTTACAATCGCGTATTCCTCAATTTAATTGTCAGTATATATATATATATATATATATATATATATATATATATATATATATATATATATATATATCTTTATTTATTTATTTATTTATATATATCCGGTGCCCATCTTTTTCCTGGTATTCTCTCTCTTTCTCACTCTCTCTTTAACTTTCTCCTTCTCTTTATTTCTATACTCTCTTTTTCTCTCTCTTCCTCTCTCTGTATATTTCCGTCTATCTCTCAATCCCTCTATATATTTTTTCTTCTCTAATTTGGTGTCTCTCTTTCTATCTCTCTCTCCTGCTATCTACTCCACTCTAGTCGCACTCATCCTTTTTCTTTACCTAAATTACTTACAGTGAATAAGGACTTGTTAAACCATGAACAAATCTTTTTTTTAGTCGGCTAAGTTACTTACAGTGATTGATGCATTGTGAGGCCATTGATAAATACCGCTTTAGTCAGCTAAATTACTTATAGTGAATACATCCTATTATAGTTATTAAATTACTTACTGCGTCTAAGGCATTGTCAAAATAAGGATAACTCCTGTTTAATCAACTAACTTACTTACAGTGAATAACGAATTATGCAAGGCATTGTCCCAACATAGTTAAGCCTAGTTTTAGTCACTTAATTTACTTACAGTAAATAAAGCCCAGTCAAAGCATAGATAAATCCTATTTTAGTCACCTAAGCTACGTACAGTGAAAAAGGCATTGTGAAAACATTGATGAATCACATTTTAGTCACCTAAATTATTTACAATGAATAAGGCATTGTCAAAGTATATACATTGCCCTGATAATATAAAGTAATTTTTAAACTACTGCTTGTTAGACCAGCGCCAGGGGGAACTGTTAAAACCGTCCTAATTCAATTTATTTAAGCAGAGATTTGGTAAAAAAAATGGCAGCCCTAGTTCTTGCCTCATCCTAAATATTTTCGACTATACCACCAGTTAGGATAATTGCTAATGTTCTTTGAAATCATCTTTAGATATTCAATTTATTGAAACTCCTATGTGCAATATCTCTAAAACATCCAGCATGGGAAAAATATTGCAGAAACGCAAACGCATTATTTGGGGTAAATGCGTAATGGTACACACAAATGACGTGAAGCTCTTAATCATTGCAAAATTTGCGTGGCAATGTCACACCATTCAGGAATGCATTAATATTGCTTGCAGGAGATTTCAGACAAACGTTACTTGTAATTCGGTGCGCAACACCAGCAGATAATACAAACGTTTGCCTCAAATACTCTACTTTTTGGTGTCATGTTAAGACATTAAACTTTACCAGAAATATGCGGGTTCAACTGCAGAACGATCGATTTGCCGAGATTTTTTCGCATCAATTGTTGGAAATTGGGAACAGAAACATACCGACTGATCCGATTTCAAGAGGAATTCTGTTGTCTCATAATTTTGTAACTTAGTTATATTAAAAGAAGAGTTGGTAAGAAAAGTTTTTTTTCCAAATACAAAATTAATTATAAGAATTTAAGTTCGCTGAGTAAACGAGCTATTCTAACAGTTCAAAACAGAAACACCAATAGAAATTAACGAAATTATTCCGCTTAAAATTCCAAGTGACGTAGTCACATACATGTCCGTCGACAATGTTATGGAAGCCGACGACGCTGTTAATTATTCAACAGAATATTTTTATTCACTAGATTTGCAACGGATGCAACCGCATATAGTGCAATTGAGAATTGGCGTAATAATTATGTGACGAAATATCAACGAGCCCAAGCTGGTCAATAGTACGAGGTTTGCAGTAAAACATTAATACACAACATCATAGAAGCAATAATATTGGCAGGGCCTTTCAAAACTAAGGATGTCCTCATTCCACGCATTCCTATGATTTCACTGAATACGCCCTTTCATTTTAGGAGATTGCATTTCACAATTCGATTATCGTTTGCAATCACTATCAACAAGGCACAGGGACAATATTTACAATTGTGTGGCTTATATGTACACACTGCCTGTTTCTCACATGGGTAATTGTTCGAGAGTCGGCATATCAAAATATCTTTATATCTGATCAGAAAATGAAACAACAAAAAATAGTGTGTATCCACAAGTACTGAGAATATAAGGATATACGAATCACACACTTTCACTTTTTTATTGATTTTTCATTTTACAAAAATGGCATGTTGCAGCTAGTAGCATGGCAAATCTCCCTCTTCCTCCCTCTCTCTCTCTCTCTCTCTCTCTATATATATATATATATATATATATATATCGTTAATGAAAACATCTTTTTTTGTAAATTAACAAGTAGGTTTAGCACTGTAAAAGCAGTGGGCAAGTGTCTAAATAACTGTATAAATGGGCATTTGATTACGGACACCGATTCAATGGGCCGTATTTTATAACTGCCGATAATCAACTCGATGTTTGTAGTGTTAACCATTGGCAAGGGATGGATACTTGTCCAGTCGCACTGATAAGCTGTAATAAAGCGAAAAAGGACTATAGTTTTTGCGCTCCCCTATTTAGGTAGAGCACAGTGGTAAAATGATTTCACGCTCTACTTAGCGTTAATGCGCACTGTCTACTTGTTTTGTTGTAAATAAACAAGAAAGCAGAGGATTTAAAGACGGTATAGGCTTTGGATGAGCTCTTTACGGGCATTGATCCCCTGGACTGGAAGTTAGAACTGCAGATAATAAACTAGATAACGATGCAATATCTTGCTACGGATGGGTTTCAGTTTAGCCGCGCTGATGAACTAATAAACAGCGAAACAATACTTTTTTATGTATGACTGTATATATATATATATATATATATATTTATATATATATATATATATATATATGTGAGCTTATCTGCGTGTGTGCAGAACGGTCGCTACAAAATACTTTTTCAATGGATGCCCGTAAACCATTCCTAAATCAAGAAAACTAACAGCAGTTAGGCACTCTCGAATTCTAGGATTCCATAAGCAAGGTTTGTTACAGCGAGAGTTATCAGCTGAGGTAAATCGCAGTAAAACTGTTATTTGCAACTTTCTAAAGAACATTGGTAATTATTGAAAAGCACAATACTTTGGTAGCCCCCCCATTTTCTCCTCCATTGGGTAGGAGAAACACACGGGTTGTTATGAATGAAACAGGACTTTCTTTTAGTCAAATTAAGGCGGTTCCATATGCTGATTGCAGTCCAATAACCATCAGACGAAACTTACAACAAAAGTCATGGTAAATAAAAAACAAATTCCTAGATTGCCACAAAGTGGACCGTATAAGAATTAGTCGTGAATACCAAACATGGGACGTTGAGAAGTGGAAGAAATTCATGCTTTCTGATGAGAAAAATTCAATTTAGATAGTCCTGATGGCTTCCAGTGATATTGGCATGACCAAAACATGCGCCTTGACATTTTTTCCACGCGTCATAGGGGTGGAGGGTGTGTAATGGTATAGGGTGCCGTTACTTACAGATGGACGATGGAGCTGTGTGTGTGTGTGTGTATATGTGTGTGATGGTGGGTAGGTGTTGTGTGTATTGAATGGTTTAATTGATGTCGTTTGTTAATGTTCTATGTGCTGTTTGTCACATTTGTTGTGTTGTTTTGGTATTTTTTTATTTGTTAATGTAGTCTATGTGCCTATGATGATATTCAAAATGCAAAACGTGGTAAACAGGGAAGCTTATGATGACACGATATTGTGCATTTTTAAGATAAGTACAAATATGTTCTTGACTTTATTATATGCCCATACAATAGATTCAAGTGAATGCTATTTAGCTAAATATTTCGATGCAAATATGATGAACACATATCCAGTGTATCACAAAAGTGAGTACACCGCTGACATTTCTTACAAATATTCAAATATATCTCTTCATGGAAAAACACTGAAATATTATTTCTGATAAATTGAAAAGTAGTCTGTCTGCAGCATATATAAAGGAGTTAATTTATTTTCCCCTCCATATAACTCAAACATAGTCATTAAAAGCTAAATCCTGACAACAAAAGTGAGTGCACCCCTTACAAAAAGTTGTCAATATTTACATACAGCATGTCAACTCTTAATATTTTGTGCGGCCACCATCATCACTCAAACTTGTTTTTAATCTCCTGGACATGTAGTTTACGAAAGCTTCACACATAATCGCTTTGTGTTTTAGCTCATTGGCACGCTGGTTAACTGCTCTGATACACTGTTTCTGGAGGTAGGGGGTAATGCTCTGTTGCATTATTTGACAGTACATGTTGGAATCCATGTTTCCCTTAGTGAAATGTAACTCCCCAATAGCTGCAGCACTCATGCAATCCCAGACCATAAAATTTCCACCACCATGTTTTACTGTAGGCATGCCACACTTATCTTTGTACTCCTCAAAGTATTGTGCATGGCTGACGTCAATAAAGAAAACATGCAACAACTTTGCTGAAGACATGTCAAAAAAGCTCATAAATTACTGGAACCATATCCTATAGTTTGATAAGGCGAAATTGTTTCGTTCGGATGGTCTTAAGCATTGATAGCAGCGATCAGGTGAGTAGTACGAAGATAAGTGTGTCTTTATGTTTTGGAAACCCAAAAACAACACCATTGAGTTTAGACTTTTAAAAAAAATATATTCTGAACAAAAGTTCCGTAATTATAAAATGTAACGTAAAATTCATTTAGAAAATTGAAGAATAAAAACGGAAAGAAACTGGAACATGTGTATGCAAGTATTATGTTTTTCTAAACAGTGAATTTTGTAAGTAAAATATAATCGAGCTGAGCTGTAAACCAGACCCTAATGACAGTGAGGCAAGTACGATAACCATTAGGCCTGCTTGAACCACTTACGTATAAATATATCTCTTTATTTAATTGCACATTAGGTTTTATTAAATGTAGTTTTCAGGTATATAACTTGCGGTTAAATAATGGCATGCGGTGCAGCCGATCAAACATAAAATACGTCGTATTTATTTTTCCAACAAATAAAAGAAAACTACCCAATCTTTTCATGATTTATGGTGACGCGGTTCCGCATCTTTTAGTCAAATCTGTGAAATAAATTTGCACGAATAACCGAGCTGATGTCTATCTCCTCAATTAGATTTGCAAATGACGAACCGAAATCTATTGCCATAAAACACGTAACGAAGTTTAAAATAGAACACGAATCATGTTTCACTCAGGGAAAAAATTAATGGAAGCTAAATTACAACGTATCCGTTTGCTTCGGACTGTGATTGAAACACTATTTGTTCATGTTGATCTCACTCCTCCTCTCCCTCTCTCCTTCTTTCTCGTTCTCTTCATCACTTGCGTCGTTTCTCGATATATATATATATATATATACATATATATACATATACATATATATATTATAAATTACTAACTCGTTCTACCTAGTTATTGAGCACTTTTGAAGTAAATACTTAAAGTTTACGCATAAATCTATACTTTAATATATTAATTTTATGTGAGTAAATGAAGCAGTTATATATATATATATATATATATATATATGTATATATATATATATATATATATATATATATATACAGTGTGACGCAATAAAACGGGTCCTAACTCTAATTAGGCCCCGTTTCTTAGTGTTTCTTCCGAATGAAATGAAACTTTGGTCATAACTAGTTTTATTATATTCAAAACATCACATCAAAACACTAGGGTATTTGGCCTTTTTTTCTCTGTCGACTGTAAAAGCTCAGTAAAACAATAGAATGCCCTCTGTTTTTTTTTTTTTTTTTGGCGGCGGTCACATCTATAAGTGAAAATATATGTTCTGTCGGACTGTCTGTATGTCTGTGTACATTTCCTTAACAAATAACTCTATGAATTCTGGGTCTACAGACTCCAAATTTTACATACGAAGTATTGAGATTTGTGAAATTTTTTTAATTAAGTCTCGGCCGGAAATTTTGCTGCTAAATAGTAAGAAATCAACGATTTGTACCTTTGAGAACTCTACCAATGTTGATTCTAAACACTTGTGGATTGAAGGTTCCTTGGACAGAAGGTAAAATTCATGAATATATTTTACAATAAATGGTAACGGGTCAAAATTGGGGTCAAATTAAAAAAGAACATTGACCTCTGAGTGTTTCATAGATGGGGTATTTTTAATATACATGAAGACATTCATATTGGTGAGAGATACGGTCAACATGTACATAACAGTGAGAGGGGGATAGAGAAGAGATAGCCATTTATACTTATTTCAGTCTGTGTTTCATATAACATATATTTTGAGAGGAGGGATATCAGTTCTTTTATCGCATTATATTAGAGAGGAGGAGACGAGGGGATACACAGTTATTATAACAAGAACCATTACTCATGATTAAGGACGGAGGGAAATATTTATTAGATGGTTTATACACAAAGTTCATTATAACGATGAGTGGTCACACAAGTCATATAAGGTATTTTTCACATTACCTTTAATTGTGGAAGAATGACACACCACGAAAAAGCAGTTACAAAATATGAGATGTTCTTTTTTACATTCGACCGTTTGCAGCGATGATAGTTCCATGAATTCAAAGCCGACTACATGATTAAAACTTTCTAACCCTTCGCTTCCAAAAGGGGGCCCACCTCTTCGATCCGGTCTCGACTGCCTCCTATCTCCCGTCTGCCCAACTCTCCCAAATCTCCTAAAACTAGCAAACTATATTGGGAATTCGTTTCCTGCTATGGCGCCATGCACGTGCCCAAGAACCTGCTCGACCCACGTGGCCTGAACTCACGTGGCTTAAACATGCATGGTTCGCACATGTCCAAGCAATTTCTGCAGAAAAATAATTCTTCTAACCTATTTTTAGATAACGTATTTTTCAATATGTTTTTTAATTTTCTATTGTTCGTTCTTGTTACTCACCTTATTTTAATTCAGTTCATAAAAACAATTGAATAATTAAATTCCTTTTTCAAACAACATATCTAAACTACGTTTATGAACTCTGAACAATACGAAAATTCCATTTCTGGACCATATTCCTGGACGTTTCTTGCGAGGGTAAAATCTCGGTCTATCTAATCTCATTTTTACTCATCTAATGTTTGTCTTACTTACAAGAAAAGAGAACCCTTTCTTAAATGTGCAGTCTCTACGAAATTGCTCACCCAATCTTTGGTCTAAATATGTGAAATTTTACATAAAGTGTATTCAGATATATTACACGCTTTATTTTTAATCATTTCTTGGCTGAAAAGGTTGCTTCCAATGGGTCAAAGTTAAAAAAAAGTATTTCATAGCGGGTACTAGCACACTATTAAGCCAATAATAGGTCTAAACATTTGAAATTTTACATAAAGCGTGTTCAGAAATACAGCAAGCTTCTAATCAGTATTAGGGGTCGAAATTGGTGCCAAAGTTTAAGAAAATTTGACATCTGCGGTATGTACCAACTTTTCTCTATAGTAGTTAAGGAAGCCTATTATATAGAAAGGGATTGCTATACATATTCAGACTTTAAATATATACATATGCACATTAAGTTATGAACAACACATAAGGCCCGAACAAAGCCGAGCGGAACTGCTAGTATATACATATATATATATAAAAGTGAAAATGTCTGTATGTCTATCTGTCTGTATACATTTCCATACCAAATAACTCAGTAAATTATCGGTCTACACACTTGAGATGTTTTATAAGGCGTATTGAGATTCAGGAAAATTATTTTAATCAGTTTTCGACAATATATTTTTCTTTACAGTGGTCAAAGTAAATAAAAATTGTCCTTTGATGACTCTACGAAACTCCTCTGCCAATTTCCGGTTTAAACACTTGGAATTTGAGATATAGCTTACTTGGGCATGGCTCTAACTTTATAATTTGCGTTGAGCCGAAAATAACAAACGTTAAGGAGTAATAATTGGAGTGCAATTGAAAAAAATAATCTCTTCGGTCTCTATCAAATTATTCAGTTAATTTTTGGTCTAAATATTTGAAATTTTACATAAAGTGTATTAAGACATAGGGCAAGCATTTTGGTTGTTTTTGTTTTCTGAAAATTTTGCTTCAAAGGGTGCAAAGTTCAATAGATGTTACCTTTGCGGTCTATAGCAAAATATTAAGTAAATTTTCGGTCTAAACATTTGAAATTTTACAGAAAATTTATTCAGAGATGCAGCAAGATATTTAATCATTTTGGGCGAGAATTTCGCTGGCCAGAGGTCAAAGTTTACAGAGTTGCCCTTTTGAAGATTCTACCAAACTTCTCCGCGAATGTTGGGTCTTAACACTTTAAAATTTAGATGTAGGTTACTTGAACAGGGATTAACCACTTGAACTTGATATGAGCCCAAAAGAAGAAATATTAAGGGTCAAAATTGGAGTCAAAGTTAAAAAATGATTTCCGCGGGCCTTTCCAATTTGTCTCTATGCGAGTTAATGAAGCCGGTTATATAGAAATGCATTACCGTACATATTCACATTTTTAATATATACATACGCACATAAACTTATGAACAGTACATAGGGATCAAGCAAAGCCGCGCAGATCTCCTAGTCTATATATATATATATATATATATAAAAGCGAAAATGTATGTGTGTGTGTTTGTATGTATGTAAGTATGTTTGTGTGTCTGCTTAAAACTTTCGACAGACATAACAAAAATTCACAAACTTGGTCCTATATGAAATCCCCACTATCCGGACGACAAATATCGACAAATCGGCCCAAAGTGACCATCAGAAGTGCGTCAAGTGATCGATTTTCTGCAGGGGGACCCCCCCAAAAAGTGACATTTTAATGTTAAACATTACATATTTTTAAATCGATTTACAACTGCCCCCAAAAGTACGGCCGCGAACTCTTATACATAAAGTATACACGCGGCCATTTATTTTGGGTCAACTTGTATTTAAAACCCGCTGAGTCATGTCACGTGACCTTGACGTCAGCAAACTCTAATGGCCGTCGGAATTTGCAATTTGAAAATGTTGTTATCGGTAAAAAAAAATTAATTAAAGCTAAACTATGAACTTCTACACTATGGCAACGTTACCAAAGTTATTACCACATTCAAAATAGGTAGATACGATCATTAAACGAAAAATAAAGTAAAAAAAAAAAGTGAAGTAAAAAATACGCTTTCAAAAATATTAACGATCGAAGTTGTTTTTTTTTTAAATAAAAACAGCCAGACGCCATTTTCCAGTCTTTAGAGTAAGGCAGACGAAGTGTGTGTGTGTGAGAGAGAGAGAGAGAGAGAGAGAGAGAGATTCGACAGGGGGGAGGGTCAATAACGCATGACGTCGTGACCTGATTTACTTTAAATAGTTTATAAACCGAACAGACTTTATATACGCCGTTTTAGCGCAGGTAGTTAAGAGCTTGGTTCAGTATCTAAACGTTTTGTGTTCGAATCGTGGTGTGAGATGTTTTTTTTTTTCGATTTTTTAAATTTAAATATTGAACCCTGTATTATTTAAGCCATTTTTCACGTAACGTTCGTTCGTTTGCCTTACGTTATTTTTTTTTGGTGTTTTACCCCCCCCCCCCGCTTAATTAAAACGTTGTTTTCTTTTCTTACTTCGCTTATAGCAATGCTTACATCGTCATCGTCGTCGTCGTAACGCTCGACGACTTTCAAACATCTTTCACTTCTGGCTGGCCGATTTTATTTTCAAACTTCGCCTCAGGGGTTCGGCTTCTTTTTTATTGAACACCGCACACCCCTACAAACACCCGGGAAACGCTGGGTACCCCTCGCTAGTATATATATAAAAGTAAAAAGTCTGTGGTTGTGTCTGCCTGTGTACATTTCCCTACAATATAACTCGGTCAATTTGCGGTCTACAGACTCGAGCTTTGAAGTAAGGGATATTAGGATTTGGGAAAATCGTTTTAATTGGGTGTTAGCCAGAAATTTCTCTGTTAAGGAGTCAAAGTTACACGATTTCGTTTTTTGAGTACTCTACAAAACACCTTCGTCAATGATGGGGCTAAATACTTTAAATTTAAGATGTAGGTGTGTTGGGCATCAATATAATTTGATTTGAGAACAAAACAGTAAATATTAAGGGGTCAAAATTGGGGTCAGTTTAAAAAAAATGGCCTCTAATGTCTTTAACAAATAATTCAGCCAATTATTTGTCTAAACATTGGAAATGTTACATATCGTGTAGTCAGACATATGGCAAGATATTAAGCCAATTTTGGGTCTAAATATTTGAAATTTTACATAAAGGAATTCAGCATTTTAGCAAGCTTTTTAATAAGTTTTGGGGCGTGAATTTGGCTGGAAATATACCTAAGTTGAAGGAGTTACCTTTGCAGTTTCTAACAAACTCATCCGCCAGTTTTGGGGTAAAATTGGGGGCAAAGTTTAAAAAAAATTGACCTCTGCGGTTCTTCCCAACTTTTCTCTATGGAAGTTAAGGAAGCCTGCTATATAGAGAGAATTTACATACATAGTTATTTTCTTAATATATACGTATGCACATGAAATTATTAACAGTACATAGGGCCCGGGCAAAGTGCGCTGAGATGCTAATATATGTATATATACGCCCTCCACTTATTCATATTCTTGTCTGGTTTAATATTTTAAAATCCCCCTCGCCACTTTATATTAACATTCCCCTTCACCCCTTACCACCATCTAATGTATTTTTAAATGTAACTGGTGCTCCTTACTAATTGAAGCCTTTTACCCTTATATTTATGTGTGTGTGTTTTTTTAATATCTTTTATCCTAATCATAAATATTTCCGTAAAATCTTATGAAAAGATCGGATCGTTGATACGAATTGGTAATCGAAACATGTGTAAGTAACCAAATAAAACTGTGAAACTGTGATATATATATATATATATATATATATATATATATATATATAATCGGTTTCATTTGATTTTTTTTTGTTTTACGTCATATCAACCTTTTTCAGGTAATTTAATGTCGAATCAGTTTGAAAATAGTAGTTGTGTTGCATTTTGTAGAATGTTTTTATTCTTCAAGATTGTGTATGTCTAATCACTAGATTGTAGTGTCTGGTTTGGTTGTCTTTTAGTGGATTTAATCGTTGTTTTCCCTTTTCCTGCAGAACACAAATGAGTCATGCGAAGAAGGAGAGAAAAATTACAGCAATGTTGGGTACAAGTTCTGATCTCCATCTGGCATCAATTGAAAATAACGGCTCTTGTCTTGGGAAGGCTCTATGCTTTTATAAGCTTCTGGGCTTTACCTTTAGTCCTGATCTAAAATAGTATACGTACATCAAATCCGTTTCCAAGGTCGTTGGAAAAATTATGGGACCCTTCTTTCGATTCAGTAGAGATTTACCTGCTGATAAAATTCTCTAGCCAGGTACGTCCAAACATTACTGTACATTTTTTCTCTCCTTCATCGCATAACTCATTTGTGTTCTGCAAGAAAAGGGACAAAGACGATTAAATCCACTAAAAGACAACCAAACCAGACGCTACAATTTAGCGATTAAAGGGTATTACTTTCACATCTGGGCAGGAGCTTCTAGGAAGAACTTGTCCTGCCTTGACAGAGTGTAAAATAGACTTCATATACTAGTGGGGGTTCCTTTTCTCTTCTCTGCAACATCTTTCTTACAGAAGAGACATTGTGAGCCTTTCTCTGTTTTATCGTTATTTTCATAGCAAATGTTCTCTGAGCTCCAATCTAGGTCCCCTCGCCAAGCATTCACGAGAAACACTCATTTGGCTTTAACCCCATCAATAATTTCCCCGCACTCGTTATTGTTGCCTTAATCTAAACGTAGATTCCATGAGCAAGCTTCTTTCTTAGAACTGCACACCTATGAAACTTTCCTCAGTTTTCCTGATTTCCAGCTTACTAAAATATGACCGTCTTCAAGTCCAATGTAAACAAGTTCTTGATATCACTTCCCCTTAAGTAATCCAATATACGAGATTTACGCTACTAACGAGTATTATGATAGTGTCCTTTTGACCACTGTGAACTCTTTAACCCTCTGAGCCTTGATAAGTGGTGATTCATTTGTAAAAAAAAGAATTGGTGAGAAGAAAAATGGGGAAAAAGATGGGCTGTTTTTGTCTTATTTTTGCAGAACATAATTAAATCTTGTAAAAGGAAGTAGAAATACAAAAGACATCAATCATACAGCCTGCCATAGTAGCACCAGTGTGGGTAAGTATATATACATATATATATATATATATATATATATATATATATATATATATATACAGAATCAGGAAAAATGCTCTGCCGCATTTATAGGTTTAATAAACGCAAAATAATTAAAGAAAAATGTGTTTTATTTTCGAAAAGTACATATAATGCTATTCTGTTTCATAAGGTAATCAAAATGTACTCACTCACATAGGATCCATTATTGTCTACACACTGTCTAAGCCGTTCAAGAAATGTGTCTATAACTTGAATGGTTAATTTGGAATGGCGGTAATTTCTTGACAGATTGTATAATTAAGATTTTAATAGATCGAAAGAGATTAATATACATATTTGACCTGAGTGTATCCCCAAACGAAAATAACAAATGCCCAAATTAAATCAGGCGATTGGGCGGGCTAACTGATGTAACAACGCAATGGGATCAAATGACCACGATACATCTCTCTCAAAATCATCATGGCACGTCGAGGTGTGTGTGCTGTCGCCCCATCCTGTCGAAACCAAACATTGTCCATATCGTGGAACGTACTCAATTTTGATCTGAGATAAGTCTCTAGCATCTCACAATAACGACCAGAGTTCACAGTCACTGTAATGTCTTCTTCGAAGAATTACAGACAACATACACAAAATTCTACCACATCAAGCAATGTAGTCACACGAGGACAATGCACGGACCGTTCTTGCAACTCACAAGAGTTGTTCCCGGCGCAGTATTTGATGTTTCGATTATTCTGTGCGCCACACAGTTGAAACTATGACTCGATACCGAACAGCACATCTTCTGCATAGGGGCCATCTTAAATTTCCAAACACAATGTTCTGTGAGTTTCAGAATCTCTTTCGCTGAGTTCTTGTGCCAACATAAATTGTATGAATGCATTCGAAAATAATTGTGAAGAATATTTAGCAAACTTATTTCGGAAGACCAAGAGCCTGGGAACGTTTTAATTTCGAACGGCGTGAAGACTGTTGAAATGATGCTCTTACAGTTGCAACATTTTCTGCGACGTCGGGTGGTTTATTTTTTTATTTCAGTTCAGGTCCAGTAGCTCTGAAGTTGGTAACCCATAACCAATCGTGTTTCGAGCTGGTATGGGATCATGTCTTCCAAGAAACGGAGCGATCGTTTTGTTTTGATAAATGTTTCTACAAGGAAAGTGCGATGCTCACCAGTTCAAATCATGTCTGCAACTGAAAAAAGATGAAAAACAATGTGATTATAAAGAAACAAAACACAATTTAAAAAAATGTCAGGTTTCGAAAATAAAAATATGTTTTTATTTCTTCACTTATTTGTTTTTTATAAAACATACAAATGCATCAGATCAATTTGCTGTCACTGTATGTCTGGTGACTTAATTAAGTTCAATTATACGGTCAACACAAACTACAAAGGGCAGTATGTTTTTTCTGTGCGTAGATCTTATAATTTTTGCTAAAGAGGAAAGGTTTCCAAATACGAATGTTTGCCCAAATGATCGCATTTGGATGAACGCGGGAGTGAGTGTAGTACTTAAGACAATAATTAAGGAAGTAAACATGCGAGTGTTTCTTCGTTCCACCGATTGAAAATTAGTGTTTTAACTATTACCTGGTCGCTGAATACATTTAGCGTCCTGACAAGACATTAAAAATGTTTAAAAGTCGACTGATCCACGTAGACATGTCTTTTATGTCATTTATATATAAATATATAATATTATATATATTTATATATAAGTACATAATATTATATATAAATGTGTGTGTATATATATATACATAAATATGCATATGTATATATATATATGCATAAATATATATGTTATATGTGTATATATGCATATATATGTGTGTGTATATATATATGTATAGATGTAAATATATTTTCATATATATGTGTATATATCCATATATATATGTATATATATGTTTATATATACATGTATATATACATATATATATATATACATGTATATACATATATATGTATATATGTATAGACATATATACACACATATATAAACATTTATATACACGCATATATAAACACATATTTACATATAAATATATATATATATATCCACACATATATATGCATATATATACACACACGCACACACACACATATATATGTATATATATATATATATATATATATATATATATATATATATATATAGTAATGGATATATCAGAAGAAACAAACATAAACATAAATATACGTATTAATTTAAAAGTAATTCACTGAATAAGAGCACGGGTGTAATGCATTATATTATATAACGTATACACTTTTACATGACAGATCTTTGTTTCATAAACATCAATTGGAAGATAAGATACAAACTCTTAAATAAAGGAACGTTGAATTTAAAAAAAATGTTTAAAAAAGTGCCAATAAAATTTAATACATGTTAAATATATATATATATATATATATATATATATATATATATATATATATATATATATTTTTAGTTGGAAATACTTCTCTTCGTTGTCAAATACATTATCCTTTAAACTCCGTGTTAAAAAAAACGTATTTGTCTTTAAATCATAAACCGTATTTGTCTTTAAATCACAAACATCCTAGTGTTTCGGAATTCCTTTCGGAGTTGTTCATCACCTTTTTTTTTATTCTAATCGGAGTCTTAGGTTAGATTTTTCATTGAGTCGATTGCTTTATCTTCGAATAACGACAGCACTTTCTGAGTTTTGTGACAATATGGATAATGTTGCACTAAAAAAATTGATGTTCATAATTTTTGCTGCCATTTTGTATACTACATACTATTCAAAAATTATTTTGTAAATTTTAGTATTGATATTGTCATACATGCGAATATTAAGATCTACACCTGCGGGTTAAACCAGTCTCCATTCTCTCAATGACGCCGCCATTAAACGTGACAGTTTTCTTAACATATCTCGAAGATTAGATTTTACTTATTCTTCGGCGTATGTTATTATGTCAGAATGAAATATAATGAAATCAAGCTCGTCACTAAATTGAACTGCATCATAATATACGTTAATCAAAACAATATATTTCCTCGCATACACGAGTCATGCGATTTTATTTCAGTTAAAAAAATAGGTTTCTAAGCTAGAATGCGAACGTGCAATCCTGCCAATTCGTAACTCGCGAATAACCGTTTTCTTTTATATCTTATCTTTTGTATCAATCGATTCAAGAGCAATCGATGAAACATTTCTAATATGACGTTTTATATCATTTCTAAGAATACATAGATGTTTTACGATGCATTGGAAGCCTACCAGCTATTGGTTTTGCATGTATTGTTATTTCATACTGTTTATGGCACAGTGATCGACACTATCTGATTCATGAGCCAAATGATAAAACTTGATTTTGTATTTCCTGATAGTTTTCGAGAATGAGTGTTTATCTTCATAAATGATAGCGATTTGCATGTAGAATTTCATATATTGCGATAAAAATTCCCAAAGAAGAAATAACTTTACATTTTGTTGAAAATATCTATCGCATTTCTTAACAATGTAATATCTCGAACTGGCGCTGAAAGATTTTATTTTGGAAAACAGTTGGTTGTGACCTTTTTTTATTCGTGGCAGTATTTTGCCATTTTATTGTCTGTTATTTCTATTATTATTATCATTATTTTGTTATTAATATTATTATTATTATTATTATTATTATTATTATTATTATTATTATTATTATTATTATTATTATTGGCAAACAGGAAGTTTTCATATAGGTCATCAAATATCTCATTGAATACAGCTTGCGGTTTCCCCTGAACGCAGAGTGACAACCAGTTTCCCCATACTTTCCAGTACTCTCCACCTCTTTCAATAATAGTTGCATATAAATTTGCATTATCGCAACAGCTGTTTCCCATTAATTTCTCGTTGGCAATGGACATTAGTCTCGACTGGAATTTGAATGACAATAAGCCTCAAGGTCCCAGTTCTCTTCGTACTTATACAGTGGAGGTCTGGTCAGTGCTAACTCCACGGAATTCCTTTCTCCTTGACTACTTTGCAATTAGGTCTCATTTTTTGGAGGGAAGGGGACTGTTATGCGGTAAGTAAGGATGGGGGGTTATTTTACTACATAGATGTCAACGAATGATTTAAGTATGTGTTTTGGGAGATCATTGATGTAGATCAGGAAGAGAGTTGGGCCCACGATGGACTCCTGAGGAACTCCAGCATTACTAATGTGGGCCTCTGATTTCTGCCCATAAACCACTATTCTTATGAACCTATCGGAGAGAAATGATGTAATAATTGAGTACACATTTCCAATGATACCGTAACTGGAAATCTTGTGAAGTAGGCCCTTATGTAATACCTTATCGAAGGCCTTCGATATGCCAAGAGAAATTGGCTTGGATAGGAAGCCTTTGTCAAGATATTAAATAATCCTATGATATGTAACCGTTAGGATATCCGCTGTAGATCTTGCGGATCAGAAACCATATTGCATGTCACTAAAAAGGTTCTTTCTGCTGAGGTGGTTGACTACGTCTTTATTTAATATGGATTCCAACAACTTACTCATGACTCACAGGAGACCTATTATTCTGTACTGAGAGGGAGATTTTTTTCGCCTGAATTCTTAAATACAGGGCATACTGATAAGGATTTCCAGAGTGTTGAAAAGCACTTCTCCTTAAGGCAACGATTAAACAGTTTGTAAGTATGGGGGCTAGTTCTGGTTGGATTTTTTTTCAGCACTATAACTGGAATGCGGTCAGGGCCAGTCGATTTACTGGAATCGTTGTTCTTGATTAGCTTGGCAACCTCACGCACATATATTTGTATGTTGTATAGCGTGCTGTCTGTTATAGGAGGAAAGAAGAGTTGAGGGTCTTCGTCGCATAGGGTAAAATTAGCTGCAAATTTCTTGGTAAATAGTTAGGCCTTGTCTGATGCTGACGAGACGACCTCCGGTCCATTGATGATAGTTTGGATAGAACGCACGCTTCTGTTCAGGATCCTGTTTGCTATTTGCCAAAACTGGTGGAAACCAAGCCGCTGCTCAGCTAGTTTGGATTTAACGGATTGAGCATATAGCCCTCTTGCATTTTTTATTGCTCTTTTACAGTGGCTGCTGACAGTCCTGAATGCAGCTTTAGTCTCAGTATATCTATTATGTTGGTAGCTATGGAAAAAGCGATTTCTGTGCGCGATGGCAGCACCGCATTCTGGAGAAGAACCATGGCTGGCTATTAGGTTTTTGTTATAATTTTTTGGATAGTATAAATCGGTATTGGCCTACAATTAACCATTCCGTCAGGTCTTATACTATAGAGGGCATCTCCTTTTTCTAAACATGGAATGCAGAGGTAGATCAGATATAAATGTCCGGTAGCTATCCTAGTCAGCCATAGAGTATCGATATACAGTATAGTGGAGAGTTACGTCTGAAGACTTATTACATTTCGTTTTTGTCTGAACTGGTACAACGGAATGGTCGGAGGATCTCAGAGGAGATAGAACGGAACATGAACATAGCTCAGGGGAAAGTGTGAAAAACCGTCTAGAAGGATTGCATACTGATCGGTAGTATCGGGCATATGGGTGGGCTCGTGAACAATCTAAGTGAGGTCATTAGCAATGGCAAAATCATGACAGAACGCCCCCTCGTCATCGGTTTTATTTGCGTGGGTCAGCCATTCCAAATTATGGACATTGAAGTCACCACAAATGTCAATGGTAGCCGATGGATGAGCAGACAGTATGTGGTCAATTTTCTCAGATATCCTCTTAAAGGTAGTAACCTCACCGTTGTAGGGCCGATAGAGGCCAAATATAAATGCAGTGGTGTAAGCTAGTACCACCCGGAAACACATATAAGCTAAACTTGGGTCATCCCCGGAGATATCCCTACCATATGGAAAGCCATGTTTTATGTAGGCACACACTCCATACCCATGGCGATCTTGGGGAGCAGATTTAGATGTAAGAGTATCCTTTAATTATGAACTCATCTAGGGAAGTGGTCGGTCCTATGCCAGTTTCACTTAAATACGAATATGTCCGGTTTCGTCTCCTGTATTTGTGTTTCAACCTCTGGAAGGTTGGAACGTAGACCCCTGATGTTGGAGAAGGAGACATGGTAGTAGAGGTCTACATTGGAGGATGGAGGTCTAGGTTTATTCGTGTTTTTATTCTGGAGAATTGTCATGTTGAGGTTTTGGGATTTCTGGAATAGGTCGATAGCCATGGTTGGAGCAGGACAGAGAGGGAAAGTAAGAGAGAAAAAGACAGGATATTTTTTATAGCCCATGATAAGGTAAAACCGTAACAATTACCCAAAAGTATGGCAACGAGACGCCCTAGCAGGAACTACTGCATGGTCCAGGATCGATTCACCAAATCACAATACAGCAGCCCCGGTACTTGAAAAAAGGTTTTATTCTATTAAAAAAATAAAAATCATCAAAATCACTGGATTCGGCATAAAATAACTTGAAAATGGTTCATATGCCATAAAACATAAACAACCAACCAATCAATTATATAGGTTTCTATTATTTTCGAGATTGTTTTCAGCACCCCTACAATTTTGGGTTTTATTTTAAGATTTTCTATTATCCATATCGATTTCATCTTGATGTTCTTTTTCCCTGTCTCTGCTTAAACTTGGGGATTACGAAATCTTCGATCTGGTAGGATTTTTCTTCTTGCTAGCTATTACGACACTATCCTTACATTGCTTAGATAATGTTTACCGTCTCTTTCTGTAGGGTTCAATAATTTTTTGCCTGGATGGATCAAAATCCAGTCGTTTGCGAAGTTCCCAGTGTGCTGCCTTCCACACCTGTGTTATCTAATCTTGTATATTTTGGGAGTAGTTTGCTGGATTTAATAATCATTTCGTATCTCCGGCCACATATACTACATTTGCAGATTTTAGTGCTTTTTCGAGGGTTGTTTGGTTATTATTATTATTCGCTCATTAGAAATCAACACACAGGTCATCAACAAAAATTGCTCAATGTCAACAGGCGCTAGTGTTTGAGTGAAACAAATTCGATGCGTCCATTCATTCTCGAAAGAAAAAGGAAAAACCCTGTAGGGACAGCTGAGCGTTTATTTGTATAGAAAGGGTTTTGCGCAATCACACGACAACAACTCCCCTGAATCGGCACTACTTTAGCCTAGTGGCAAGAAGTCCAGGACGACTGGAAATATTGCCGGGAATATCGGAGAGTACATCATCATCATCATGCAGTCGGTCAGTCTTGACGATGACTCGTCGGGGGTTCAGTGCTTTATCCCTCGGTGTTGGTGGAGTCTCACAATATCACAACTGGACTTTCCACATTGGCTCCAAACTTACTTGCACAGTTTAGGTGCAGTATATGTTGCTCGTCAGATAGACACTCTCTGAAGCTCTAATGTTCATGCCTAGTGGAGCGAACCCGCGACGACTGGCAGCAGAGGAGTATTCCCAGTGAGGTAAACAGTCTCCGTATTGTGTCAATTAATACGCCTTTTCTTTCTGGGTGAGGTTTTATAGCCTTTTAAGGAAAAGTGCAAGGCAGCAGTAGGATTTGACGTCAGAGTTCCCATCACGTAGCCTTTTGCTATGATGAGGCCCACAAGGCAGTGGTGTTTGAGTTTCGGATTAGTTTCCCTATGCTTCGCCCAACTGTGGGCACCCCCAGGACAATGGAGTGGGGGATGGTAGTGTGCCAGGGCATGTCCACACATCGGTGGGCCATAACGCACTACCTCTGTAGTCACTACTCCTCCGAGATCTCCTACAAGTTTAGCCTGGTGCCGCAAGGCATCCAGTTAACGCGTGTGGTCAACGCGGAAGCACAGTAGGCGTCTTGATGATTGATAGGCTATGTACTGGCAGGGAAGACATGCATAGCTGCTCCCAATTCACCGTGAGGTTAGCTAGCGTTGTTAGCTGGAAGCGTGAAGGCATGTAAGCATGAAGTTAACACTACCTTATACCTAACACACTAGACGCATCACATCAGCCTGCTGGATTAAAAATCCAAACGAACACACGGAGAGCACATAGAACACTTGAAAGTCTCAAATGGTCACCCATTTAGTACTGACCAGGTTCAACGTTGCTTAACATCGAAACAAATTATTCCTATTATTTTTTATAATTATAATTATTGTTATTGTTATTATTTTTGTTGTTGCTTTCTTGTTATCTCTCTCTATATAAATAAAATAAACTCAAATTTCCCCTCTGATTTTGACATTAATAGGATTAAAAATCAAGATATTTCATGCAAATATAATATGCATAAACGGCAGAACAATATCTGAGGTGTGTTATAGGCTTATTATTTCTCAAATTCCTCGATAATCTTAGATTTCTATACTTTTTCTGCTGAGAAGTCACGGCCAAAATCGGTTAAGATCAATGGAAGTGGTAAAATATTTTCTCTCTAATAAATTCCTCCTTCCCCTGCCACCACTTAACACCGTTTGGGGATCGTTCACAAGGAACAGTTGAGTCGAGAACACCGGTTTGGCTTCGTAGTTCTTTCATGTGAAGTTATTTAAAATCACTAAACTAAGCTGCAGTGCTCTGTGGCGTAGTGGTTAGCGTGCTGGACAATTCACATTATATTTTCACGTTCGCGCCGACCTACCGTAGTCGTTTTTTTTTTTCCTAAACAACTGAAATGGACTTTTCTTGGTGGCCGAACTGTTAACGTTGCAGATGTTTTTTTTTTGTCTTTTTTTTTTTCACACTTTATTTTCCTACTTTTACTCATGAC
>NC_136512.1:24632100-24756890 GCF_053919585.1 Euprymna scolopes | reverse complement strand
ATTTCAGACAAACGTTACTTGTAATTCGGTGCGCAACACCAGCAGATAATACAAACGTTTGCCTCAAATACTCTACTTTTTGGTGTCATGTTAAGACATTAAACTTTACCAGAAATATGCGGGTTCAACTGCAGAACGATCGATTTGCCGAGATTTTTTCGCATCAATTGTTGGAAATTGGGAACAGAAACATACCGACTGATCCGATTTCAAGAGGAATTCTGTTGTCTCATAATTTTGTAACTTAGTTATATTAAAAGAAGAGTTGGTAAGAAAAGTTTTTTTTCCAAATACAAAATTAATTATAAGAATTTAAGTTCGCTGAGTAAACGAGCTATTCTAACAGTTCAAAACAGAAACACCAATAGAAATTAACGAAATTATTCCGCTTAAAATTCCAAGTGACGTAGTCACATACATGTCCGTCGACAATGTTATGGAAGCCGACGACGCTGTTAATTATTCAACAGAATATTTTTATTCACTAGATTTGCAACGGATGCAACCGCATATAGTGCAATTGAGAATTGGCGTAATAATTATGTGACGAAATATCAACGAGCCCAAGCTGGTCAATAGTACGAGGTTTGCAGTAAAACATTAATACACAACATCATAGAAGCAATAATATTGGCAGGGCCTTTCAAAACTAAGGATGTCCTCATTCCACGCATTCCTATGATTTCACTGAATACGCCCTTTCATTTTAGGAGATTGCATTTCACAATTCGATTATCGTTTGCAATCACTATCAACAAGGCACAGGGACAATATTTACAATTGTGTGGCTTATATGTACACACTGCCTGTTTCTCACATGGGTAATTGTTCGAGAGTCGGCATATCAAAATATCTTTATATCTGATCAGAAAATGAAACAACAAAAAATAGTGTGTATCCACAAGTACTGAGAATATAAGGATATACGAATCACACACTTTCACTTTTTTATTGATTTTTCATTTTACAAAAATGGCATGTTGCAGCTAGTAGCATGGCAAATCTCCCTCTTCCTCCCTCTCTCTCTCTCTCTCTCTCTATATATATATATATATATATATATATATCGTTAATGAAAACATCTTTTTTTGTAAATTAACAAGTAGGTTTAGCACTGTAAAAGCAGTGGGCAAGTGTCTAAATAACTGTATAAATGGGCATTTGATTACGGACACCGATTCAATGGGCCGTATTTTATAACTGCCGATAATCAACTCGATGTTTGTAGTGTTAACCATTGGCAAGGGATGGATACTTGTCCAGTCGCACTGATAAGCTGTAATAAAGCGAAAAAGGACTATAGTTTTTGCGCTCCCCTATTTAGGTAGAGCACAGTGGTAAAATGATTTCACGCTCTACTTAGCGTTAATGCGCACTGTCTACTTGTTTTGTTGTAAATAAACAAGAAAGCAGAGGATTTAAAGACGGTATAGGCTTTGGATGAGCTCTTTACGGGCATTGATCCCCTGGACTGGAAGTTAGAACTGCAGATAATAAACTAGATAACGATGCAATATCTTGCTACGGATGGGTTTCAGTTTAGCCGCGCTGATGAACTAATAAACAGCGAAACAATACTTTTTTATGTATGACTGTATATATATATATATATATATATATTTATATATATATATATATATATATATGTGAGCTTATCTGCGTGTGTGCAGAACGGTCGCTACAAAATACTTTTTCAATGGATGCCCGTAAACCATTCCTAAATCAAGAAAACTAACAGCAGTTAGGCACTCTCGAATTCTAGGATTCCATAAGCAAGGTTTGTTACAGCGAGAGTTATCAGCTGAGGTAAATCGCAGTAAAACTGTTATTTGCAACTTTCTAAAGAACATTGGTAATTATTGAAAAGCACAATACTTTGGTAGCCCCCCCATTTTCTCCTCCATTGGGTAGGAGAAACACACGGGTTGTTATGAATGAAACAGGACTTTCTTTTAGTCAAATTAAGGCGGTTCCATATGCTGATTGCAGTCCAATAACCATCAGACGAAACTTACAACAAAAGTCATGGTAAATAAAAAACAAATTCCTAGATTGCCACAAAGTGGACCGTATAAGAATTAGTCGTGAATACCAAACATGGGACGTTGAGAAGTGGAAGAAATTCATGCTTTCTGATGAGAAAAATTCAATTTAGATAGTCCTGATGGCTTCCAGTGATATTGGCATGACCAAAACATGCGCCTTGACATTTTTTCCACGCGTCATAGGGGTGGAGGGTGTGTAATGGTATAGGGTGCCGTTACTTACAGATGGACGATGGAGCTGTGTGTGTGTGTGTGTATATGTGTGTGATGGTGGGTAGGTGTTGTGTGTATTGAATGGTTTAATTGATGTCGTTTGTTAATGTTCTATGTGCTGTTTGTCACATTTGTTGTGTTGTTTTGGTATTTTTTTATTTGTTAATGTAGTCTATGTGCCTATGATGATATTCAAAATGCAAAACGTGGTAAACAGGGAAGCTTATGATGACACGATATTGTGCATTTTTAAGATAAGTACAAATATGTTCTTGACTTTATTATATGCCCATACAATAGATTCAAGTGAATGCTATTTAGCTAAATATTTCGATGCAAATATGATGAACACATATCCAGTGTATCACAAAAGTGAGTACACCGCTGACATTTCTTACAAATATTCAAATATATCTCTTCATGGAAAAACACTGAAATATTATTTCTGATAAATTGAAAAGTAGTCTGTCTGCAGCATATATAAAGGAGTTAATTTATTTTCCCCTCCATATAACTCAAACATAGTCATTAAAAGCTAAATCCTGACAACAAAAGTGAGTGCACCCCTTACAAAAAGTTGTCAATATTTACATACAGCATGTCAACTCTTAATATTTTGTGCGGCCACCATCATCACTCAAACTTGTTTTTAATCTCCTGGACATGTAGTTTACGAAAGCTTCACACATAATCGCTTTGTGTTTTAGCTCATTGGCACGCTGGTTAACTGCTCTGATACACTGTTTCTGGAGGTAGGGGGTAATGCTCTGTTGCATTATTTGACAGTACATGTTGGAATCCATGTTTCCCTTAGTGAAATGTAACTCCCCAATAGCTGCAGCACTCATGCAATCCCAGACCATAAAATTTCCACCACCATGTTTTACTGTAGGCATGCCACACTTATCTTTGTACTCCTCAAAGTATTGTGCATGGCTGACGTCAATAAAGAAAACATGCAACAACTTTGCTGAAGACATGTCAAAAAAGCTCATAAATTACTGGAACCATATCCTATAGTTTGATAAGGCGAAATTGTTTCGTTCGGATGGTCCTTAAGCATTGATAGCAGCGATCAGGTGAGTAGTACGAAGATAAGTGTGTCTTTATGTTTTGGAAACCCAAAAACAACACCATTGAGTTTAGACTTTTAAAAAAAATATATTCTGAACAAAAGTTCCGTAATTATAAAATGTAACGTAAAATTCATTTAGAAAATTGAAGAATAAAAACGGAAAGAAACTGGAACATGTGTATGCAAGTATTATGTTTTTCTAAACAGTGAATTTTGTAAGTAAAATATAATCGAGCTGAGCTGTAAACCAGACCCTAATGACAGTGAGGCAAGTACGATAACCATTAGGCCTGCTTGAACCACTTACGTATAAATATATCTCTTTATTTAATTGCACATTAGGTTTTATTAAATGTAGTTTTCAGGTATATAACTTGCGGTTAAATAATGGCATGCGGTGCAGCCGATCAAACATAAAATACGTCGTATTTATTTTTCCAACAAATAAAAGAAAACTACCCAATCTTTTCATGATTTATGGTGACGCGGTTCCGCATCTTTTAGTCAAATCTGTGAAATAAATTTGCACGAATAACCGAGCTGATGTCTATCTCCTCAATTAGATTTGCAAATGACGAACCGAAATCTATTGCCATAAAACACGTAACGAAGTTTAAAATAGAACACGAATCATGTTTCACTCAGGGAAAAAATTAATGGAAGCTAAATTACAACGTATCCGTTTGCTTCGGACTGTGATTGAAACACTATTTGTTCATGTTGATCTCACTCCTCCTCTCCCTCTCTCCTTCTTTCTCGTTCTCTTCATCACTTGCGTCGTTTCTCGATATATATATATATATATATACATATATATACATATACATATATATATTATAAATTACTAACTCGTTCTACCTAGTTATTGAGCACTTTTGAAGTAAATACTTAAAGTTTACGCATAAAATCTATACTTTAATATATTAATTTTATGTGAGTAAATGAAGCAGTTATATATATATATATATATATATATATATATATATATATATATATATATATATATATATATATACAGTGTGACGCAATAAAACGGGTCCTAACTCTAATTAGGCCCCGTTTCTTAGTGTTTCTTCCGAATGAAATGAAACTTTGGTCATAACTAGTTTTATTATATTCAAAACATCACATCAAAACACTAGGGTATTTGGCCTTTTTTTCTCTGTCGACTGTAAAAGCTCAGTAAAACAATAGAATGCCCTCTGTTTTTTTTTTTTTTTTTGGCGGCGGTCACATCTATAAGTGAAAATATATGTTCTGTCGGACTGTCTGTATGTCTGTGTACATTTCCTTAACAAATAACTCTATGAATTCTGGGTCTACAGACTCCAAATTTTACATACGAAGTATTGAGATTTGTGAAATTTTTTTAATTAAGTCTCGGCCGGAAATTTTGCTGCTAAATAGTAAGAAATCAACGATTTGTACCTTTGAGAACTCTACCAATGTTGATTCTAAACACTTGTGGATTGAAGGTTCCTTGGACAGAAGGTAAAATTCATGAATATATTTTACAATAAATGGTAACGGGTCAAAATTGGGGTCAAATTAAAAAAGAACATTGACCTCTGAGTGTTTCATAGATGGGGTATTTTTAATATACATGAAGACATTCATATTGGTGAGAGATACGGTCAACATGTACATAACAGTGAGAGGGGGATAGAGAAGAGATAGCCATTTATACTTATTTCAGTCTGTGTTTCATATAACATATATTTTGAGAGGAGGGATATCAGTTCTTTTATCGCATTATATTAGAGAGGAGGAGACGAGGGGATACACAGTTATTATAACAAGAACCATTACTCATGATTAAGGACGGAGGGAAATATTTATTAGATGGTTTATACACAAAGTTCATTATAACGATGAGTGGTCACACAAGTCATATAAGGTATTTTTCACATTACCTTTAATTGTGGAAGAATGACACACCACGAAAAAGCAGTTACAAAATATGAGATGTTCTTTTTTACATTCGACCGTTTGCAGCGATGATAGTTCCATGAATTCAAAGCCGACTACATGATTAAAACTTTCTAACCCTTCGCTTCCAAAAGGGGGCCCACCTCTTCGATCCGGTCTCGACTGCCTCCTATCTCCCGTCTGCCCAACTCTCCCAAATCTCCTAAAACTAGCAAACTATATTGGGAATTCGTTTCCTGCTATGGCGCCATGCACGTGCCCAAGAACCTGCTCGACCCACGTGGCCTGAACTCACGTGGCTTAAACATGCATGGTTCGCACATGTCCAAGCAATTTCTGCAGAAAAATAATTCTTCTAACCTATTTTTAGATAACGTATTTTTCAATATGTTTTTTAATTTTCTATTGTTCGTTCTTGTTACTCACCTTATTTTAATTCAGTTCATAAAAACAATTGAATAATTAAATTCCTTTTTCAAACAACATATCTAAACTACGTTTATGAACTCTGAACAATACGAAAATTCCATTTCTGGACCATATTCCTGGACGTTTCTTGCGAGGGTAAAATCTCGGTCTATCTAATCTCATTTTTACTCATCTAATGTTTGTCTTACTTACAAGAAAAGAGAACCCTTTCTTAAATGTGCAGTCTCTACGAAATTGCTCACCCAATCTTTGGTCTAAATATGTGAAATTTTACATAAAGTGTATTCAGATATATTACACGCTTTATTTTTAATCATTTCTTGGCTGAAAAGGTTGCTTCCAATGGGTCAAAGTTAAAAAAAAGTATTTCATAGCGGGTACTAGCACACTATTAAGCCAATAATAGGTCTAAACATTTGAAATTTTACATAAAGCGTGTTCAGAAATACAGCAAGCTTCTAATCAGTATTAGGGGTCGAAATTGGTGCCAAAGTTTAAGAAAATTTGACATCTGCGGTATGTACCAACTTTTCTCTATAGTAGTTAAGGAAGCCTATTATATAGAAAGGGATTGCTATACATATTCAGACTTTAAATATATACATATGCACATTAAGTTATGAACAACACATAAGGCCCGAACAAAGCCGAGCGGAACTGCTAGTATATACATATATATATATAAAAGTGAAAATGTCTGTATGTCTATCTGTCTGTATACATTTCCATACCAAATAACTCAGTAAATTATCGGTCTACACACTTGAGATGTTTTATAAGGCGTATTGAGATTCAGGAAAATTATTTTAATCAGTTTTCGACAATATATTTTTCTTTACAGTGGTCAAAGTAAATAAAAATTGTCCTTTGATGACTCTACGAAACTCCTCTGCCAATTTCCGGTTTAAACACTTGGAATTTGAGATATAGCTTACTTGGGCATGGCTCTAACTTTATAATTTGCGTTGAGCCGAAAATAACAAACGTTAAGGAGTAATAATTGGAGTGCAATTGAAAAAAATAATCTCTTCGGTCTCTATCAAATTATTCAGTTAATTTTTGGTCTAAATATTTGAAATTTTACATAAAGTGTATTAAGACATAGGGCAAGCATTTTGGTTGTTTTTGTTTTCTGAAAATTTTGCTTCAAAGGGTGCAAAGTTCAATAGATGTTACCTTTGCGGTCTATAGCAAAATATTAAGTAAATTTTCGGTCTAAACATTTGAAATTTTACAGAAAATTTATTCAGAGATGCAGCAAGATATTTAATCATTTTGGGCGAGAATTTCGCTGGCCAGAGGTCAAAGTTTACAGAGTTGCCCTTTTGAAGATTCTACCAAACTTCTCCGCGAATGTTGGGTCTTAACACTTTAAAATTTAGATGTAGGTTACTTGAACAGGGATTAACCACTTGAACTTGATATGAGCCCAAAAGAAGAAATATTAAGGGTCAAAATTGGAGTCAAAGTTAAAAAATGATTTCCGCGGGCCTTTCCAATTTGTCTCTATGCGAGTTAATGAAGCCGGTTATATAGAAATGCATTACCGTACATATTCACATTTTTAATATATACATACGCACATAAACTTATGAACAGTACATAGGGATCAAGCAAAGCCGCGCAGATCTCCTAGTCTATATATATATATATATATATATAAAAGCGAAAATGTATGTGTGTGTGTTTGTATGTATGTAAGTATGTTTGTGTGTCTGCTTAAAACTTTCGACAGACATAACAAAAATTCACAAACTTGGTCCTATATGAAATCCCCACTATCCGGACGACAAATATCGACAAATCGGCCCAAAGTGACCATCAGAAGTGCGTCAAGTGATCGATTTTCTGCAGGGGGACCCCCCCAAAAAGTGACATTTTAATGTTAAACATTACATATTTTTAAATCGATTTACAACTGCCCCCAAAAGTACGGCCGCGAACTCTTATACATAAAGTATACACGCGGCCATTTATTTTGGGTCAACTTGTATTTAAAACCCGCTGAGTCATGTCACGTGACCTTGACGTCAGCAAACTCTAATGGCCGTCGGAATTTGCAATTTGAAAATGTTGTTATCGGTAAAAAAAAATTAATTAAAGCTAAACTATGAACTTCTACACTATGGCAACGTTACCAAAGTTATTACCACATTCAAAATAGGTAGATACGATCATTAAACGAAAAATAAAGTAAAAAAAAAAAGTGAAGTAAAAAATACGCTTTCAAAAATATTAACGATCGAAGTTGTTTTTTTTTTAAATAAAAACAGCCAGACGCCATTTTCCAGTCTTTAGAGTAAGGCAGACGAAGTGTGTGTGTGTGAGAGAGAGAGAGAGAGAGAGAGAGAGAGATTCGACAGGGGGGAGGGTCAATAACGCATGACGTCGTGACCTGATTTACTTTAAATAGTTTATAAACCGAACAGACTTTATATACGCCGTTTTAGCGCAGGTAGTTAAGAGCTTGGTTCAGTATCTAAACGTTTTGTGTTCGAATCGTGGTGTGAGATGTTTTTTTTTTTCGATTTTTTAAATTTAAATATTGAACCCTGTATTATTTAAGCCATTTTTCACGTAACGTTCGTTCGTTTGCCTTACGTTATTTTTTTTTGGTGTTTTACCCCCCCCCCCCGCTTAATTAAAACGTTGTTTTCTTTTCTTACTTCGCTTATAGCAATGCTTACATCGTCATCGTCGTCGTCGTAACGCTCGACGACTTTCAAACATCTTTCACTTCTGGCTGGCCGATTTTATTTTCAAACTTCGCCTCAGGGGTTCGGCTTCTTTTTTATTGAACACCGCACACCCCTACAAACACCCGGGAAACGCTGGGTACCCCTCGCTAGTATATATATAAAAGTAAAAAGTCTGTGGTTGTGTCTGCCTGTGTACATTTCCCTACAATATAACTCGGTCAATTTGCGGTCTACAGACTCGAGCTTTGAAGTAAGGGATATTAGGATTTGGGAAAATCGTTTTAATTGGGTGTTAGCCAGAAATTTCTCTGTTAAGGAGTCAAAGTTACACGATTTCGTTTTTTGAGTACTCTACAAAACACCTTCGTCAATGATGGGGCTAAATACTTTAAATTTAAGATGTAGGTGTGTTGGGCATCAATATAATTTGATTTGAGAACAAAACAGTAAATATTAAGGGGTCAAAATTGGGGTCAGTTTAAAAAAAATGGCCTCTAATGTCTTTAACAAATAATTCAGCCAATTATTTGTCTAAACATTGGAAATGTTACATATCGTGTAGTCAGACATATGGCAAGATATTAAGCCAATTTTGGGTCTAAATATTTGAAATTTTACATAAAGGAATTCAGCATTTTAGCAAGCTTTTTAATAAGTTTTGGGGCGTGAATTTGGCTGGAAATATACCTAAGTTGAAGGAGTTACCTTTGCAGTTTCTAACAAACTCATCCGCCAGTTTTGGGGTAAAATTGGGGGCAAAGTTTAAAAAAAATTGACCTCTGCGGTTCTTCCCAACTTTTCTCTATGGAAGTTAAGGAAGCCTGCTATATAGAGAGAATTTACATACATAGTTATTTTCTTAATATATACGTATGCACATGAAATTATTAACAGTACATAGGGCCCGGGCAAAGTGCGCTGAGATGCTAATATATGTATATATACGCCCTCCACTTATTCATATTCTTGTCTGGTTTAATATTTTAAAATCCCCCTCGCCACTTTATATTAACATTCCCCTTCACCCCTTACCACCATCTAATGTATTTTTAAATGTAACTGGTGCTCCTTACTAATTGAAGCCTTTTACCCTTATATTTATGTGTGTGTGTTTTTTTAATATCTTTTATCCTAATCATAAATATTTCCGTAAAATCTTATGAAAAGATCGGATCGTTGATACGAATTGGTAATCGAAACATGTGTAAGTAACCAAATAAAACTGTGAAACTGTGATATATATATATATATATATATATATATATATATATATATAATCGGTTTCATTTGATTTTTTTTTGTTTTACGTCATATCAACCTTTTTCAGGTAATTTAATGTCGAATCAGTTTGAAAATAGTAGTTGTGTTGCATTTTGTAGAATGTTTTTATTCTTCAAGATTGTGTATGTCTAATCACTAGATTGTAGTGTCTGGTTTGGTTGTCTTTTAGTGGATTTAATCGTTGTTTTCCCTTTTCCTGCAGAACACAAATGAGTCATGCGAAGAAGGAGAGAAAAATTACAGCAATGTTGGGTACAAGTTCTGATCTCCATCTGGCATCAATTGAAAATAACGGCTCTTGTCTTGGGAAGGCTCTATGCTTTTATAAGCTTCTGGGCTTTACCTTTAGTCCTGATCTAAAATAGTATACGTACATCAAATCCGTTTCCAAGGTCGTTGGAAAAATTATGGGACCCTTCTTTCGATTCAGTAGAGATTTACCTGCTGATAAAATTCTCTAGCCAGGTACGTCCAAACATTACTGTACATTTTTTCTCTCCTTCATCGCATAACTCATTTGTGTTCTGCAAGAAAAGGGACAAAGACGATTAAATCCACTAAAAGACAACCAAACCAGACGCTACAATTTAGCGATTAAAGGGTATTACTTTCACATCTGGGCAGGAGCTTCTAGGAAGAACTTGTCCTGCCTTGACAGAGTGTAAAATAGACTTCATATACTAGTGGGGGTTCCTTTTCTCTTCTCTGCAACATCTTTCTTACAGAAGAGACATTGTGAGCCTTTCTCTGTTTTATCGTTATTTTCATAGCAAATGTTCTCTGAGCTCCAATCTAGGTCCCCTCGCCAAGCATTCACGAGAAACACTCATTTGGCTTTAACCCCATCAATAATTTCCCCGCACTCGTTATTGTTGCCTTAATCTAAACGTAGATTCCATGAGCAAGCTTCTTTCTTAGAACTGCACACCTATGAAACTTTCCTCAGTTTTCCTGATTTCCAGCTTACTAAAATATGACCGTCTTCAAGTCCAATGTAAACAAGTTCTTGATATCACTTCCCCTTAAGTAATCCAATATACGAGATTTACGCTACTAACGAGTATTATGATAGTGTCCTTTTGACCACTGTGAACTCTTTAACCCTCTGAGCCTTGATAAGTGGTGATTCATTTGTAAAAAAAAGAATTGGTGAGAAGAAAAATGGGGAAAAAGATGGGCTGTTTTTGTCTTATTTTTGCAGAACATAATTAAATCTTGTAAAAGGAAGTAGAAATACAAAAGACATCAATCATACAGCCTGCCATAGTAGCACCAGTGTGGGTAAGTATATATACATATATATATATATATATATATATATATATATATATATATATATACAGAATCAGGAAAAATGCTCTGCCGCATTTATAGGTTTAATAAACGCAAAATAATTAAAGAAAAATGTGTTTTATTTTCGAAAAGTACATATAATGCTATTCTGTTTCATAAGGTAATCAAAATGTACTCACTCACATAGGATCCATTATTGTCTACACACTGTCTAAGCCGTTCAAGAAATGTGTCTATAACTTGAATGGTTAATTTGGAATGGCGGTAATTTCTTGACAGATTGTATAATTAAGATTTTAATAGATCGAAAGAGATTAATATACATATTTGACCTGAGTGTATCCCCAAACGAAAATAACAAATGCCCAAATTAAATCAGGCGATTGGGCGGGCTAACTGATGTAACAACGCAATGGGATCAAATGACCACGATACATCTCTCTCAAAATCATCATGGCACGTCGAGGTGTGTGTGCTGTCGCCCCATCCTGTCGAAACCAAACATTGTCCATATCGTGGAACGTACTCAATTTTGATCTGAGATAAGTCTCTAGCATCTCACAATAACGACCAGAGTTCACAGTCACTGTAATGTCTTCTTCGAAGAATTACAGACAACATACACAAAATTCTACCACATCAAGCAATGTAGTCACACGAGGACAATGCACGGACCGTTCTTGCAACTCACAAGAGTTGTTCCCGGCGCAGTATTTGATGTTTCGATTATTCTGTGCGCCACACAGTTGAAACTATGACTCGATACCGAACAGCACATCTTCTGCATAGGGGCCATCTTAAATTTCCAAACACAATGTTCTGTGAGTTTCAGAATCTCTTTCGCTGAGTTCTTGTGCCAACATAAATTGTATGAATGCATTCGAAAATAATTGTGAAGAATATTTAGCAAACTTATTTCGGAAGACCAAGAGCCTGGGAACGTTTTAATTTCGAACGGCGTGAAGACTGTTGAAATGATGCTCTTACAGTTGCAACATTTTCTGCGACGTCGGGTGGTTTATTTTTTTATTTCAGTTCAGGTCCAGTAGCTCTGAAGTTGGTAACCCATAACCAATCGTGTTTCGAGCTGGTATGGGATCATGTCTTCCAAGAAACGGAGCGATCGTTTTGTTTTGATAAATGTTTCTACAAGGAAAGTGCGATGCTCACCAGTTCAAATCATGTCTGCAACTGAAAAAAGATGAAAAACAATGTGATTATAAAGAAACAAAACACAATTTAAAAAAATGTCAGGTTTCGAAAATAAAAATATGTTTTTATTTCTTCACTTATTTGTTTTTTATAAAACATACAAATGCATCAGATCAATTTGCTGTCACTGTATGTCTGGTGACTTAATTAAGTTCAATTATACGGTCAACACAAACTACAAAGGGCAGTATGTTTTTTCTGTGCGTAGATCTTATAATTTTTGCTAAAGAGGAAAGGTTTCCAAATACGAATGTTTGCCCAAATGATCGCATTTGGATGAACGCGGGAGTGAGTGTAGTACTTAAGACAATAATTAAGGAAGTAAACATGCGAGTGTTTCTTCGTTCCACCGATTGAAAATTAGTGTTTTAACTATTACCTGGTCGCTGAATACATTTAGCGTCCTGACAAGACATTAAAAATGTTTAAAAGTCGACTGATCCACGTAGACATGTCTTTTATGTCATTTATATATAAATATATAATATTATATATATTTATATATAAGTACATAATATTATATATAAATGTGTGTGTATATATATATACATAAATATGCATATGTATATATATATATGCATAAATATATATGTTATATGTGTATATATGCATATATATGTGTGTGTATATATATATGTATAGATGTAAATATATTTTCATATATATGTGTATATATCCATATATATATGTATATATATGTTTATATATACATGTATATATACATATATATATATATACATGTATATACATATATATGTATATATGTATAGACATATATACACACATATATAAACATTTATATACACGCATATATAAACACATATTTACATATAAATATATATATATATATCCACACATATATATGCATATATATACACACACGCACACACACACATATATATGTATATATATATATATATATATATATATATATATATATATATATATAGTAATGGATATATCAGAAGAAACAAACATAAACATAAATATACGTATTAATTTAAAAGTAATTCACTGAATAAGAGCACGGGTGTAATGCATTATATTATATAACGTATACACTTTTACATGACAGATCTTTGTTTCATAAACATCAATTGGAAGATAAGATACAAACTCTTAAATAAAGGAACGTTGAATTTAAAAAAAATGTTTAAAAAAGTGCCAATAAAATTTAATACATGTTAAATATATATATATATATATATATATATATATATATATATATATATATATATATATTTTTAGTTGGAAATACTTCTCTTCGTTGTCAAATACATTATCCTTTAAACTCCGTGTTAAAAAAAACGTATTTGTCTTTAAATCATAAACCGTATTTGTCTTTAAATCACAAACATCCTAGTGTTTCGGAATTCCTTTCGGAGTTGTTCATCACCTTTTTTTTTATTCTAATCGGAGTCTTAGGTTAGATTTTTCATTGAGTCGATTGCTTTATCTTCGAATAACGACAGCACTTTCTGAGTTTTGTGACAATATGGATAATGTTGCACTAAAAAAATTGATGTTCATAATTTTTGCTGCCATTTTGTATACTACATACTATTCAAAAATTATTTTGTAAATTTTAGTATTGATATTGTCATACATGCGAATATTAAGATCTACACCTGCGGGTTAAACCAGTCTCCATTCTCTCAATGACGCCGCCATTAAACGTGACAGTTTTCTTAACATATCTCGAAGATTAGATTTTACTTATTCTTCGGCGTATGTTATTATGTCAGAATGAAATATAATGAAATCAAGCTCGTCACTAAATTGAACTGCATCATAATATACGTTAATCAAAACAATATATTTCCTCGCATACACGAGTCATGCGATTTTATTTCAGTTAAAAAAATAGGTTTCTAAGCTAGAATGCGAACGTGCAATCCTGCCAATTCGTAACTCGCGAATAACCGTTTTCTTTTATATCTTATCTTTTGTATCAATCGATTCAAGAGCAATCGATGAAACATTTCTAATATGACGTTTTATATCATTTCTAAGAATACATAGATGTTTTACGATGCATTGGAAGCCTACCAGCTATTGGTTTTGCATGTATTGTTATTTCATACTGTTTATGGCACAGTGATCGACACTATCTGATTCATGAGCCAAATGATAAAACTTGATTTTGTATTTCCTGATAGTTTTCGAGAATGAGTGTTTATCTTCATAAATGATAGCGATTTGCATGTAGAATTTCATATATTGCGATAAAAATTCCCAAAGAAGAAATAACTTTACATTTTGTTGAAAATATCTATCGCATTTCTTAACAATGTAATATCTCGAACTGGCGCTGAAAGATTTTATTTTGGAAAACAGTTGGTTGTGACCTTTTTTTATTCGTGGCAGTATTTTGCCATTTTATTGTCTGTTATTTCTATTATTATTATCATTATTTTGTTATTAATATTATTATTATTATTATTATTATTATTATTATTATTATTATTATTATTATTATTATTATTATTGGCAAACAGGAAGTTTTCATATAGGTCATCAAATATCTCATTGAATACAGCTTGCGGTTTCCCCTGAACGCAGAGTGACAACCAGTTTCCCCATACTTTCCAGTACTCTCCACCTCTTTCAATAATAGTTGCATATAAATTTGCATTATCGCAACAGCTGTTTCCCATTAATTTCTCGTTGGCAATGGACATTAGTCTCGACTGGAATTTGAATGACAATAAGCCTCAAGGTCCCAGTTCTCTTCGTACTTATACAGTGGAGGTCTGGTCAGTGCTAACTCCACGGAATTCCTTTCTCCTTGACTACTTTGCAATTAGGTCTCATTTTTTGGAGGGAAGGGGACTGTTATGCGGTAAGTAAGGATGGGGGGTTATTTTACTACATAGATGTCAACGAATGATTTAAGTATGTGTTTTGGGAGATCATTGATGTAGATCAGGAAGAGAGTTGGGCCCACGATGGACTCCTGAGGAACTCCAGCATTACTAATGTGGGCCTCTGATTTCTGCCCATAAACCACTATTCTTATGAACCTATCGGAGAGAAATGATGTAATAATTGAGTACACATTTCCAATGATACCGTAACTGGAAATCTTGTGAAGTAGGCCCTTATGTAATACCTTATCGAAGGCCTTCGATATGCCAAGAGAAATTGGCTTGGATAGGAAGCCTTTGTCAAGATATTAAATAATCCTATGATATGTAACCGTTAGGATATCCGCTGTAGATCTTGCGGATCAGAAACCATATTGCATGTCACTAAAAAGGTTCTTTCTGCTGAGGTGGTTGACTACGTCTTTATTTAATATGGATTCCAACAACTTACTCATGACTCACAGGAGACCTATTATTCTGTACTGAGAGGGAGATTTTTTTCGCCTGAATTCTTAAATACAGGGCATACTGATAAGGATTTCCAGAGTGTTGAAAAGCACTTCTCCTTAAGGCAACGATTAAACAGTTTGTAAGTATGGGGGCTAGTTCTGGTTGGATTTTTTTTCAGCACTATAACTGGAATGCGGTCAGGGCCAGTCGATTTACTGGAATCGTTGTTCTTGATTAGCTTGGCAACCTCACGCACATATATTTGTATGTTGTATAGCGTGCTGTCTGTTATAGGAGGAAAGAAGAGTTGAGGGTCTTCGTCGCATAGGGTAAAATTAGCTGCAAATTTCTTGGTAAATAGTTAGGCCTTGTCTGATGCTGACGAGACGACCTCCGGTCCATTGATGATAGTTTGGATAGAACGCACGCTTCTGTTCAGGATCCTGTTTGCTATTTGCCAAAACTGGTGGAAACCAAGCCGCTGCTCAGCTAGTTTGGATTTAACGGATTGAGCATATAGCCCTCTTGCATTTTTTATTGCTCTTTTACAGTGGCTGCTGACAGTCCTGAATGCAGCTTTAGTCTCAGTATATCTATTATGTTGGTAGCTATGGAAAAAGCGATTTCTGTGCGCGATGGCAGCACCGCATTCTGGAGAAGAACCATGGCTGGCTATTAGGTTTTTGTTATAATTTTTTGGATAGTATAAATCGGTATTGGCCTACAATTAACCATTCCGTCAGGTCTTATACTATAGAGGGCATCTCCTTTTTCTAAACATGGAATGCAGAGGTAGATCAGATATAAATGTCCGGTAGCTATCCTAGTCAGCCATAGAGTATCGATATACAGTATAGTGGAGAGTTACGTCTGAAGACTTATTACATTTCGTTTTTGTCTGAACTGGTACAACGGAATGGTCGGAGGATCTCAGAGGAGATAGAACGGAACATGAACATAGCTCAGGGGAAAGTGTGAAAAACCGTCTAGAAGGATTGCATACTGATCGGTAGTATCGGGCATATGGGTGGGCTCGTGAACAATCTAAGTGAGGTCATTAGCAATGGCAAAATCATGACAGAACGCCCCCTCGTCATCGGTTTTATTTGCGTGGGTCAGCCATTCCAAATTATGGACATTGAAGTCACCACAAATGTCAATGGTAGCCGATGGATGAGCAGACAGTATGTGGTCAATTTTCTCAGATATCCTCTTAAAGGTAGTAACCTCACCGTTGTAGGGCCGATAGAGGCCAAATATAAATGCAGTGGTGTAAGCTAGTACCACCCGGAAACACATATAAGCTAAACTTGGGTCATCCCCGGAGATATCCCTACCATATGGAAAGCCATGTTTTATGTAGGCACACACTCCATACCCATGGCGATCTTGGGGAGCAGATTTAGATGTAAGAGTATCCTTTAATTATGAACTCATCTAGGGAAGTGGTCGGTCCTATGCCAGTTTCACTTAAATACGAATATGTCCGGTTTCGTCTCCTGTATTTGTGTTTCAACCTCTGGAAGGTTGGAACGTAGACCCCTGATGTTGGAGAAGGAGACATGGTAGTAGAGGTCTACATTGGAGGATGGAGGTCTAGGTTTATTCGTGTTTTTATTCTGGAGAATTGTCATGTTGAGGTTTTGGGATTTCTGGAATAGGTCGATAGCCATGGTTGGAGCAGGACAGAGAGGGAAAGTAAGAGAGAAAAAGACAGGATATTTTTTATAGCCCATGATAAGGTAAAACCGTAACAATTACCCAAAAGTATGGCAACGAGACGCCCTAGCAGGAACTACTGCATGGTCCAGGATCGATTCACCAAATCACAATACAGCAGCCCCGGTACTTGAAAAAAGGTTTTATTCTATTAAAAAAATAAAAATCATCAAAATCACTGGATTCGGCATAAAATAACTTGAAAATGGTTCATATGCCATAAAACATAAACAACCAACCAATCAATTATATAGGTTTCTATTATTTTCGAGATTGTTTTCAGCACCCCTACAATTTTGGGTTTTATTTTAAGATTTTCTATTATCCATATCGATTTCATCTTGATGTTCTTTTTCCCTGTCTCTGCTTAAACTTGGGGATTACGAAATCTTCGATCTGGTAGGATTTTTCTTCTTGCTAGCTATTACGACACTATCCTTACATTGCTTAGATAATGTTTACCGTCTCTTTCTGTAGGGTTCAATAATTTTTTGCCTGGATGGATCAAAATCCAGTCGTTTGCGAAGTTCCCAGTGTGCTGCCTTCCACACCTGTGTTATCTAATCTTGTATATTTTGGGAGTAGTTTGCTGGATTTAATAATCATTTCGTATCTCCGGCCACATATACTACATTTGCAGATTTTAGTGCTTTTTCGAGGGTTGTTTGGTTATTATTATTATTCGCTCATTAGAAATCAACACACAGGTCATCAACAAAAATTGCTCAATGTCAACAGGCGCTAGTGTTTGAGTGAAACAAATTCGATGCGTCCATTCATTCTCGAAAGAAAAAGGAAAAACCCTGTAGGGACAGCTGAGCGTTTATTTGTATAGAAAGGGTTTTGCGCAATCACACGACAACAACTCCCCTGAATCGGCACTACTTTAGCCTAGTGGCAAGAAGTCCAGGACGACTGGAAATATTGCCGGGAATATCGGAGAGTACATCATCATCATCATGCAGTCGGTCAGTCTTGACGATGACTCGTCGGGGGTTCAGTGCTTTATCCCTCGGTGTTGGTGGAGTCTCACAATATCACAACTGGACTTTCCACATTGGCTCCAAACTTACTTGCACAGTTTAGGTGCAGTATATGTTGCTCGTCAGATAGACACTCTCTGAAGCTCTAATGTTCATGCCTAGTGGAGCGAACCCGCGACGACTGGCAGCAGAGGAGTATTCCCAGTGAGGTAAACAGTCTCCGTATTGTGTCAATTAATACGCCTTTTCTTTCTGGGTGAGGTTTTATAGCCTTTTAAGGAAAAGTGCAAGGCAGCAGTAGGATTTGACGTCAGAGTTCCCATCACGTAGCCTTTTGCTATGATGAGGCCCACAAGGCAGTGGTGTTTGAGTTTCGGATTAGTTTCCCTATGCTTCGCCCAACTGTGGGCACCCCCAGGACAATGGAGTGGGGGATGGTAGTGTGCCAGGGCATGTCCACACATCGGTGGGCCATAACGCACTACCTCTGTAGTCACTACTCCTCCGAGATCTCCTACAAGTTTAGCCTGGTGCCGCAAGGCATCCAGTTAACGCGTGTGGTCAACGCGGAAGCACAGTAGGCGTCTTGATGATTGATAGGCTATGTACTGGCAGGGAAGACATGCATAGCTGCTCCCAATTCACCGTGAGGTTAGCTAGCGTTGTTAGCTGGAAGCGTGAAGGCATGTAAGCATGAAGTTAACACTACCTTATACCTAACACACTAGACGCATCACATCAGCCTGCTGGATTAAAAATCCAAACGAACACACGGAGAGCACATAGAACACTTGAAAGTCTCAAATGGTCACCCATTTAGTACTGACCAGGTTCAACGTTGCTTAACATCGAAACAAATTATTCCTATTATTTTTTATAATTATAATTATTGTTATTGTTATTATTTTTGTTGTTGCTTTCTTGTTATCTCTCTCTATATAAATAAAATAAACTCAAATTTCCCCTCTGATTTTGACATTAATAGGATTAAAAATCAAGATATTTCATGCAAATATAATATGCATAAACGGCAGAACAATATCTGAGGTGTGTTATAGGCTTATTATTTCTCAAATTCCTCGATAATCTTAGATTTCTATACTTTTTCTGCTGAGAAGTCACGGCCAAAATCGGTTAAGATCAATGGAAGTGGTAAAATATTTTCTCTCTAATAAATTCCTCCTTCCCCTGCCACCACTTAACACCGTTTGGGGATCGTTCACAAGGAACAGTTGAGTCGAGAACACCGGTTTGGCTTCGTAGTTCTTTCATGTGAAGTTATTTAAAATCACTAAACTAAGCTGCAGTGCTCTGTGGCGTAGTGGTTAGCGTGCTGGACAATTCACATTATATTTTCACGTTCGCGCCGACCTACCGTAGTCGTTTTTTTTTTTCCTAAACAACTGAAATGGACTTTTCTTGGTGGCCGAACTGTTAACGTTGCAGATGTTTTTTTTTTGTCTTTTTTTTTTTCACACTTTATTTTCCTACTTTTACTCATGACTACGGGTTTGCTCCTTCCTACTTACCTACCATAACATTTTTTAAAACTCCTCCCCCCGTCCCGGAAACAAACACTCGGGTAACGCCGAGTACCCCCGCTAGTTGTTATTATTGTAAGGATTAAGCAATTATATTTCCGTGATACACGCAACAATCTTTATAAGCATTGGCTTTATTAAATAACATGTGCCAAACTTTATAAACAACAAAAGTTTCTTATTCCACTTTTACGTTCAATCCCATAATTCTTTCTCTTTCCGCTTTGCATTTATCGTTTTTCCAAGCTGGTTATTTTACACTTATCAACGTCCCTTTCCAGTGAATCTCTCCTGATAACCCCCATAAATTTACGCGTTTTTTTTTTTCGTTGCTATTTTCGAATAGTTTAATGGACGCTCGGCTGATACACTGATCGGAACCTTACGCATGGACAGTCGAGAGCCGTCAGACAAGACGTGTGCGTTGGCGCAATGGAAAGACCGATCGGAAGCTTCTATGAGGCCAGCAAATTCTACCAGGAGAATCGAGCGTAAGTTTATTAACAGTGTGCAACATGCGATCGAGACATTCTTTTTATAACGATTGGGAAAAATATAAAATAAAAATTGCGTACACGATTTCTTGGATGGACTGATTTGATCTGGACATCATTAAAGAGTCTCGTGTTACTTTATAAACATGATTTAGGATAACATTTATTAATCGATTATCTATATTTATTAGTTTTATTGGCGAATGAATCATTGATAGCTTATGTGCTAACCTGATAAATATAGTCAAACAGACACACGAACAGACACGGACGTACACACACACACACACACACACACACACACACACACACACACACATATATATATATATATATATATTTGTGTGTGTCAATTCTGTATATATATAAATATATATATATATATATATATATATATATATATATATATATATATATTTACATTAGGGTCACCACTTATCAAGGCCCAGAAGCCACTCGGGGATAAGGGTTAATATACATATACAGGCATGCGTGCACACGCAAACACCGACACATCCATACCTACACACACATATATATATATGGGTGTGTGTATGTGTGTGTGTGTGGGTGTGTATGTGTGTGTGTGTGTGTGTGTATGTGTGGATGCGTGTTTGAGTGTCGAGGCAAACGGATACAGTGCTTACAGCAAAACATGGTATTCCAATTAAATGAGCGTGGTTATTTTTTTAACCAAGTTTTAAAGTTTGAAAAATTTCAAAGGCAACACTCATACACACACCCCACACACGCACACACACATACACGCACACACACACACACACACATATATATATAATGTATATATATACATATATATACATATATATAGAGAGATACGGATATAGATATATATATATGCATATATAAATATATATATGCATATATATATATATATATATATATATATATATATATATATATATATATATATATATAAACTCGTGAGCAAAAAACATGGGCCAAACAAATGTTATACATTTTATCGCACTAAATGATATATTGAACAAAAAACAGTTTAACAAGGAAATTTAAACGAGTCTAATCACATAGAAGATTTAATAAATGCTTAGGATGCACTTATTATTATATACCACAATAATAATGATCTGCAAAATGGAAATTTTCAGTTAAAATTTACAAAAATGCATGGAAAAATATTGAAAAACTCGATTTCTTCCTTGGCCAATTTTTATATATCTCTCTATATATACCATATATATATATATATATATATATATATATATATATATATATATATATATATATATATATATATATATATATATATATATATAAGATACACTTACATATCATATATATATATATATATATATATATATATATATATATATATATATATATATATATACTAGCACGGGTTGCCCGGCGTTTCTTGGGTGATCGGCCTCCTTCCCACTCCGAGGGGTAACAAAAAAAGTCACCCCTCTGGATTTACATGCTTGGTGCCGGCCTCCCCCCTTTTAGGGAGAGATAATCCCCAACCCCACCTTCAGGGAGAAGGGCGCCTGGAGGCTTCTCACCCCAAAGAAAGTCACCTCCTCCTGGCCTCTTCGCCCCCCCACCCTTGGGGGGGACACCGGCTCCCTCCTTTGGGGGGAGAAACTGCCAAGCTCCCCCCTTTCGGGTGAGAAAATCGCAGGCTTCCCTTTTTGGTGGGAGGATGGTGGCCAGCTCCCCCTGCTTGCCCGTCGGTTGGTGGAGGATCGGACACCCTTCCGTTAGGAACCCTGACTTGGGGGGAGGGGGAAGGAAAGGGTATAGCCACTCCCCGCTTCGGATTGGATTTAATAAACAAATAAAATTTTTTAAAAAAAGTAGAATTGATCAGGATCGAACACGAAAACTAACGGTTACTCTCTTACCTTTAATAAATAAAAAAATAAATCAAAAATGTAGTAATAGAAAGTATAAGCAAATGAATGGATAAAAGGGAACGGACTTGGTTGTCATACAACGTGACGTACACAAGGACGGTAGTGAACGTGTGTATGTGTGCGTGTGTGCTAGGTAGTAGTACTAATAATCTGTCCTTTGGAGGACAGCGTTTGTTTTCGTGTTGTGTGTACGTGTGTGCGGCTAGCGCCAGAATAGCGGAGGTGGTGTCGGAGGTTGGATTGTGATGGCTGGTGTAAGTTTCGTAATTTAGTAATTTGTAAATGGCAAGTTAGGAAAAAATAGACCCTTCCAAGATGGACAATAAATAAGGGCGTAATATTTTATGGTAAATTTAAGAACGAAGGAACCCTAGTTTTTTAGGAGATGTGATTATTGGATTAACCAATCAGAAATCGTCTGTGGCACACACATCTCTGTTTATATATATATATATATATATATATATATATATATATATTACATATTCTATAAATACATATCAATATTATATATAATGTATATTATATATGTAAATTTTTATAACGTATATATGTATGTATATATAATATATAAAATGTATACAGCATATATATATATATGTATATAATATATATGTACACTAGGTATATATATACATATATATAAAATTATTTATATATATATATATACATATTTAGAGAAAGAGAGAGAGGGAGGAGGAGGAATGGACCGTGTTTTTTTCATTTAGGAACAATATTTTCCAAACTTTTCTCTAAATTATTAGTCTACACAGTTGAAAATTGACACACATATAAAATATTTCGCGATGGAGAACAAATTTAATTCGGTTTAAGACAGTCATATCTGGACTAAGATCAACATTTAAAAAAAGATAAATCAGCCATTCGCAAATATATATTTATATTTTTTACAACGTTAGGTTTAATATTTGTATGCGTACATAAGTTAAACTCATTCGGTAACGGCAACGCATTACGCTGGAAAGTTATACTTCTTGTTATGGATCGGTATCAATTATATCTTTTTTCTAGTGAGAACAAGATTTTAATAAAGCAAATTCGCACAATGTTCTTATTTCAATTCAAACTTAGCGGAAAAATATTATGAATCAGCTCGCGATATCAAAGAAAGCGTTTGGCCCAGAAACCACTACTAAGCGCTAGCACAATAGTGTTTAAAAAATTTCATGGCGGCGGTGAGAGTCCTCAAAATGATGAGCATAGTGATCGGTAATCGAATGCTGATAACTATTAATTTAGAACATTAGTCGAAGCCAATCTGTTTAACAACTGACTGCTCCATCTGCAACCAACCAATTCACAGGGATTGTATAGACAAAGAAAAACAAAAAAAACAAAAAAATGGGTGCCACACGTATTCAGCAACAACTTCACCAGCCCCCAAAAAGGTCATTATAAAGTGACATCATCCCTCCGATATTTTGAATGCAGAAGAGTCATTACGGATAAGTACAGTCAACAGATGGATGAAATGCATCAGAAACCTCGGCAACAACATCCAACATTAGTCAATAGAAAAGGCAAAATTCTCTTCCATGAAAAGGGCCGACTGCACTTTGCTAAACCAACCGTTGATAACTTTAACGAATTGAGCAACGAAATTCAGCCAAATCCGCCATACTCTCCGGACCTTTTACCTACCGATCAGTACTTTTTCAAGCATCTCGATCCTTTCTGCGTTAGATATGTCTTAAAAACATAAGCGATATAAAAAAAAACGCCTTCAACGACTTCATCACCACTAGAAGGCAACATTTTTAGGTTACTGACATAAATTCACTCGTTTTGCGTTGGCAAACGTCTGTTGATTCTGATGGCACTAATTCTGGTTATCTGAATTTTAAAGTTAAAAACCGTAGGAACTTTCTTGTCAAAGTAATACTTAAGCAAACTGTATGAATTAAAATATAATTAAGGCTATTTTACGAAACCTGGATAAAACTATTATGTTTAAGCTGATTTTAAAAGCGGGCGATACCGTACGTTAGCTAATATCTATCCATCCATCTACCTACCTATCTATCTATCTATCGATCTGATGAACTCTCCCATCGACATCGACGCAACAGCTTCCGAACAGGCAACTAAGTTGCTCCGAAATCCACACAGCGGTTTGGTTTATAGTGGTGAAGTCTTTGTGTTGCAAAAGCAAGAGCTGTTGGTATTGCTGATTACTTTCTTAACGCAGATGATACCATAGGAGAGAGTAGAGTGTAGGTTTTTATATCATTGTTACCTTCTAGTAGATTCAGGTCTTAACGTAGACTGGAATGGTGTAATTTCCAACAAATAAATGCACCCTAAAATATAGCGTGATACATATAGCGCCAAAATTTCAGAAATGGTTATCCACCAAGTAATAGCCAGGCTCAACGTTCGGTGATCTTGCGAAAAGCGGGGTTTAAACTTGATTGTACCGTTGTATACATACATAAATACACACACATACACACACACACACATATATATATAATATACAATATGTATATGTATGTATATATATTATATATTTTTATATTATATATACACACACCCACACACACATATATATATATATATTTATATATATATATATATATATATTAATATTGAGCAAAACAATTGGAAATTCTGAATTAAAGATCAGTTTCAAAAGTAAAAAAAACAAGGAAAACCAACTCGTTTGTTTTTTCGTTTTGCAACTGATTTTTAATTAAGAATATATATATATATATATATATATATATATATATATATATATATATATATATATACATATATATATATATATATATATATACTCAATATTAATATAGAACTAGGATACATATACCTATTGAGTTTATTTATATCTACAGTACAAGGGTTACTGTTTTCTTTTAAACGTGATAATATATGTACTAATATATTAAAAAACAGTCTGCTCTTTAGACTCCAGGGCTAATTCCCTCTAAAATTTATAAAAATATTTTTTATATTATACATTATATATAATATGTTACACACACACACATACATACACATATATATGTATATATATATATATATATATATATATATATATATACATATTATGCATATATATTATATATTTCATAAATTTTATATATATTATATATATTATATATATTATACATCTTATAAATTTATATTAATATGTATGGATAAAAAATCAATGCGAAACTTTTTATTTTTTTTGACATGTCTGAATGCAAATAGTCTTTCGAAAAAAACCGAAAATGTATCTTTAAAAAGCAAATATTTTCGACCGATCCTTCGCTCTTCTTTGATGTGAACGATGCAAACATGTGTGTAGGGTCGGTCTGGTTAGCTGCAGGGGGGCACGGTATAGTCAATAAGGTTTAATATCTATTTGAATATGACCCTTCCATGATTTTGAGACTTGGAGTGGTCAGCAACTTGGGTGTCCTCTATTAACAACCGTATTTCATAATATATATATATATATATATATATATATATATATATTAATATATATTTATATATATATATTATTTTATAGTATCCATTTATTTTCCACTCTTTAAATTGTTAATTTGTGTCTTTCAATGTGTAATCGTTCCATTTACCTAAGTTTCTATTGATTCTTCTAAGGAATTAAGAATTTTCTGACAACACACCGCACAAGATTACTTGTGAAGGAAACCCTTCGGTAGTTGCAATTTTCCTTCTTCCTCTAAGGATTGCATTGGTTTATGCTGCTTAAAACCAAAACAAAATAGGGCATACTATACATGGAGTTTAATCTAGTTTGTGGTGTTGTAGTTTGTGGAAAACTGCATATGAATCACATCGTACATTGCAAAAATTGTACCCTTTTTTTGGTATGTGATGCATCTGAATTTAATATTGAATCATACCTATATGTGTTAGTCAAATCGAACTATATGATTTTTAACCAGTTATTTTAAATTTTTACTCACTGGATAGCCTCCCATCTCACGCTTAGCTGTTCCAGACAAAGAGTTATTGCGGGGACAGAACATTTTTGCACGGAAATCTCACCATATTTGATAAGAAATGTTTACCTTGTTTACAATGTGTGCATAGTCTGTTTCATCTACTGGTTACTGGCATGATATTTTCCCATGAACACCTGAAGTTTATATAAGCACTTTGGGAAATCGTTGGTAATGTTAGGAGTTCATTTATTCCAGATCACGTTCAGATTAATGTCTCGCTTATGGTAAACACGTTTAACTTCGTCGTGCGTTTTTATGTTCATGTTAAACTTTTTATGGGCAATTTCTTTCTATATCAGTCTCTAATTCTGATCTAGTGGGATTTTTTGGTTGTCGTCCGGGAATGTGTGTTTTAAATGCATTTCTAAAACGTCTTATCTCAATTTTAGTGCCCCTGAGTTTGGCAGGCCAAAAAAAATTCTGGAATATTTATACGATCCTTGAATACATTGTTCAACTATTTTCGTCCCTTTTACCTGTTTTTTCTGAGGTTTTCTGCTTTACAGAGGTTTGATAACCCCTACTACTTATCAGGATTAAATGCGTGAAGCTGTCGTTTACAATACAGTAAAACTCCTTTAATTTGAACTTCCTCTAAACCTAGAGTTTCTCTAAACTTTAACTCTCTCGTCATTAAAATTGTATTAGAATATTTGATGCGGAGTTGCAGTAAAACTGCTTAATTGATTTAGTCAGATATTGCGCAGAAATGTTAATATTGGTACTATGTAATTAATGTAGATTATCAATTGATTTACACTAACTGTTAATTTATTTTTGAGATTTCTATATTTAAAATAGTGTAAAACAACCCATCACAATGGCTTGTAACTCTATAATCAGAGAATAAATCTTGCCTAGAAAAAATATTGACACCAAACAGTTACCGACAAACCCCGCTGTTCTTAAATCACTTAATGTAAATGATGTTGAAATGTGGGTGCAACAAGATGAGAAAATTACTGATCAATATCCTGAAGGCAGTAATGGTGATGAAAATAGCGGCCGCTCCCATTCTCTTGCCCTTAATGTAAATAACCAAGAACACTCTGATGAAGCAATGTCATGGGATGATGCAGAAAAGTCTCTATAGACGGTTATAAAATTTCTAGAAAAAAGTCCTTACTTTAGTGACAACTAAGTTTTGCAAGCAATGCCACTCCGAAGAGATATGCTCATAAAGAAGCTACAGAACCAAGAAATTGTAGATTTTCGGGATCACTTACGGAATACAATGGTAGCGCCCAAGAGCTCAAACGATGAAAATAGAAACTGCATTGCGATTCATTCAATGAATAACTAAAAAAAAACTGTATTTTACATAAAAAGTATGATTTTTGTAGATGATAACTTAGGTAATAAATACCTAACAAGTCAAAGTAGATTCAATTTATTTTCAATGTTTTGTACCTGGTAATAATATTTAACAATTCTTACTTGCAAGATATCGTAAACACAACTTATTTGAAGTATCATATAGCAATGAATTTCATTTACTATTTCTTAATTCTTAGAAAATTAAAATTAACTGCAGCAGCTTTTTTTATCACGAAACTTGAACAGCATCCTCTAATTATACGAAGCGGATGTTCAAATTATAAGAGTTATAATGTATATAGCGTTTTTATTAGAGCTGTCATCGTCTACTATTGTCTGTTTTATTTATTTATTTTTGTTTTTTACTGGTGATTAAATTATTTTCATTTCTCACCATATATATATAAAAAATAAATAGCACGACCGCATTTTTTTTTCAACCGATGATTACATTTATTTCTATCTACTTCTTTATGTAGTGCATTGGTGATTGTATGGTTCAGGATTAGAATTCGATTCTGTAGAGTTGCAGCTTACCATTGTCCCATTTGTTTTGGATATACACGGCGCTGTGTTGCGTTCCGGGTTTGGCTTTCCGTCGTTTTATATATGATATCATAGAACTACATAGGAGTCATTTAATGAGTATCACATCTCATTAAGATTCGATAAATCTTAATTACTTTTAGAAATTGAACAGGCGTATTCTGTTCTTTACTGGTAATTCGTCTGTATGACTCAGTCGTTTTCTGATAGTTTTCATTTTGATCAATCTTCGTTTATTTCTTTTCGGTGAACATTAAGTGCAGTTATCTTGTATTTGTACTGTAGTGTATTTTATACAAATTCTGGGTTGCCGTCCCGACGGGTTCATTTGATAGTTTCCAATGTTCGATGGTCTGCTCGCATTCGCCATCCCGTCTATTTATTATAATCAACGGAGTAGCCATGTCTATATATAAAGTAAGAAAAAAAAAGTATAATAAAATAAATGTGATCCATTTTAATTTAATTTCGATTCCTTAAAAACACGCTTTGAACATACACACACCCATTTGTGTGTGTGTGTGTGTGTGTGTGTGCATGTATGGGTATGAACAAACCGTGCTTATGTCTCTCTCTCTATCACTCTCTCTATATTTATATATATATATATTAATATATATATATATGTATATATATATATATATATACGAGTGCGTGTGTGTGTATGTCTGAGAATTTTCAGTTTCGACTTATCTTGTTTATCGTGATCCAAGACACGTATACATTATGTACATAAAAACTAATGTTACATATGAATACATTGATAAATACATTGATAAATAGGTATAATATATACATCATGGTGTCAATTTTAGCTATTATATATACTTATAGGTATATGAAAAGTCATATGAATATATATATATATACATATATATATATATATTTATATATATTTACACATACGCGTACACACATGTATATATATGTGTGTGTGTGTGTGAGAGAGTTTTCATATCTACTTTAAAATATCACGTAAAGATAAATTAATGTGAATAATAATGATTATCAAACTAATCGTTATTAAAATTCTGTCATCAACAATTTCAATCGTAAAAAAATATATTAAACAAAATTCCATAAAAAAACATAAATCTAATCGACGAATTATAAAAATTATCGCGAAGAAAAAATACACCGAGAAAAAGATACGTTTCCACTGATAAATTATAACTGCGTATTCTTAAACGCCTTCGAGTGTTATAAGGTTCATTTCGAAAATCAGATGCAAAACTTGAAATGTTTACATAATTCAACAACAACGAATACATATAGTTTTTGAATTTTAGAACGAAGTGCCTAAGTAATCGTGAACGATGCAGATTAAAATTTTCGAAACATACCAGGAGGACCCGAAGCATTTTAGCGTGTGAGATGTCTTCTTTTATATTCAAATAAGCGGGGCGGGGGGTACCCGGCGTTGCCCGCGTGTTTTCGGTGTGTGTGGTCGGGCGGCGGTGGGGGATGTTAATGAAAACATAAGAATAAGCGAAGTAACAAAACAAAAAAACAAAACGTGGAACGGAAAAACGAACGTTAAAAAAACCCAAAATAAAAACACGTGAAAAATGGCATAAATAAACCTTTCTCCAATATTAAAATTGAAAATTCGAACCCAAAACCTTTAGATAATTAGGCCGCGCTCTAAGCAAACGAGCTAAGACTACTGTGACGAAATTGGGTCGCTTTTTCAAATATTTAAAGTAAATCAGGTTACGACGTCGTATGACGCATGCGTATACGCGAACTCCTCATGAGAGGACGCTTTTTGCTGACCCCGTGTAGAAAACTGCTGATTTTAGGGTGAAGGAATGAACGTTTTTGTCAATTTTTTTCGATATTTGTCGGACTAAGGTCGGATCTTTAAAAGGATATCGATTTGGCGAAAATCCGTGACCCGTGTCGAAAGTTTTTGCGATACATACAAACACACATGCATGCATACAAACAAACATACATACACTGAGGTTAAATAAGCATTTTTCTTACGTTTAGAAAATATCGGCACTTGTGTATCCTGTATGATTTTATTGATAAATAATGAATTCGATTTATACAGGATTCCTATGACAAACTCAACCGTTACTCATAGAAACAAAATCTTTGTTTAAATGATATAATTTTACTCGTATTATTATTCTTATACATAATAATACAACATATTTTTGTCGATTGAAATAGGCATTAAAAGTAGAAAGATAGAATATTATATTAGTCGGAGTTAAGACCATAATTCCCCTTTTTTTAATAACAAAATCTCAAGGACTCAAGTTTGTCCAGCTGGGAAAACTTGGGTCCTTGTTGATATAAATATTACTAAAACATCCGCTGGGTCATAAGCTTAATTTCGCTACCTTACTTGGGTGGATTGCCTGTAGGCTAAGATAAACCGCGCCCGACACACAGAGCCAGACATCCTATCAGAACATGTTATGAATATTTCTTACTTCTTTTAGTTGATTGTTCGACCATTTAAAGGTTTCATCGAAAATCGCAATGGGAATCATCGGTACCTGTGTATACATATATCTATATATCAATAAAAGTGAAAGTGTCTGTTTGTCTGTCTTTGTACATTTCCCTAGACTAAGCAAATATGGGTCTTTGTGGATATAAATATCACTAAAACATCCGCTGGGTCATAAGCTTTATTTCGGTACTTTACTTGCCTGTATGTATTCCCTGTAGGCTGAGATAAACCGCGTCACACACACAGACAGACAGGCATCCTGTCAGAACATGTTATGAATAATTCGTACTTATTTTAATTGATTGTTTCGCCATTTAATGCTTTCATCGAAAATCTCAATGGGAATCATCTGTAACTGTGTATACATTTTTTTTTTTTTTACATTTTCACTCCTAAGCAAGGCACATTGCCAGTTTGGTGTAGGGACTACTATCAGGGGCAACAATTACTGGGGCACAAGGTTGGTATTTGCGCTGCAAGATGTCGGTTCACGTTATACTTGGACTTCTGCATGTCAGTACAGTGGGGCAATCAGGGACTTGCAATGAAATTCCAGAGTCTAGCGGTTCTGGGAAAGAGACTACTGCAGTAGAAAGCTATTTTACATTGAGAGATATCTACTGTGTGGGGGGGATTTAGCTGCCTGTCGGGTTTGTCGAAGGTGTCTACGTCGTGGGGGCACAAGTGTCTGCAGTTCGTCAGAGCATTCACCATTAAAATACTTATAGAACAGGCAGAGGTATGCAACATTTCGTCGATGGGACAGAGGCTGAAGGTTAGATGCCAGTTCAGGGGCTATCCGATTGGTGAGTTTCTTTTGAACCTTGTCTAGGAGCAAGAGACTAGTAGCAGATGCACCAGACCAAATGTGATAGCAATACTCCATACGTGGGAAAATGGTGGCCTTATAGAGGCACAGGATACTTTCGGATGTTAGTAGTTTTCCAGCACCGTAGAGAGAGTCTACCTTCTTCGCAGCGGCCCTGGCAATGGTTTCAATTTGATTGTTCCAACTCATGTTTCCTGTGAACGTTACGGCAACAGTTTGAAAGATGTACTCCCAGATAAAGAGTCACTGATCATTGCTATTGGTGGTAGAAAAGGTTTCTTGTAATTATTGAAGGAAACCAGCTTAGTCTTGGCCGCATTGAATGTGACCATCCATTTTTGTCTCCATTCTACTACAGATTGAAGGTAATCCTCTAGTGTTTTTGCCATTTCTTTAGATATGTGTTCATTTGTTTTCCTGTCATGCCTGTTAGAGAATGTGGTGTCATCAGCATATATACCCATATCAGAGGAAATTTTGTTGGGGAGGTCATTTATGAATATCAGGAACAGTAGAGGTCCAAGGATAGACCCCATAGGCACTCCCACATTTATGTCATATAGTTTAGATGTATGAAAGTCGAGGACCACCTGGATTTTTCTCTTATCTATAAAGGATTTAATAATGTAAAGTATTCTACCAGTGATACCGTATGATCTAATTTTCCTGAGGAGCCACTTATTCTATACTAGGTAAAAAGCCTTAGATATATCTAGACCTACCGCTCTGCCCTCCCGCGCTTTGTCCAGTGGATGGTATATACGTTCAGAGATTATATTGAGGATGTCAGCTGTGGAACGGGCTTGTCTAAATCCATATCGTTTGTCAGTCAGAAGTTTAGAAACTGTAAGGTGATGGACTAGGGCATGGTTAATTATGGTCTCAAATATTTTGGCGAAAAGTGGGAGGAGGCTAATGGGGCGAAAATTTGATGGGGCAATTCTTTCGCTAGAATTCTTGAATACTGGTACCACAGAAGCAGTTTTCCAACAGCCCGGTAAGCAGGATTCATTAATGCATTTGTTGTAGAGTTTGGAGAGAACTGAAGCTACTTCGGCTGAACACGTTTTTAATAGCACAGCTGGGATCGGATCGGGTCGACATACTTTTGAAGTGTCAAGGTTTTTTATGATAGCATGCACCTGAGCAGTAAGCAGGGGTGACTTTTAGATCGTCTAGCGTGGCGTCTGTCCCCAAATGAAAGTCAGGCAGGGGTGATTGTAAGTGTCCAGTGTGGAGTTTGAGGCAAACTGACTGGCAAGCATATTAGCCTTGTCGGTTGCTGAGCAAACAACCTCGTGAGTGTTGGATAGTGGGGAAATTGTTGATTTCCCATTATTTACTACACTGTTGTAGATTTTTCAGAAGTCACGAGTTCCTAATTTTTGTGCTTCGATGTGTTTTTCTAGCGGTTTCAGTAAATTATCTCTTGGCTGTCGCTATTTCTTTCTTAAAGTTACTTCTAGCTTCTATATATTTCTGTCTGTTGGAACTGGACTTATGTCGGTTTAATCTGCGATATGCATGCTGTCTTTGAGCAATGACAGTTGCGCAAGTAGGAGTAAACCATTGGGGAGAGTGGGGCTTGCTATAAAATTTCCACATGGGGACATGTGCTTCAATTGCTGTCTTGAACCATTCAGTGGTCTCATTTGCGCACTGTTCAGCAGGAAGTGAAAATATATTTACCAATGGGGCATCTATAAGAAGATCTCTGATGGCTTCCCAGTCAGCCTTTTTATAATATTTCGTTGTTTTGAACACTAAGTCTTCAGTTTTGGGTCTAGAGTTTAGAGCGATTTCGAGCATTATCACTGCATGATCAGCGTTGTATATATCAATAAAAGTGAAAATGTGTGTGTGTGTGTTTTTGTTGTTGATTTTTTTAAACGATATATTAAAGATAACGTATCCACCTCGGAGCACCTGCGTTTTTCTTAGAAAGTCACCGATATTTTATTTGGACGTAATATTTATTTGTTTATTTGTCCACCCATTGCCGTGAAAAAGACTCGTGCTCCGAAACGTGCCTGTCCGTAGATTACTGTTTAAAAAAAATTTAAATAAATAAATATATATATAGATAGATAGATACAGAGAGAGAGAGAGAGAGTGAGAGAGAGAGAGAGAGAGAAAATAACAAACCAAGTCATATGCCTATCAAAGTTTACATCTTTATTGTAAGACGTCTTTATCCAGGAGTGTGACTTGGTATGCTCCTTTTTATCTATGTATCTCGTCGGAATACAATTTACATTATTCTTAATATATATATATATATATATATATATATATATATATATATATGAGTTCAATTTGAATTGTAGAGACAGAAAGAGGAAAAGGGGGGAAAATGATATGATAAAACTTCAATATATATATATATATATATATATATATATATATATATACATATTGAAGTTTGATCATATCATTTTTCTCCTCTTTTCCTCTTTCTGTCTCTACAATTCAAATTGAACTCATTTTGAATTGTAAAGACAGAAAGACGAAAAGGAGGGAAAAATTATATGATAAAACTTCAATATATATATATATATATATATATATATTGAAGTTTGATCATATCATTTTTCTCCTCTTTTCCTCTTTCTGTCTCTACAATTCAAATTGAACTCATATAAACTGTAAAATGACTTTTCATGCAAATATGATAACTTTCATATTATTTGTTTATCTAATGCATTAACCATCACAATTTATCCGATATTATGCGAATCTCATCCCTATGATGAAAAGAAGTGCATTCCTTGAAACTGCATGGATAAGGTTTTTTTTGTTTTATTTATATATGTATCTCTATGTCCTTACCCACACCAGAGATGAACTTCCCAGCCCCCCACAACCACCTAATGTCCTTAAACTCCAAAACTAAGACATTACCGACATACCCAGTACCCCCTTCCACCTCTCCCCTTGTTCCCTTCCTCTTTTTCCGCTTTTCTCTCGTACCCCTCCTCTGACACCATTCACGCTTTCATTCCACCATGAACGGACATGTCTGTAAAAGTCTGAGGAAGCTACATGACGGCCAAAAAACGGTCGTGTAGCCGAAACAAAAATGTAAGTTAACAGAAAAAAACGGTAATAAAAATAAAACGTATATATATAAATATATATATATATATATATATATATATATATATATATATACAAATGGTGAAAATTAAAACATTGGCTATTGCAATTCTTCCAAGAGAATGTAAACTCTATCCTGCATACAATGCTTAGTTTTCCAGAATTGCCGCTGACTTGGCACTGGCTACGTTGATGTAACGAGAATATATATGTAAACCCCATTATTGCGTATATGATATGATGTTGGCCAATTGTTTAGGAAAATTACCGTGATAATGCAATTCTTCTGTGAGTCCAAAAATTTTTTTAGACCGATTCAAATTCTGAAGTATTTCCCGCATGGTAAATAGCTGTAGGATAATTTTGTATCTGAGGGGCTGACTGCTCTGTATTTTCTAATATCACGTTTACTCCTGAATCGTTCATTGCGTGCGAATACAGCAATTGTAATCCCTCTATGAGCTACGTCACACCAGAATCATTTCCCCTGTATTATTTTTCCCATGAGTGAGAAGGCAAACTGAACTGTTTGATGGCGACCTATAATTTAAACCACATGTTTAATACAGAACTAAAAGTCAGTGTTAAAGAAACCCTTGAAACTATTTTGAAAATCATTTTATTAGACAAACTATCATTAAAAGAGCATTTCATTCGTAATACGTAATAATTATTTTAGTTATCATATCATGCGGGAGTGAGAATTATCCATGTTCCGAGGATATAATCCGAATGAGACGTTATGAAACAAATAATATTTTAAATTAACCAAACTTCCAGTCCTGTTGGTCGTTCTGTATAATCAACTATTTCTTACGGGAAAAATGTCGGAGTTTACATCGACCAACAACCTTGTGAAAATGACACTAAAGCTAGTCCGAAGGATAAAATAATACGAATAAGTAATTTTTATCCCAAAATTTCAGAAACTTTAAATTCGGCTTAATTGCTACTATCCTTTCCTCTTTAATTTGATACTTTGTTATTGCGAGAAACCGTATTGAAATCGTCGTAGTGAAATAGGAACGCAAGTGTCTCATCATTCTAATTTCAATAAATTCAATAGTACTAATTAATAAACAATGTAGGAAACACAAATAAGATACGTGTTACATCGCATTCTTTTTGTTGCTTTATTTAAATATGGCTGCAAATTAACAGACTACAAAATGTATGTTAAGCACACCAGAAAGAGACTTCAAAAAGCAACCCGCAATTAAATCACGAGATCAAAAAAGATAATTTCACTCTCTCATTTCTTACATATAGATTTACGTTTATAAATTTAGGCACACAATGTAACACAGTGCTCTTATTATTAGGGTTATCTTTACATGAACTTGTCTGCTTTTTCAATTAATCTAATGTAAGAAGTTTGTTTAAGCACACAAACAATCTAATATTGCTATACAAATATCGGTAAGGTTTCCTAATATCAGTTTTTCGCTTTAAATTTCTGACTGTAAAAATATGAAGATTTAAAATGTCATTGAACATATACAGTATTCCGTTTTTTTATCTAAAGTCAGCGCGAATCTTGTTTCAATACATCGGACTCGTGTGTAGATAAATTGCATCCGCAAGCGGGGAGGAACAAGTGGGTCTACAAATAGAGATGACAATATACTTCGAGAGAATATATATATTAGATAACATTTTTAGAGATCATATATGTAAGATTACGTTTTAGAATTACGTGAAAAATAACTGAATTACATGCAATATAATAATTTGAAAAAGAAACACCCGTGATATGTATAGCATGTTTTCATATAAATACAAAAAAACATTCAAGATAATCGTATGTTTTTTTTTTACGGTTTTATTAGTAGTAAGAAATTAGGAATAATATAATTATAAATACTTAATAAAGATATCTAAACATAAAATGTATCATTCTGTTTACAGTTAATTATTTACTGCTGGTTGAATCGCTTAAAAAGTAGCCTGATCCCTCGAATCATTCTCTTAAAGACCAACTGACACCACGAGGCAAAATGCAATTCTTTTTCCAAAAAGATGGCGTTACATGCCACACCGTATAACGATCACCTGCACAAGTTTAAACGTGTTTACGGGAGAGAAAGCAGTCAGTAAAGGTTTATGCTCACCACCTTACCCGGACTTGTCATTATGTGATTTTTTTTTTAATTTTTGGGAGACTTTCAAAGAAAAAGTGTATGCACATAATCCTCAAACTCTAGACCAACTAAAAGATAACATTGCCAACGCTATCAGGAGAATCACCAGAAAAGATCTACAGGCAGTATCTGTAAACGTTGTGAAACGTGCCCAGAAATGCTTAGATGTGAATGGAGAACACTTCCAGCATCTTTTATAACAATACATCTAAGTGAACCAATGCTACAGGTAGTTTAAACATTAAAGGAATGTTCCTACTCTTATTTTCTGGGCTATTCTTAAGTGCACCACTCTGTATATACGCACACAATAAATTATTTTCCTGAATTTAATCTGTAGGATTTAATATGTTATAATCGTTCAGCATAGATATTTACAAAGAGCATAGCATTAAAATACACCAGGGTTTTGTATTAACAAATTTTTAATGGTATACTTGCAAACCGACCGACGTTGCCAGATCTTAAAATAAGCTATCATAATTATGTACATTCCGTATTTATTAATACAGAATCAATTTCTTATTTATATCAAAACTGTATAGTACAACAATATGGCTAGATTTATAACAACTATATTTGAAACCAAATTATTTAGCGCTCCATCTTTAGTCGTTAGCATTTTTGGTATCAGAAGGATAAGAATCTATATAATTATAAAACTCAAATGACCTTTTAACGATGTACGTAACCGCCCTTCCGTTTTACGACATGCGGTTGAAATATAAACGTTATTATTTCGGAATTATTATTTAACATTGGAAGAGCCGGGTTTAAAATAAATTAAACGTAATGCAGAAATGAACGATGTAAAAAATAACCCCAGATATATCAAAATTTGAATTTAACTATATCAAGTATTTTGGTATCTGTTCAGTGCCCATTTACCTATAAGTATGCCTAACCACTTAAAATTCAGTAACCGTGACTTTTTTTTTCAAAAATAATCAATTATAATAAACAGAACAACTCATAGAAATCTATCTATATATTTTTTTCATTTGAATATACTTTCATAGAAATGTTTCTGTTATGCCAAAAAAAACCTATTTTCTGTACGTCACAAATGTCACGCTCATACATGAAGTCCATAGCTAATATAACATACTGACCCAACGGGTCACGAGTAGTCAAAAAAAAGCAAATATTTGACCCAGCTTTCGGCGCACTGCAACCTTGCGCCTCGGCGGATATGCACATTGAAAAAATAATGACAGAGAGATAAACACACACACACACACAAATACATAGTGAGTTTTAAATATATATATACGGATGTTTTAAGAACAAATGCAATCGATCCAAATGTTTTGTGTATTTTTTTTTTTACAAAGGAGTCACCACTTATCAAGGCCCGGAGGTAACTCGATGTTAAGGGTTAATGGGTATACATTACTTGTGTAATTATAGCGTAGTAATCATAAGTAGTGGGAAGTTTGTAAATTGGATTATTTAGCGGGCGGTTAGCCAAAAACTTGTTTACGTAAGACTTGAAGAAAATCAAATTGTAGTCAGCTGAAAAGCAGGCACACGGAGGAGAGTTCCACAGGCGTGCCGTTCTAAGACAGGAGCTTTATTCATGGAATTATGTTTAGGTTTAGGCACAGATAAAGAGTGTGGGAAATTATTGATAGTGGTTTTGGCTAGACGGGTGTTTTACGTGAAGGTTTGGCCAGGGGGGACCATAGATTTAAGCTCAGACGAGCACTTGCCATGCAAATAACGATAAAGTAGAGACAGGGTCGCAACCCCTTTTCTGTGGGAAACGGGTTGCAGGGAAGAGAAAATGGCATCCCCACTAAGCTACGAAGTCTATTTTTAACTCTGTCAAGGTTGGATAAGCTTTTTCTAGTAGCTCCTGTCCAGATGTGACAAGAGTATCCCATCATTGGTAGTACTAAATAATGTTTACTTAATTACGAATATCACTAAATAATATCCACCAATAGCAAGTTTCATTCTCCTTGTCATTTTGTTACATAACATCGGCGGCTATATGCAACTACCACGCCGTGAGCGAAATGATATCAAGGTAAAACAATAAAAAACCCTCTAAAAATGGGGATAGCATGTTAGAGAAGACGATCTCGCGAGAATGAAGAAATGCATCTTGTGCAATAAAACAGAGAGTTGAAGTTTTGCCTATTCTTTGTCCACTTTGCGACTGACACCACAACGAGCTAATTCCAGGAAAACGTTACAATTTTATTAGTACAAATTATTCGGCGAATTTAAAGTGTTGAAGAGATCTCACGACGATCGGTCCAATCTGTTAGTAGTAATCACTAATTAAAATTTGTCATAATATTGAATTATAACTAATCTGCTTAGATTATAGATGAAATTGACGATCGATAATTTATCTGTACATATGTTTATCTGTACATATTACCATCGATAATTTATCTAGATATATTATCGATTCCTATCTGCATGTATTATTAAACGCAGCCATTCTTGTGTATATAAATCGAAGACTAATTGGGGAAGCCATAGTTTTAATCGATGTTAATTTTTTGTCGACAATATCATTAATTATTACATCTGTGAATATATTGTAATTTAGTAGTTTAATTGTATTACGTTTTGTAGTTTGACACTTATCCAAACGTTTTCTGTCTTGTTATTGACAACGAAAATCTAACCTTGGTCTAACGAAATTATCTTTCAGAAGCAAAGTGTGACTCACTGTTATAATCGTCGTCAAAACCTCCCTTAAATATTTCTTTCTAAAAACACACGGATATAAGAAGCGACAATTGGTGAAATGTTTAATGAAATACGTCATTTTTTGCTTGATTCGTATAATAAAGTCCTCCATATTGTGACATGCAAGCGAATTTACTGTATATCATTACTACGAATTTTTGGCAAACATTTTCACAATTAATACAACAAATACTGTATCGTTTTTTTCCTCTTGTGTTAATTATATCATCGTACAGTGCTATGATATCCCCGTATAACATAAACACGATTGCAATAGAAATGTCTTAAGAATATTGATCGTGTGTGATTCAATTTCTTCAACTGTGCCATTTAGTTTCCATATGTACCGGTTAATATCGAAAACCCCTTTGAAAATAGTGTGGCAAAATAGCGTCAAAGAAGTTTCTTTTATCAGTCGTATTTGTCATTTATCACGACGAATGTTTGTTTGTGTACAGCTTAGCGTCAAGTTCGCAATAGTGACAAAATCTAGTGAAATATAGAAATAATTAGATTTTAAGGTATTCAGTTTTATGGTAAAAGTAACGGCAAATATGTAATTAACACACTAAAACGCTGCCTTGTATTATCAATAGGAATAAATACATATGATGAAAAGAGACTTTAGACAACAAGACTAGACTCATAATTATTCCATTTGAAATAAGGTAGCTTACATATATTCCATGTAGTTGCAGAGCTGGGTTAGATGTTCCACATACTCTCTATCTGAGAAGTTATACACTACAAACTGCAATAGGCTATATAGGCATACTATTACGGAGTTTAATGCGGGAATGTCTCATGGCAAAATACTATAAACTCATCGGTATCCAAAAATCTCTTCGAAAAGATTTATGTACAGGCTGGAACGATAAAATTATCGCCCTATAGGATATGATTCCATTTCCGTTTGATAAAAATGCTTTTCTTTCTTTGTTGCACATCATCTACTAGTGGGTCAGTCGGCTACAAATCTCAAGAGCAATAGGAGTCTTCTATCGTATCTGAACACCCATGCTCTCTATCGATCCAAGTTATGACAACAAGACCATTGCTAACACTCTCCAAACGCAAATACAGACAGGTCAACAACGTTTCTGACAAAGGTAATAGATTTTGGCATGATTTCAAGAGAGTGCCACATAATGTCACTCCGCATCTTCGAACTCAGCTTGAAAAGTCCACACGATCGTGTACCTAGATGTGGTGGAGAGTGTGATCATCGCCTGCTGCAACCAGGTGGACGCTGGCAGACCCTGGGTGTGGCAACAGGACTCGGCGCCGGCTCACAAATCAAAAAGGACCCAGGATTTTCTTCAGAAGAAGTGCAACCATTTTGTATCCTTCTCTCACTGACGCTCTCCGCCTGCGACCTGAACATGCTGGAATACGTCGTTTGGTCATACCTCGAGAACATCACTAACATGATATCCCACCACACCAAAGAAAACTTGATCCGCTATGCGCCGAGTATTCGCCGAGCTCCTGTTGATGCTTGTGGAAAAGGCACACTTTAGTTCCGGACCCATATCGAGGTTGTAGATTAGGGTTGAAGGCAACATAACGGTTCTACTACATAATTTATTTGCCAAAATTGATTTTTTTCTATAAAAGTTTAAAAACACAGCTATATTGTTGTTTTTATGGTAATAAAATTAACCTTATAACACTTTGTATGTGAGAAGACTTTAATCTTCTGACTGAGAGGAATTTTTATCCTAAACTGATGTGTAATTAAGCCTGAAACTCAAGGGTCTCTACGTAAAAATGAATACTTAATATGTTATTACAATTCTCGAGCCCTTTTAAGAATACTTAATGATGAGCTCTGTCTGCGGAGTTGTAACGAAGGCAATCAACTAGCGCCAATGCAATGTTCCCGATATCCGCTCGTTCGAACATTCTAGATTATCTAATGAACTAATACCAAATTTGGCGCTTAAGAATTATGTATTTCCTTCGTTCCCTTTGAAAGTGTATTGTGAACTTAAGAAGAAGCTCGGCATATACATCAATAGCTGGCTTCGCGACTGGGTTCAAATCTCGTGAACGGAAGGGATTGTTAGTCTACACTATTGATTTAGTAAGCATAAAACACTTGCGTCTATAGGTAAAAGTAAATAATTAATATATATTATATTTGTATATTATCTTATATACATAATATATTATATATATACATATGATATGTATATATAATATATATATATATTATTTTTTTAAAAATATGATCATCGACTGACACGGGTTTCATCGTCTACGACTCATAGGAGTGGCTGAATCTAGCAAGATTCGAAATTGGGACCCCACAGTAATGAACCTAAACCCTTTACCGTGGACCCATCTCGAACGACTGTCTGGATATACCGTGATTTACATAGATGTTATTTGTTTTGGTTTTAGCGATATGTTTTGAATGAATTCAATTATTTACGAAACTGCATTTTTGCCTAAATGCGAGTTGGGAATAACTTTCCCTTTAACAACTTTCGTGCCCTCACATGGGGAGCGGCATATATATTATATTTTTAATATACTTATTCACTGACACGTGTTTCGTCGTCTACAACTCACAAGTGGCTGAATCTAGAGAGATTAGAAATTGGGATCCCACGGTAATCAGACTAAACCTCTTACCGCTGACCCATCTCACACGACTGTCTGGATATATCGCGATTTACTTAGATGTTGTTTGTTTAGTAGTCAATGAGATAATATTTTAGTCATCGGTAGTAATGGAAATTTGGTAAATTGGATTACTTAAGGGGGCGGCTCATAAAGCATTTGGTTATGTTGGATTTGGAGACAACCACGTTGTAGTCAGCTAGAATGCAGTGGAATAGAAGAAGCTTTGTTCATGGAATTAACGTTTTGATTTACGCACAGATAAAGATTGGGGGAAAATTATTGACAATGGTTTCAGATAGACGGGTGTTTTTCGTGAAATATTGGCCACGGGAGATGAGGAATTGGAACTTTCGCGAGCACTTGCCATGGAAATAACGATAAAACAAAGACCGGTTCCCAACGTATTTTCTATGGGAGAGGTTGTCCCCCCACAGTAAGCTACGAACTCTATTTTTAACTCTGTCAAGATTGAATAACCTGCTTCTAGCGTCTCACACCCATATGTGGCATCAGTACTCGATCCTTGTACGTACTTGGCTTTTATATAGATAGAGAATTGCACCAGCCGTGAGATATCTCCTGGATTGGTAGAAAGATCCCAACATATTTTCAGCGACAATGACAACAGTTTTGATGTACGTGTTCCATTTTTGATTGAGAGTAAAGGCCAAGCCAGAAGCTTGTCAACAAATTGAGCCTCCCTAAGACAAGCACCATCCGTTTAAATTGATGCTAGATGAGGATCAGAGCGCTTATGATAGAAATATAGAAGCTTTGTTTTAGATGCATTAAAATAACCAGTTACCTATTTCCCCATTGTGTCACGCTCTCAATATCAGACGAGAGAGAACCAGAATAAACTTGATCATTTTCTTTGATGTGTTGCTATAGATGGTAGTGTCGTCAGCATAACATACACATGACCTTAGTAATCAATAAGGTGGATCAGCAAAAGAGGTGGTTGAGGATCGACCCCTGAGGGACTCCACCATTAATAGTGTGAGATTCTGATTTCTGTCCATCAACCACTACTCTTATGAGCCTATTAGAGAAAAAGAAATAATAATTGAGAAGACATTTCCAGCTATACCGAAGTTGGTGTTCTTGTGAAGTAGACCTTTATGCTATATCCTATCAAACGCCTTTGATATGTCAAGAGTAATGGTTCTAGAAAGAGAGCCTTTGTCGAGAGATTCACTAACCCTATGAGATCTGATCTAGATCTAGCAAGACGGAAACCATATACCCTGTCACTAAGAAAGCCATTTCTGCTGAAGTAGTTGACTAATTCTTTATTTAATACATATTCCAGCATCTTACTCATGACGCACAGGAGACTTATTAGTCTGTACTGAGAGGGAGATGACCTATTACCTTAGTTCTTAAATACAGAGCATACTGATGAATTTTTCCAGGGTGTTGGGAAGTATTTATCCTTAAGACAACGCTAAACAGCTTTGTAAGTATGGGAGCCCGTTCTAGTTGAAGCTTTTCTAAGATAATAATTTGAATGGCATCTGAGCCAGTTGCTTTACTGGAATCAAGGTTCTTGATTAGCTAGGCGACAACACGCACATCTATATACAAGTGTATCTTGTATGTGCGTAAAAATAAAACATAAATAAATACGGCAATTCGTTACTCGGGATATAGATTTGAAATGCACAAGCACTTCTGGAAAATAATGTTCCCTATTGAGCTTGCGCTAAGATTAAGCCACATATGGAGTGTAAGGAAAATTGTGGATAGTGAATGTAGCTGGTCGAGCAATTTTTGTGAAATTGGGGCAAAGGGGTTCCATAGATTGGAGTTCAGTCAATTATTTGCCATGAAAAGAGTGATGGAGCAGAAATAGTCTCGCAACGTCACTTTTGTGGGAAGGATTTTGAAGAAAATTTCAATATTCAATTCTATCAAGGCAAGATAGAGCCGGTCTAGCAGTTCCTTCCAAGATGTTCCAATAGTTCTCCATTTTAGGATGTACATAGGTGTTATAATAATAAAGGATTGTATCGACACTGAGATAACTTAATCAAATTTAACCACTTTCCACATCCAACACTCATCCTCGAGTCCACTCCGGGCCTAGAGGAGGGTGGATTCATTTGTAAATTCTACACTGGATGTTGAGTCATATAGTAGAAGTAAAATGTGGGTTGTAGTGAATACACTACTTTCAATCAGTGTGGATGTATGTGTATGTAAATATTAAAATAAAACAATATGTGTGCAACAAAGTGTATGTATTTATGTGTGCTGCTTTTGCCTCATTTAGTTACTCTGCTTTGAAAGATGAAGGGCTTCCAGTCTCAAAAAGCAATTCCTAAAGAAAGGAGATGGAAAAAAGCAAAACCTTATGCAAAAGAAAGAGAAATGAAACCGGACACGTCTGTCACATGTTATTAATATCCAGACAGAATTCTTCGAGACGCAAAAGGCGTAATTGACAATGGAAAACAAAAATAAAAGAAAGGAACAAGAACAAAAATAAACGCAATAAATAAACGAACGGACAAGAAACGGGTAGATAAGGGGAAAAGTTTTTTTTCCTTTTCTACCCGTAATGGCTTCATATTAAGATAAATATGTTCCTCATCTAATTTCAAATTTCGAAATAGAGTATGGAAAATATACTAAAAGACGTTTCATTTACTCTAGCTCGAGCCATTTTGAAATTCACTATAATGGCGAAGCAAATGTTTAAAAGACCTAACAGAGTATGATTTAATTTCTGAAAAAAGGCAACCACCAGGATGATATATCTACACCCATACACACGTGCACACACTGCCCCAATATATATATAAATATACACACACACAAAATGCATCTCTCTCTGTCTCTCTCTTTCTTTCTCTCTCTCTCTCTCTCTCTCTCTCTCTATATATATATATATATATATATATACATATATATGAGTCAATGGTAGCTTGCTTGAAGCATTGCGTGGAAAGGATTATATATAGAAGTTTTAAAAGTCAAAAGCAATGCGAAAAGGACCAGAATCATGAGAATAATGAAAAGAAAAAACAAACAAATAGACGGGTATGTTTGAGTAGAGGAATGCCTAACTGTTTATTCATTTATCATTCCTCACCTCGTTGTATAATTATTTTTCAACCAACTTGTTGGTGTATGTAAAATCTGTTGGTGGTATGGAACTTTGATTAATTTCGGGAGAAAAACACCTCCCCTTTTCAAAAAGAAAACAAAAGTATATTACAGAAGGCAGTCTTGTTATTTTTCTACATCTCGCCATTTCGCAATAAACAGTTAGACATTTCTCTACTGAAACACTCAAACATAACCGTCTATACGTTTGTTTGTTTTTCTTTTCTTTACTCTCATGATTCTGGTCCTTTCCGCATTGATTTTGGTTTTTAAAACTACCATACATATATCTATATATATATATATATATATATATATATATATATGTGTGTGTGTGTGTGTGTGTGTGTGTGTGTGTAAGTTTAATGATTAAAATCAAATTCTGTAGTTAAGTTAAGAATTTATTGTTTGAAAAAATGATTATATGGACAGAAATTATATTTATTTCCGTAATCCATTTTTTTTCAATAATGGCACATCAGAGGAAATAAAACGCAATTAGCATTTTCATTTAATTTCCTCTGATGATATGAGCCATTATTGAAAAGTTACATCGTAAAAAATGGTATTTTAGATAATTACAGGGTATAACTTGAATATACACTTATGAATTTGAGTTTTAGAACTTTATCTGTTTTTATTCGCTTCCTAAGTTTAAGTGTGTCTTGTTAGTAACAAATGTAATAAACATAAAACAATTATACGAGAAAACAAATATAATACCATTTTTTAATGGGAGATAAGGATATTTATAAAAAAATAAACTGTTTTTAATAACATTTAATTTGTCAGATGACGGTTAAGTATTGCAAAATACATTCTATAAACGTTCGGTTTGCTAATCAATCTAATGAATTTTGAGATTAAATTTTTATTAGAAATATTTACAAATATTGTATCTTGTGTTTTTTTTAGTTTCTTATATTTATTACGAACCTATGTATTACTAACTCTTGTGGGAACCTAACACAGTTTCTTTATAGGATTTTGTGACAAAGGCATATCCTAACATAACCTTTAAACCTGACCATCAAGCCTGCTACACTGCGGAGTAGACATCTCTAAATAATATTGAATAATATCCTATATGTACTACCGAGGAGCACGCCTCACGGTACCTCTTTTCTAGTTGTTCTATACCGTACACACAGCGGTTATAGCACCATATTTGAGAGCATCATGAAACAGACTAACTACCCACTGTGCATCCTTCAGCGAGCATGCTCGTCTGTAGATATTTTTATGTTAACAATGTTGAATGGCTTGTCAGATATTCCTCTACATTACCTGTGTATTTGTAGTCGATGGTTGACTGACACAGTTTTGTATGTTCATAACCAAGGGACCCCTACACTTCATGTTCAAAAATGATCTGCTACCTGTCGCATGCGAAGTGAAAACTAAATCATATCGTATTATTAGACGAATACTTATCATATCCACATTCTTCTTTGATAAGAAAACAATAGACATTCTCCATGATGGTTGTGCGTTAAACCCACATGTTATAAATGTGGGCGTGTTAAGCAACGTTGAGCCTGGTCAGTACCAAATGGGTGATCATTTGAGAAGGTCAACCGCTGTATGTGCCGCAAGGTCAAATAACAGCTTGAGAAACTGGCGCCGTATATCCTTCTCTAGAGGGTTGATGAGACACTTTTAAGCCGTGGTAGGCACCATGCCTACTGATGGCATCACGATAAAATAAATACCATTGAGAGCCCTGGCGAAGCGTCAAGTATTAAGCCCCCGACAAGATTCAGATTACACTACAAGCTGGTGTAATGAGTTCAATCTCGGCTACGATCGATTTTTTAACCTTTTTATTTTTGCTATTCATAAATTACTAACAAGACATAGTTGTGCCTTAACTGAGTGTATTGTGCTGATGGCATTAATCTCTTTAAGAGACTCAATCAGAAAATGAATGAACACACATCTACAGAAATGGTAACACCCCAGAAAAAGTGTATCCAGTGATAGTAGAATGTGGACGTAAAAAAGTGTTAATATTATAACTGCAAATACTAAGCTTCTGTTCTTTAAAAATTACAAGAAACCATTCCAAACTTACCGGCGACAAAAATTATCACATAATAATAATCAGAGACAGACATCTATCGTCTAAACATTGAATCAGTTCTGCAAAAACGGTCGCGTTTTTTTTTCGAGAAATTCGGAGTCGTTTGGATTCTTTGTTGTAGATTGTATGAAATTGTGTAGTTTTTGAATCCTTAGATATCCCAGAAATTTTACCTGCCACAATTCGAATTTAGATTCCGATCCGCCAAAGAAAAGACCGAGACTTGCCCATAACCTGTTAAGTTTTGATACATTTGTGTTGAACAAAGATGACGGCTTAGTTCAGATCAGTAACCAAGATGGCTGCGTAGTTCAGATCAGTAACCACGATGGCGGCGTAGTTCAAATCAGTAACCAAGATGGCGGCGAAGAATTAAATGCGGTTCGTGACGTAGCAAATGGCAAACTGATTGAGTCCAAAATTCGACGATTTTATAATAATTTGGCGACGTTTTGATTGGTTGTTTAGCACAGCCGTTCGTTATAAAAATGATTGGCGAATCCATTCGTCTCATAGCCCCACCCCCATCACAATTCAAAAACATTTTACAAATACATTGATGTCATTGCCAAACTTGATGTATTTAACTTGTATTCTAGCTAACCTGTTGTAAACTTACTTACACATTAAAGTGCCCTGTACATCTACAAAGCAGTCATTTGACCATGCATTGAATATTTTTATCACATCTTGGCTAGTCGTCGGTGTCTAATCTCTCGCACTTATACGGGGTTAAAAATAATGAGAACTAACCTAATAAGTTTCGCACTAGTATCCAAACTCCAAAGTCTGTCCTATCGCCGAAATGTTGCATCTCTGTGTGTTTTATACAAGTATTTTAATGAAATGTGCTCCAACAAACACTAAGCACTTGCACCTTCTTGATGTAAAATATTTGATTAACACGACACACAACAAAGTCCTATACTTTTGTGTAGGGACCGTTAAATGTCTGAAAACCTTCTACTCTAATAGTTTCTTCAGTCGAACTGATCGAATTTGGAATTCCCTGCATGACCTGGCTGACAGGGAACACACATTTCGCTGCTCAACTACCTAGGTAGTATCGCTGTGAAGTTGGTCCCGAATAGGAGTCCATTGTGTAAAAGTGGCATTGTGTCTTGTTCGAAGTGAAAAAAAACGATATATGAGCATTCTACAAAGCTAAACGCTTCGCTAAAAATTTCGCATCAAACTCCGCTCTATGTGATAATGATCGCCCACACACTCCTTTTCCTCCCATTTCCGATTGACATAGTCATAACTATCCAATAATTTTTCGTTCTCATCATTATTCATCCATTTATATATTGCGGACTATTTTACGCATATTATAGTTGTTGTATCACGACGTTCTCGCCAATAATCCATCTGGCCTTCGTCAGATGGTTAACCGCGACGAGATAGGAACGCTGAATCTCCTAACTACATCCTCAGCCATTACTGCCGTCTATAATTGTTGTTGTCTCACAACGTTACAGCCAACGACCTCTGGCGGTCTTTGGGTCGGATCTTTAGATAATACTCACCAGGAACTATAGAGATTCAACTTCTCTATCCAGTTCCAGGTTAGCAATATCTTGAGATAGCGGTTTCAATCCTACCAGAAGCCGGCCAGAGGCTTAGTTGACTATAACGCTGTGAGACTAAAACAAAAATAAAAAAGTTATTGTACGACGGCGTTCCTATCCCGTTGCGGTTGACCACCCGACGAAGGCTAGAGAAATAGTTGGCGGAAACGTTCTTATACAACAACTAGAAGATGGGGATAATTGTCTTCAATAAATAGATGGATGAATAATACAAATTACTAATTCCAATATTAATTCCAAGTAATTAAATAATATTTTAATCATTCTGCGTAAAAAAAGGTTCCCGCGGAACTAGCTCCTAATATAAGTACGGCCAAGTACGTCCAAGGGTTGAGTACTGCTGTCATATCTAGAGAGGAGCTGGTAAAAACACGTACATCAGATCTGTTGGCAAGGACGCTGGGAAAATGGTTGTATCCTTCTACTGCTCCAAAAGATATCTCACTACTGATGCAATTCTCTAGCGTATAAAAGGCAAGTACGTCCAAGGACGGCGTACTGCGACCACATCTGGGCAGGAGCTGCTAAAAACAACTCATCCTGCCTTGACAGAGTACAACATAGACTTCGTAACTTAGTGAGGGGTGTCCTTTTCTCTTCCCTATAACCTCTCTCCCACAGAAGAGACGTTGCGAGTCTCTCTTTGTTTTATCGTTATTTCCATTACAAGTGCTCGTCTAAGCTCCAATCTCTGGTCCCCCCTCGCTAATCATTCACGAAAACTACCCGTCTAGCTTAAACCGCTGTCAATAATTTTTCCCATTTTATACTTGTACCTAAATCAAAACGAAGATTCCATGAACAAAGCTTCTTTCTTGGAAACGGAACCCTCTTTCGTTTGCCTGTTTCCCGCCTGACTACAATTTGGATCCCTTCAAGTCCAACATAAACACATTCCTGATATAACGTCCTCTTAAGTAACACACTTTATCAAATCTCCATTACTAACGATTAATACGATATTATCCCGTTGATTACTGTACAGGCAATAACCCTTATCTCCAAGTGGCTTCCGGGCTTTGGTAAGTTGTGACTATCATGGAAAAATATATAAAACAAAAATGTTCAACCATTCCCTTTAGGTAAGAGTCTGTAATAAACAAAACATGTGAACCACTTTAGCAAAAACACCATATCTTTCGACTTAAAATAGGGGTTCCGTTCTGAGAGATAACAGCTTGTATGCCGAGAGTAATGTTATACAGAATCAGTAAATTTTTGGATGAATATTTGCTTTCTAGCGAAATCGCTCTTGACACATCTAAGGCATTTTGTAGAATTTAGCTTAAAGATTTATTTAATAAAATTAATAATAAAGGAATAGCAAACGCTGTCCCTAAAACAATACAATCTTTTGATGGGCTAAAATCAGAAACTTTCAGTTTTTACAAACAAGCCTCTAAGGTATCCATCATAAGCCCAACCCTCTTCTTGGTCTTCGTAGATGACCTGCTGAATCACGTTCTTCCCTGTTTCCTCCACATTTCTACATAAGATACTAATATTTAAATCAACATTTTATAGGCCATCAATGACCAGAATTGTTTTGATTCTCTCTCCACTGACTTGCTTCACATTGTGCAAAAGGAACAGAAATAGAGTAGTCATCAGTATGCCCCGTATTTAAGAATTCAGGTGAAAAGTCATCTCCCTCTCAGTACAGACCAATAAGTCTCCTGTGTGTTATGAGTAAGTTGCTGGAATCCATATTAAATAGAGAAATAGTCAACCACCTTAGCAGAAATAATCTTCTTAGTGAAACACAATATGGTTTCTGCTCTGCAAGATCTATCGCAGATGTGCTAACGGTTATATCTCACATGATAAGTGAATCTCTTGACAAAGGCTTCCTTTCTAGGGCTATTGCTCTTGACATATCAAAGGCCTTCGACAAGGTATGGCATAAGGGCCTACTTCACAAGATTTCCAGCTACGGTATAACTGGAAATGTTTCTCAATCATTAAATCATTTCTCTCCGATAGGCTCATTAGAGTAGTTGTCGATAGACAAAAATCAGAGGCCTGCAGTATTAATGCTGGAGTCCCTCAAGGGTCAATCCTGGGCCCAACTCTCTTTCTGATCTACATCAATAATCTCCCTAAACACATACTTAAATCATTCGTTGACATTTATGCTGATGAGACGACCATCTACGGCGACACATCAAAGGCTGTAAACGACAAAGTTTTCTCTGATTCTCTCTCCTCTGATCTCGGGCGCGTAGTTCAGTGGGGGAAGACGTGGCTGGTTACCTTTAATGCTTCTAAAACCAAACCCCTATCTTTACATCATCAACGCTATGATCTCCATCTGGTATCAATTGAAAAGGATGCCTCTCGTCTAGGAGAAGCCCCATTTTTTAACAAGCTTCTGGGTTTGTCCTTTACTCCTGATCTGAAAGGAAATACGTACATCGAGTCTGTTGCCAAGGTCGCTGGAAAGATGGTGGGATCCTTATTCCGCTCCAGAAGATATCTCACTACTGATGTAATTCTCTATCTAGGAAAAAGCCAAGTACGTCCAAAGATGGAATACTGCTGCCATATCTGGGCAGGAGCTGCTAAAAAACAGCCTATCCTGCTTTTACAGAATACAAAATAGACTTCGTGGCTTTGTGGGGGATGCCCTTTTTTCTTCCCTGCAACCTCTCTCCCACAGAAGAGACGTTGCGAGCCTATCCTTGTTTTATCGTTATTTCCATGGAAGGTGCTCGTTTGAACTCTAATCTCTGGTCCCCCCTCGCCGATCTTTCACGAAAAACACCCGTCTAGCTGAATCCACTGTCATAAATTTTCCCCACTCTTTATCTGTGCCTAAACAAAAAGGTAGATTCCATGAACAAAGCTTCTTTCTTTGAACTGCACGCCTGTGGAACTCTGTTCTGTCTGCCTGCTTCCTACCTTACTACAACATGGATGTCTTCAAGTCCAACGTAAACAAATTCCTAATGAACCACCCCCTTAAGTAAACACTTCATTAAATCTCCACACTAACGTACTGTACTTGCAATACCCTTATCCCTGAGTGGCTTCCGGGCCTTGATAAGTAGTGACCACCATGCAAAAAACAGAGTAGTTTCATTTAATGCATCTCAAACCAACATTCTATCCTTTCGCCACAAACAATCATATCCTCATTTTGTTCCAGTGTAAATTAGCATCTATCGCCTTGAAGAGTCACCCTACTTCAACAATTTTCTTACACTTCTTTAATCACTGACGTGAAGTAGAAGAACTACGTCAGATCCGCTGCAAAAATCAACGTAAAAATAAACACTTCAGAAAGTATCTCACTGCCGATGCAACCTCCTACATCTGGAGAAGGGAAGTTTCTAAAAGAAAAAAAATATGTGCCATGAAAGGGTAAAACACCGTCTTCGTGGCGAAGGTATTTCCCCTCTTTATATTTCCTTTTTTTTCACAGAAGACACAGGCGTCTCTTCTCTATCGTATGTTTAATGGTAGGCCCGTGACTGAGCTCTAAACTATAGTCACTCGATGAACAACGTTCGCAACAAATAATAGCACATCTTAAATAGCCGCCAACAACTTCATTTACATTTAATATGTGCCTAAAACTAAACGGACATGTCACAAGCAGTTTCATTACTATAATTGTTTGTCCATTGAAAACAATATCGCATGTCTGCTTCTCGTGTGGCCATAACAAGGTCATTAACAAAATTAAGTGAGTAAATAGTTGTCTCTCCGTACACGTAATTATTTTTACGACGATTAATCGGAATTGGAATTCAGAAAAATCTAAAGTTTTGGGGGCATCAGACTCGGTATAGGAATCAAAAAAATTAGAGCCTATTTTCCGATGCCAAAACCGATTCCTTAACTTATCATTTGTATTTGATTTGAGTTTAAAAAACAACGCCCACTGCTTGTAGTAATGAAATAAAACAATATTTATTGATTTAAAAATTCCAGTAAGACTAAAATATATGGATCACTCCCCTCACAAAAGTGTTTATACATTTGAGAAAATGTAGGCACATTCCATATGTGTTTTTACAATAATCGAGACAAAATAACACTTTCATAGTTAAACATTTAGAGATTTACAAAGAATCAGAATCGGAATCGATAATTGTATTGGATTCGGAAATTTAGTATGTAATCGGTAATTGTATCGGAATCGGGAATATTTTAAAATCGTCACATCACTACAATTAACTATTATTATACAGAAAGCCATACACCTTTATAAGTGGTGACAAAACACGTTTAAAAAGAACGTTATCTATTTTCTTTTTTCCATCAAACCCTTTTTTCATATCAAGTAAAATAGGTTCACCCTCCTTTTTGTTAGAAACATATTTTTCTTTGGTGAGCTGCTTAGCGACATCCGCTACCTAGAAGTCGCACTTGATAATACATTAAAAAATATAATTGTTAACTAAATACGTTACTGATTTTCGTTTGACGAACAAAGAAATTATATATATATATATATATATATATATATATATACATATATATATATATATATATATATATATATATATATATATTTATATATATATAAATCCCCCAAACCTCTGGCGTTGATGGAAGGAATACGAAAACATGTTGCCATTGTTTGAAATGATCTTGAATTGTAGCAAAGGGAGACTGGATTCCAACTATTTCTCATGTGTTATTCCGTGTGACCAAAAAAGAAAAACGGGCCGCAACTTTTATTAGGCCCTATTTCTCAGCGTTTTGTCCGAATAAAATGAAACTTTGGTCATAACTAGTTTATTATGTTAAAAAGCATCACATCAACACCCTAAGACCTTTGGCTTTTTTTTCTCTCCGTTTTACAGCATATGATCGAGGTGGCCTCCATTTAGCATTTGTTTTTTTTTAGGGTCACCCTGTATATCCCCTTTTTGGAAATAAGTACGATTAGGAATATCTGTAGTATAAAATAATCTTTGTTTACTGTGAAATTTTCTATATGTATGAAAACACAAGGTGGGTGGACAATAACATGAGAAATATTTTAGTCCCATGAGTGTTGGGGGGGCATATCAAATATTTTGCTAATCCTATGGAAAAATAAGAGAATAGATGACTATGACTGAAACATTAGTGAAGTATCTTTTTACTAACAGAAAATATTTGAAAATTACCACTACCATACGTTTTCGAAGGTGTTGAAACGAAAATAAGAGGAAAACTCCCAGGAAACGAGCAATTTCAATGATGTGAAGAAGTTACAATTTATAAAAAGTGGGGATCATTTTTCTTTATGGAGTTAACATAAAATACACACCCACTTTATAGTCAACGTGATCATAAAGTAGGTGCACATTTTACGTTTTATTTATATAGAAAACTGATCCCTCACTTCCTTAAACAATAACGTGTGGCGTTAAAGGTAAATGTCAAATAGACCACTACAAAATTAAGACCATAAGCTTTCCAATTAACATTCATTTGTTAAATTCTGAGCAATAAAAGATATCGAACGTAACAAATTGCAAAAATGTATATATATATATATATATATATATATATATATATATATATATATATATATATATAATAGAATAAAAAGAGATGCAGGGTTTACCTGATATAAATTATTGTAAACTTCAATCCAATATAAATATCAGTATTTATATATAGATATTTTTATCTTAACCAAATAATAAAAAAGCTCAATGCACACACACTACAGAGTAGAGCTTATTATATAGAAAAGACCTCTACACTGTAGGTGGAAATTCTCAAACAGATTTAATGTTCGAACGAATACTCCAAAATAAAAACAATTTACAAAGTCATTATTGTGCGGAGTGTCAAAGAATGTTATAATTGCTATTCTTTTCATCACAGTACACAAAACATCAGCAAATTCTATTTGCAGATATGCTAGAATTTGCTGGTTACGGCATTAAATAAAACCGCAATTTATTATAGCAATTAATTGCAATGATGTGCATGCCATTTCAAAAAACGAGAGAAAATATAGGAGATATAAAAATATATTAAAAACAAACAGGGCATAATGTTGCAACTTGCATGAAGACTCTGTAAAAGGTAATCCGAAAGACGATAATAATTATTCAGAAATAATCAAATCCAAATTTAATTCTAGTTGAATACAATTTGTCTGGTTGGAAAATTTTCAACGCAGCTGAATTTATGAAAATTATTGTTGCAGATTATGCAGTAGTCACAAGATAGGTTGATCCCACGTTGAGTGGATCCGAGAAATTATATGGACAGGAAAACAAACACGTCAGCTTGTATTCAATTGGATTTAAATTTGGATTTGATTTTTTTCTAAATAATTTTCATATAAGTTTGCTTACATTACGCTATTTTAAATACAAAATTTGAAAATTCCAAATCGCTGTAAGCAAACTATAGAGTATTTGAAGCTTCTCGAATTTTCGGTTTTTAATCCAAACGCATTTTATTTCCTTTTCCTACATTGAGACGCTGCAATTTCTTCTAATGAGTCAATGGCAACGTAGATTGATAGATTGATATAAAAATCACGGGATTGATTTTGTGCTACGAAACAGATACTGCCAAAAATTGTAAATGTTAACTGAATAAAAGGATTTGTAAAATGGTCAATACTATGAAATTTAGAATATAGACTCTCTCTCTCTCTATATATATATATATATATATATATGTACATATATATATATATATTAAGACTCATCTATATGCAGACTGTTTCATATATATATATATATATATATATATATATATATATATATATATATATATATATATATAATATGCCTGAAACGGCAAACGGACATTCGAAGAAGACTGATCCAAATATGGACGTGAATGGCAATAAAGGCAATAGAGCCTCCAGGGGCTGGCCTTGTATGTGGTCAGGCCATCACAGCCTGGCCCCCAGTCATCAGTGCTGGACTATATAAGGTTCGTATATATATATATATATATATATATATATATATATATATATATACGTTTTTTATAGGCGCAATAGTGCAATACTAGTACTATAAACATTTCTTAAAATACACCGCTTGATAGACACACATTTAAAATGGACAATAATTTGTACACAGATACACACACATATGATGGCAGCAACTCGTTCTCGAGTATTGCAATATCTCTGGCTCAAATGACGCAAATATCAGCGTAACTACCAGCACGTGCCAGACGGTGAACTCTATGAACCTTATATAGTCCAGCACTGATGACTGGGGCCAGGCTGTGGTGCCCTGACCACATACAAGGCCACCCCCTGGAGGTTATATTGCCTTTATTGCCATTCACGTCGATATTTGGATCAGTCTTCTTCGAATGTCCGCTTGCCGTTTCAGGCTACAGCCAGCCTTTTTGTAATCGAGATACACATTTATTGTAAAGTGTGTATTCCATGGCATATCAAGTAATACCTATGCTTGAAGCTTTTTATAGTAAGGAAAAACTTTGCGCTGAGACAATCCCACTCCATAAACAACTGCCAAATTAAACCAAAAAGAAGAGCATGTCAACATCATTGAAACAACCATTCGCTACAGATTTTATATAAGGGGTTTTCTTCTCCTAGAGAGGTTGACTTCACCCCGGCTTACGGAAGCCCTCTCCACCCACCATGCCATTTGATTCATGACTGGGACTTAGGTTGCTAGACACCATAGCATTCTCCACACGCCGGTGGGTCATGCATTCACACTTAGTCTGGGGTGGACGTGTGTTAAAAGCACACAGATGTCTTAGCGTTATACTGTGCTTCTCCCAGACAAATCAACCCCACGGGCCCGTTGTGACCACTGCGACGCAGAAGGTGCTGTGATAAACGCCGTTTAACTGAACCTCCACTGCCTTTTGGGCCAAGGTTCTTTTAACATACACATATACACACATATACACACATACATGCACACATATACACACATACATACACATATACACATATGCGGGCATACATACACATGTGTGTGTGTGGGTGTGTGTGTGTGCGCGCGCGCGCGTGTGTGTGTGTGTGTGTATTGGATGCCAAGGAGGTAACATACCGTTTAATCACTCTAATAGTATTTGATATAAACTGGATACAGATCGTTCCATCACTATGATATAATTTAACTTTGACTTTATTTAAAAGGCTTCTACTTACTTCCAACTATAAGGTATATGCGATCGTGACCACTTATACATAGTGATACTTTTATGACTCATGTCATACTAATTATAACGCCGCGTTTTTCAGGTGATTCTTTACGCGCCGAACTCATCTTGCCTCTGGGTCATCTTTCTGCATCTTACCTTATTCAAACTGTGTGAGGTAACTTCAGGTTAAATTGATTTGCCCGTGCGCATTCCTTGGAGCCTCTGTTGAAGGCATCGGAATGTTAGGCGTTAATTAAGAGCAGGGTGACCGTGACACGAGAATTTTATTAGGATAACAAGAAGGCATTGCACAAAAGAATGCAACTGAGAAAATTATTTTTTTAATCGCTGATGAATTCATAAAATTTACTGAAAAAAAAATGGAGGCGTATTTTAAAAAGTTATACTTTGTCTATGTAGCAGAACACTTAGCGTAAGAATTTTACCGCTTCAAAATTAATTTACTATGCGCAAAACACTTAAATAAATCGAACATTTTAAGTATATCGAATAAATTTTCATAATTGTAAACATCTCTGAATTAATGAAGTCGGCAAGTAGACATGCGTTATGTTCCTTGTCATTTGCAGTAGTTTTACCAGTATGCACATGCGTTAATTAATCAGATTTTAAACGCGGTTTAATTGAACAAATTATTTCTCTACATTTCGGGTAAGCTCAAACGGTAGCTAATGCAGCTGGGACGCTCCATACTTTCATTTTAATCGTGTCTAATGTCAAGTTGGACATTTGTTTTTAACTTTTCAAATTAGTACTATATATATATATATATATATATATATATATATATATATATATATATATATATATATAAGTGAAAGTGTCTGTCGGGCTGTGTATCTGTGTATCTGTGTATCTGTGTGTATGTGTGTGTACATTTCCCTACGCAATAACTCTGTCAATTTAAAATCTACAGACTCTAAATTTGATATACAGGGTACTGAGATTAGGGACCATCGATGTGATCGGTTTTCGGCCAGAAATTTGGCGATTAAGGGGTCAAAGTTCAACGATTTGTCCTTTGAGAACTCTACCAAAATCCTCCGACAATTTTTGGTTTAAGCACTTGAAATTTTAGATATAGGTTCATTGGACATGGATCTATGAGGTATGTGAAAGAGTATTAGGTGATTATTAGCGTAAACATCAGGATTGGTTCAAGGTGAATGATACTGAAATGGAGGCTCTGCTTTATTCAAAGGCCAGGACATTGCATGCTTATCTCGGGGGTGGTTTGGCGGATGATGAGTAAGATCGATTGAGGGACAAGTTTAAGGCAATCAAGCACGAGGTGGACAACAGGTTGCGAAACATGCAGGATGAATGGTGGAGGTAAAAAGCTGAGGAAATAGCCTCAGATTCAAACAACACCAAGGTATTATACAGTCTACTGTGTACGGTTTACGGACCATCCAAATCACCTATCATTCCTCTGCGCTCGAGAGAGATGATGGGGATTTTCTGTGAGACCCTACCGACATTCTTCATAGATGGAGGGAGCATTTCGATGACCTCCTGAGAAGACCTGCTTAGGTTGATCAGAAGTCTGTTAGGTCGATTCCTTGCAAATCTGTCAAGGATATCTTGGAAAGGGTTCTTTCTCTCCAGGAGGTTGAAGCAGCTCTCCGTAAGCTGAACAATGGGAAGTCTCCTGGGCTGAATCGTTTGCATACGAAGATCTTTAAATTTTCTGGATCCAAAATGATGCCACGTTTAGCGGACTTGTTGCAGACTGCTTGGCGAGATGTGTGTGTTCCGCCGGATTGGCGAGATGCATTGATGGTAGTGATATACAAGGGGAAGGGCAGCAGAGATGAATGTGGAAATTATCGGGGCATTTTCTTTGCTGTCAGTAGTCGGTAAGGTGCTCTGTAGGATCATGCTAGACAGAATGCTGGGGCACATTGCTGACAATGTATTGCCTGAGTCGCAGTTTGGTTTCAAAAGATGTCGAGGGGCAATGGATATGATTTTTACAGCCAGTTAACTACAGGAGGAATGTATAGAACAGCAAAAGGGACTGTATCAGATGTTCATTGATTTAACCAAGGCCCTTGATACAGTCAATAGGGATGATTTGGTGGAGATTCTGAAAAAGCTTAGCTGTCCTGGCAAATTTGTAACCATTTTAAAGCTCTTCCACAATGATATGAAGGCTGTGAAGAACGTTGAGGAAAAACTGGCTGATCCTATCTCAGAAGAAAATGTTATTAAGCAGGGAGACATTGCAGCACCCACACTCGTTGCGTTATATTTTACCATGGTATTGCGCATGTCATTCGGGGATTGCTTTGGTGGTCTCTATATTCATTACCAAACTACTGGGCGGGGGTGTTTAATATTAGGCGCTTCAATGCAAGTACAAAGGTACTCACCAAAACGATTCGTGACTTGCTCTATTTCTATATATATATATACAGTCATGATAATATTTATTGACACGGTCAAATAAAAATCATATTTTGTTAATAAAATCTCATAAAATTCACCAGAATCAAAGGTTATTATTTCCTATGAATTTTGAACTGCGCTTTCCGATGCAACAATTGGATTTCCAAAAAATTGAATACTATAAAAATTACAAACGAAATTTCTAAATTACCGTGTTTTCATCTACTACAAGTATAATTACAACACATTCATGCTTGACATGGTTTGGTTACAATTTTTCTAGCCTTATTATGCTTACTTAATGTTAATTTTATAATGATAAGATTTCTAAGGAGTTACACCTCCCCAAATCCACCGTTCCGTCCATCGTAAAGAAGTTCATTTCACAAGGTCACGTTATGAATTTAGATGTTTGAGGGAGAAAAAAGCTACTGTTCGCGAAAGCAGGGTGAAAAATAGTTCGACGTGTCAACCAAGCCCAAAGTGATTGTAGAGGAACAGAGAAGCTCTGGAGTGAACGTGTCTTGACACACAGTTGGTAGACTTTTGAAGAAAGCTGGTTTCAAAGCATGTCACCCGACCCGAATTACGAAAAGACCCCTTTATTGAAACCTGTGCATCTGAAAGCAAGGCTAGAGTTCGTAAAGCGCCATATTGATAAATATGCTGCCTCCTGGAAAAATGCTATATGGTCCGACGGAACGAAATTTAAGATAATCGGCCTTAATAGTGTTTCTTCTGTTTACAAGAAATCTGGCGAAGCCTTCTTGTCTAAAACACCATACCAACTGTGAAGCACGGCGGAGGCGGTTTTATATTTTGGGGATGCTGTCACTTAATCGACGTGAGTACTGAATGCAAGATAATGACCCAATCTATTCGACTAATCTAAGAAATGGCTTGAGGACAACAATATAAAAGTTTTGGAGTGGCCATCCCAGAGCCCGGACCTACACCTCATTAAAAGTTTGTGGAGGATTTTAAAATTGAGAGCAATGGAGAGGAAGCCTAAGGATCTGGTTCAGTTAAAAGATTATTGTCAGAAGGAACGGGCTAAATTTACTGCTGAAAAAGGCTACAAGTCAGTGGAACACTATTATAAACGACTTCAGCAATTAATTTAGGCTAAATCCCATACAATCGAGCATTAGACCTACGATGCCAATGAATCTGAACAAGGGGATTTAAAAATATCCTTTGTGATTCCTTTATTATAATTTTTTTTTAATTCGATTGTTGAGTTGGAAAGAGCAGTTCAAAACATGTATCATACTTTGTGATTTCCTTTTATTTTAACCCTTTTCCGAGGGACATTCAAGACAAAATAAGGTTTTTATTGAACCGTGACAATAATATGATCATGGGTGCATACATATGCATTTGTAAATGTGACTGCATTATATATTCAAGCGACTGAATAGATTTCCTTGAAACTTTACAGAACTTTTGTGCATAATTATGGGAGTGATCTTAGTAACGTTTTGTATTAGAATGCACCTGATAATAACCGATAATCGATAATCGAAACCCTTATTTTAATTTATCTATCATCGATAAAGCCATTTTTCCATGTCGTCGCTTAGCAACAATGATAGAACTATGGGCTGGGAAAATTCGGCTCTGGAAAAGTTTATAGCATGTTATTAATTTTATTTTTATTTTTAATTATTTTTGTTGCATGAGCTGATCTGTAGATTAAAAATCCGCGCGTAAATTTCTTTATATACTTTCATTAACTGTAAAGAATTTTATAGGACTTTATGTACATACTCACATTCGACACACACCGACACACACACACACACACACACACACGAACAAACACACACACTGACACACACACACACGAACAAACACCCACACCGACACACACACACACTTATATATATATATATATATATATATATATATATATATATATATATGTACGCGTTTATGTAAATTTAAAAATAAATATGTATAGACATCGATAAAAGAATAACATAACATTCAGAAAGGTTATAAATTCTACAAAACAAAGCCATTCTTCACATAATGTGATCAGCAATTGTAAGTTCATACTGTGGACAGAGTCCGAACACTTCCTGTTATATTTTATCTTTAGCCATGCCTTTACTTTGTACATTGGACTTCCGAACTGACACAGCACGACGTTTGATAATGAATGAATTGTAACTTTTTGGGATACGGTGTGAATTATTATGATCCAACAAATTATGTCCATCTACTCCGAAGCCAGTAATTTTCTAGGACAAAGCACTACATAACTTCGTACATAGTTCCCCGTTTTACATGACAAAAAGGTAGACGATCTTCGACAATATAGAATTAAAGACGAAAATCTACTCCTAAAATCTACGTAATAGAAATCAAAGTGTCTCATTTATTATTTATACAAGGAATGAGCAAACACTTGATATTTTTCTTGTATTATAATATAACACTGAATTGCTAGCATGTGTATGTATATATGTGTGTGTGTGTTTGTGTGTGTGTTTGTGCGTGTGTGTTTATGTGGTTCTGTATTATATATCGTCATATATACACATTTATATATAAACATAATATGTTAATAATGGTTGCAATTCTAATTTTGTTCGTGTTACTCATATTCAATAATAACCAGAAGGCAACAATCAGAACCACAATGAAAATAATAAAAAAGAAAAAGAAAAAAAAATGAGGGAAGGGGAAATGAAGGCGACGAAGAAAAAAACATACCGACATTAAAGAGACGCATTATATCATAGTATGCATTAATAAATAAGCTGGTATTAATAAAAAAGTAAAACATTCTTTATTTTGTATACCCTCTATTTTAAATTGACGTCATGGTACGATGAGCCCAAAAGGCTAAACGTGATTTCCAGCATTTGGAAAAACAAGAAAAATATGTAAAAAAATAAAATATGCTTAATAGATGTATGGAGGAAGCGAATCATGGAGTGTTAATCTTAGAATTTGATGATTACAATAACATTATTATTATTATTATTATTATTATTATTATTATTATTATTATTATTATTATTATTATTATTATTATAACAATAATATTAATAATAATAAGAACAAGAAGAAGAAAAAGAAGAAGAAGAAGAAAAATGAACCGTGTTGTAGTATTAATGTGATTATCGAAATACCGTTTAGCATATGCCAATTCTATTAATAATGTAATCACGAACCTGTATATTAACTGCATTCTAGTAGAATAATTTACAGATAACAGCTAAAATGAATAAAAATACAACACTAATAATAATAATAATAATAATAATAATAATAGTAATAATAATAATAATAATAATAATAATAATAACAATAATAATAATGATAATAATATAAATAATAATATTTCTAATAACAATGACTGGAAAAATACAACGTACAGCAATAATGAAAACAGCTGAAATATTAAGAAAAAACGTGAATATGGAGACTAACACAGACGTACGAAAAGCGGAGACCCGAGAAGCTACTACAGAGACAAAACATTAAGCGCTACATGGAAGCAAGAACATTGAAGCTGCATACCTATATTCTCCAACCTCACTTCCGTCAATCATTCCCACACCAATACCCCCTCCCCCGAAAAAAAGAGCGAGACCAAATAGCCAAGTAGTCAAGGATGAAGAAAACACCAAGGAGTGAGCATTGACCAGACCTGTACTGTATAAGTGCGAAGAGAATCGGAACCTTGGGGAAACATATTGCCACTCAAATTCCAGTAAATAGCAATAAGCACTGCCAAAGATAAATCAATGGAAAGCAGCTGTTTCGATAATGCAAATACATTTGCAAAAAATATAGAAAGAGGTGGGGAGTACTGGAAAATATGGGGAGACGTGTTGTCACTCTGCTTCCAGGAACACCACAGGCTCCAATCAATGAGATCTTTATAACCTGTATGAAAGCTCCTTGTGAGCCTATGATAATAATAATGCTGCTGCTACTACTACTACTACTACTACTACTAATAATAATAATAATAATAATAATAATAATAATAATAATCTGTGTGTGAATGAATAAAATGAATATATACGAAATAATTGTAGGAGCACTAGAAGTTGTTCTAAATAGCATGGACAAAGATCTAAGAAAAACCTTAATCAAGAGGAAGACTGCCACTCTAAAACAGACATCAATGTTGAACACATCTAAAATATTATGGCAAACACTTGAATGTGGAAACTAAACCACATAAAGTAAAAACGTTAACCGCTAATACAGAAACTGCAATAGAAGTAAAAGAAAACTATAGTGAAACACCACATGGAAACGAACAAGAAATATGGAATCACAAAAGTGTGCGTAAACGACATCTCTTCTAAAACGAATGTAGTCTCAGCATTGACCGACACCGCGCCAAATATTCAAGAAAGATCAAGGTACACGGAATTTCCAAGGAAAGAAAAACAGTTGCAACTGGGCGACTGAAAAGCAAACTGAGACTTTAAGAAGCCACCCCAATTTCAATTACTGTCAATGGTCACCGCCGGCGAGAAGTCAATCCCAAGTGGCTTTTGCAACGATACAAGTTGGTTTGTAAACGGTATCGAAAAATGTGGAGAGTGCTGGAAACCTAGGAAGATTGCTCTTACCCAGACTCAGTGAACACCACTAGTTTATGTCAATGAGTAATATCTGGTGGCTTGTTTAGGGACTCCTAGTGAGGGAACGATAATAACAGCAAGGACAGCGACACTAATACTACTACTACTACTACTACTACTACTACTACTACTACTATTAATAATAATATTATTAATAGTAGTAGTTGTAGTAGTAGTGTTGATGTCGTTGTTGTTATTATCGTTATCTCACTAGGAGTCCCTAAACAAGCCACCAGATATTATTATTATTATTATTATTATTATTATTATTATTATTATTATTATTATTATTAATAATAATAATAATAATAATAATAATAATAATAATAATAATAATAATAATAATAATAACATAAACAAGTCGTAGAAGAAGAATGGAGTAAAAAATATCGCTGTAGTGACGAAATTTGATGTATGTGTCTCTAAAGCGACGAATAAAAAATATATTCGCTTCTTAACTTTAAATTGTATATTAATTTTAATATATTATATCAGTCTAATATTTTAAGCTGCATTACGTGTGAACTCTCGTATTAATCACGTTATTTGCAACCCATTGCCACCTGTAGTATGATTTGCAATAATAATAATAATAATAATAATAATAATAATAACAATAACAACAACAACAACAATACTACTACTACTACTACTACTACTAATAATAATAATAATAATAATGATAATCTATATATAAATACGAAAGTGTGTGTGATCCGTTGTATCACGCTTACATCTGTGTCGTTTAATTGTTATGTTCCTCTATTTCTTTTCATGAATAATTTTATCAAGAATTTGCATAAGTGTTGGTTTCGATTTCTGTGGGTTTTAGACAAGATTAATTCGCCCTAAGGATTTGGTTTAAAAAAAAACTTAGCACACAAGGCAGTGGAGGTCCAGTTATGTCGGACAGGACACGCGCCATTCATCAGAGCATCGTCAGCGTGGCAGTGGTCACAACATGCACGTCGGTTTATTTGTCTGGGAAAAGAACAGTATGAAAGTAAGACAGTAGGGTGCTTTCAACACACATCCACACCAAACATTGACCACATTCATATATATATATATATATATATATATATATATATATATATATATATATATATATATATACAGAGAGATAAATAGATAGATAGATACACAAGGAGAGAGAGGAAGAAAGAAAGGACATAGAGAAATGCAGAGGGAGATGAGGTGATATACGCAAAATGCAAGCACAGGTATGAATTAACAGTCACACATACGCAGGTACACACGCACATATATATGTATACTATGCATAAATTTATATATATCTATTTATCTACATATATATATTTATATACACACACACACACACACATATATATATATATATACATATATATATATATATATATATATATATATATATAATATTTTAAACTAATACCGTTATTTTTTACCATTTGACCCATTAATATTGCAACAAAACCTAGTGGTTAACATTCATATTGTAAGTACGAACAAGGAGATTATATTATATTAAAACCCTTGGAATTGAAGTCTTCAAGATTAATTATAAATTATTTTAATGTCTATTGTCCATATGCAAAAGTAAATGCATTTTAAAATTTTAAACAGCGGTTGTTCCTGTAATTCTAGGAACAAGAAATATTAAAGCATTAGTTATTATCTCTGTAAAATTTCTCTTCGTCAAATTTTACCAACAAACCTATATACTTTACGATGTGCATATATCCGTTTCTGGGCACTTTGCCCAGGACATATATTGAAATATATTTTGCAAACATTATACACACATACAAGTAGCAGTTACGCATAAAAAATATAAACATCGCTAACCTGTATGAAAGTAAAAGTATATATATATATACATATATATATATATATAATATATATATATAAATATAAATATATATATAAATATATATATATATACGCATACACAGAGCTAACTTTATCTAAATAACACATTAGAGGAGATAATCTCAATCTATATACTTATATACTCTGTACTATATATATATATATATATATATATATATATATATATATATATATATATAAAATTTTATTTTAAAAAATATAATTATCCAATACTTCAAACACTATATATATATATATATGTATGTATGTATGTATATATATATATATATATATATATATATATACATATATATACATATATTAAAAGAGCAGACAATATATGTGCATGTGTATCTTTTTTCCGTCTCTCTCTCTCTCTCTCTCCCTCTCTCTCTCTCTATATATATATATATATATATATATATATATATATATCTGTATATATATATGCATATATATAGAGATAGAAAGATAGATAAATAGATAGATAGATAGGTATAGATATACATATATTCACTGACATTTCAGAATATATTCAGATTGCGTATTGTGTATTATAATCAAATCAAGACCCATAAACATATTAGAATCAATATCTATAAGACAATCTTAATCAGACAATGAAGCTAAATGTGGGAGATACTTTATCTCTCTCTCTCTCTCTCTCTCTCTCTCTATATATATATATATATATATATATATATATATATATTAATATATAAATATATATGTACATATGTATATGTATATATGTGTGTATGTATAGATGTGTATATTTATGGATGCGTGTGTTGATATATATATATATATATATATATATACATATATATATATACATATATATTTAGTACTTATATAATAAAAAATGTGTAGCAATATGGCGGCATTTGCATTCAAAGATGCACAGGCTTTAAGATGGAAACTAGGTGAGAGTTGAAAGAGGAGAAAACGAATACCGAAAATGGGCGCCTGCGTGCGAGATCAAAGTAAAACATGATCGATGCCGACGTATTTTCAAAGCGAACGTGAATGTAAAAGTAGGTTGGATAAAAAAAAAAATTGAGCCAAACAAACGCGTCGAAAATCGGAACGACTGGCGGAGATTATTAAAGGAGAAGTTCAAATAATATTACGCATCAAGACATAGACTCACATTTAAAGCAACGCATTTTAATACATATTCAAATACGTGCCATGGGACACGATGATTCGTGCAATCGATTGTAAATAGAGTAACAATTAAATTGACATGTGCATTAAAGTACGTCATGTATATATATATATATATATATATATATATATATATATATATATATATATATGTATGTATATTTCTCTCTTTTTTGTTTTATTTTACTTCAGTCGAAGTTCTCAGAAATCAAGAGACTCCCTGCCCGGGGCTAACACTTGAACTCTATATGAGATACGTAGATATTCGAATATTCCATTTAACTTCTTTATCTCTCAAACACTGAGTTAGTAAAGAAATTGAGAACATAATTTTCCTCTCCCCAATTAACCATTTTCATACGTTGCTGTATATCTTTCATTTTGGTCTCTTGGTCTTACTGGATTCCAGGACAAGAATTTATCTAGTCTGGTTGAGTATCCAGCTTTGTGCTATTTCTTGAGGGAACATGACTTGGAGAAGGTGCGACATTCCTTCAAAAAGCTAATGGGGGTAAGCCATAGTGAGGAGATCTTATTTGGGCAGCTAATACAATGTGATTTTGTATATTTGGTCAGGATTTACTTCTACGGAAAAAGTATCCTCATGCCAGATTGTTCTGACAAAAGCCTGTCCAGAGAGACCTTAGACACTCGAGGACAGTTTCTAGTAGGCATTCAACTTCTCTACAGTAGGCATTACCCTAGTTAAGCAATGATTAGCATCATCAGTACTAAAATGGGTGGTTACTTTGAAATCCGTTTTCTGTATGTGGTATCTGCTTAACTCGGCAATCGTCCTGGACATCTCCTTGTCACTGAACTCATGGTTTTCTTATTCACGAGAGGTGTGGATGGAGAGTGTACCACTCTTACCTCATAATTACCCGCTTAAACTTTCTTAGACCGTAAATTTCGTGAATTTCTCCACTGCTTATAGAGCAATGCTTTCTATTTAAATGAATGTCTTGGCTGCTCATTTGCATGCATGTATACAGTCTCTTAGCAACTCAGCTTTGCAATTCAATGAAATAAATTTTAGTTTCAATATAATTATATATATATATATATATGTATAAATATATATATATATATATATTAAGAAAGAGAGGCAGAAAGAGACAGAAAGAGAAAGAAGGGGGGAAACAGACACAGAGAAATGGAGTAATAGATAGATAGATAGATAGATAGATAGATAGGTATGTAGATAGATAGATAGAGAGATGAATAAAGAAATGGGAACATACAAAGTTAATGCATAAAAATAATAATACCTGTCTTTATATTTATAAAGCTTTGCTCATTTCGTATTTCATTGAAAGCTACATAATATAAGGGAAGGTTAGCAGGTATATTTTGCTTAGTGGTGGAATAAATATGTTGTCTAAGATTTGGACAATATTGACCGATCTTTTACTCCCTGGTTAGACGTAGCATATCCTCATTTATATAATGTTCATGCAATACTGATTAACATGCGATAATTAACACACACACACACACACGCACACACACACACAAACACATAGTTATGCTGATGTGGAGACGATATAAAGAAATATTTTATTATCTCTCGATGGCTCCGTTTGTAAATATTGCATGAATAGCAGGGTATCGTTTTCGAAACGATCGTACATATAAACACGATTTTGTCATGTTTCATCGTATGAAAATTTGATTGATAATTTCACAATTAATTATCTCTCACTTTTTATTATACAGCTCCATTACCCCTTATTGAGATTATCATAAATTCAATACACGTTTAATATATTATACTGAGATTTTCTTATTTAGATCCTGCCTATTATAGTCTATAATATATATATATATATATATATATATATATATATATGTATATATTTGTATACATATATATATATACATGAACAAAATTAAAACGATATCCCTAATACAAATCAACAAATTAATATTAATGTTAGCCATCGATCTTTTAATAAAGTACATACATATATCGGCACTACTTCACTATTCACTATTTATTTCGATTAAGAAAAGAATATGAATAGCAAACCACATTTATTCTTTTAACAACCCTAATTATAATAACCAAGAAATTAATTCTAACAATTACCCCTTTTCAATCAAATGGACTATCAGAAAAAAGGGTAAGTCTTATACTCCAGGCTCTAAGTCATGCCGCCTCGGTACGACCGAAGCTATAACTATAATTCCATCCCCTCAATGTTACAATATAATAAATTCTAAAAAAGAACTGATATATTTCTGTAAACATAAGTCCAAATTTAATTATGGTAATTTTGAAATTATCTAGCTATTAATTTAACCTTTCATATATATATATATATATATATATATATATAATTTTCTATTACATATATATATTTCTACAGACTTTCTTAATTCTTTATAACTTAATAATCCTTTATTTAAATTCTTTATTTCTTCTATATTTCGTCATTTTTTATCTGCAATTTCCGTTTTAATGTTTAAATATCCCTATCCTACACATCCTGCTGATAAATTAATTCTTAAGTAATAACTTGCACATTTCAGATGACCCTATTTTTGGTCTATATTTTTGCCAACTCTCAACGTCATATTGCCTGGTTCATTTTGACATTAGCTTCCCTATTTTAAATTTAATTTAACCACCATTTCATTTTTTGCTTCTTCTTCACTCATTTCTTTCATTAATTTTTCTTAATTACTCCTTGCCTCGGCAAACGAGTTTTAAATTACTTTCATTTTTTTCTTTTAATAATACTATTGGACTTCTTTCCACTTTTCCTTGTATCTATTTCTGAATAATTCCACGTATTTTTTTCCGTTTGGATTATTTTTAACCAGCTTCCAATAACGTGATTTCCTTGGAATTTACTTCTGCGAATGAAAATTTAACTAACTTTCTGGGATTTGCATTTTTGGATTTTACCGTCATTGAGTACTATACCCTTCACCAGACTATATACTCACGTGAACTCGCTTCTTTCTTCACCCTATTTTCTCTGCTTCACTTTTTGTTATAAAGTAAGATCTTTGAGTTACTTATAGTTTCATCAAATACTTTTGCAAGCAAAATCCGATCCTGCATTTTGCCAAATGCTTCCCTCTGATGAGAAGGACTATCAACTTATTTAGTGTTTCCTTTTCAAATTAAGTATGTTTTTAACTCTTTTTCAAAGAGATTTTTACATGGTATTTAACTACTTGCTCTTATAAGTTGTGATACAACGAAACAGTACTGTATATTGCGGACATATATATATATATATATATATTTATATATATATATATTTGTCATCAATATATATATATATATATATATATATATATATATATATATATATATATATATATATATATATATATAGCACATCCCCGAGATACGGCGTTAAAAATTAGTAGCAAAAATACAATGCTGTTTAAAATAAACATGTATATAATCAAATAATATTATAAATAACAGGGCACGGCGGGACAAATACTGTACAAGTGCCGGAAAAATATCGTATTTTACACCATAAAATGAAAAATCTGTATCCGGTAGCCAACGTATATCCCGGAGTTCTAATATATATATATATATATATATATATATATATATATATATATATATATATATATATATATATATATAATGGCACAAAAACTATCAGAAATGTTATATGAAATGTTTTAGATGCGAATTCCGATGCATTTAAAGAAGCAACTGATACAACTTGTAAAAAAAACAAAAACAAAAAAAAAAAACAGAACGTATCGAAATAGCGGGAGAAACTCGTGACGTCTTTTTTTACCGAACAAATCTTCAGCATGATTGGTTCATGCAGTGCGCATATTTCACGGAATTGAAGGTTGCAGACTCGCAGACGCCAAAATCTCTGAGTCAGTAGGAGAGGCGGTCGTGCAACAAGCAAAAATAAAATGAACGAAGCATCAAAAGGAACCGCCATATTGAAACGGACTATTTTCTTTTGTAGACTCACAGGTACGCACACATGCGCACAACGCACACGGAAGTGGCGTTCGTATGAGTGTGAGATATTTAAATTATATAGATACGGACCGAAGGCAAGAGTTTGATAGATAGATAGATAGATAGATAGATAAATAGATAAATAGATAGAGAGAGAGAGAGACAGACAGACAGACAGACAGACAGACAGAGAGTGAGAAGGAGAGACATAGTTAGAGAGAGAGAGGGAGAGAGAGGGATTGCATGCCATTTATGTAACGGGGTAGAAATATACAAAAAAAGACGGGTAAGCGACACGCATATACATAAAAACCGACTGTACTGGCGCTGACTTTGTCGTGTTTATAACAAAGGTAAGAACGCGGAAAAACGTAATATCTACAGAGACGCTACGGAAACTGGGCCATTTTTTTTAACCAGTCGCCATTAATTCAAAAAGATTAGATGGAGGCTGTCGCTATCAACGCATATGACAGCAAAAAGCCGCATGTAAATTGCTGACGTGCTAAATTATTTAATGCACTATATATCTCTATTTTTCTCTTTACTATTATGTAAAAAGAACTTTGCGTTTATGCATCTTTGTGTATGTGTGTCTGCGAATGCCTTCCCAATAGACTCGAAAATAGCTGGATCGATTTTTATGAAATTTCAAACGACGATATATTATTTGCTTGGTAATGTTCTTAGATAGGTTTCTGTGAGAACGTCTTCAATGAGTATTTATAACAGACAATTTTAATAATCAAATGAAAGAAAACATTTTGACCAAAGTTAACATCTTCCACAGTCTAACATCACAAGTGGGTTTGAGACATTTTATTACCACAGAAGCTGAAAGGCTCAGTATATAAAATCAGCAATAGGTTATTTGATATTAAAGAGGTCTCTTCGAAATGATTGTTTCTTTTGAAAGCACAATTTCACAAAGATACTTGACTTTTATTTCATTTAAAACTGGCATGCAAACCATTATCACTGCACAACCTGTAAAGCCAGGTATATAAACTAGACAACCTATGAAAATGGCACATTCGAAATTTAAGTTTCTGTTAAAGCACAATTAATTCTTGACATGTGTGTTTTAAAATTTAATGAAAGCTATTACATATCAACATATTTTTTATTAAACACTGGGTTCTCTACAGTGCAATGTAGACTATAATATACTGGGAACTAAGTACATTGCGATAATCAGCATTTGATTATAAAAAAATATGGAATTTCATTGACTTCGATAACAATAATAGTGTGGGTGTGTGAAACATACACTCCGGGCAAAGGAGGGTCACTCTGCTAGTATATACCGTATATTTTGGCGTATAGGTCCAGCGCCAGATAAGACGAGGTACAAAATGGGAGGAAATACTTATTAATATACCATATATCGGTTGGATAAGACGACTACTAAATAACAAAACCATGTTTGTTTAACGTGGGCCACAAATTGAAAAACCCGGTATCTTATAAAATATGTTTTTAAAGATGATTTGTTTCACTTTAAGGATCGTTATATATATATATATATATATATATATATATATATATATATATATATATATATATAATGAAATCGGTTTTTTCCTCTATAAAAATAATCTTAATACGAATAAAAACATAACTATTATCAGTCGAATTGATTCAATATTGTAAATTCTCATAATAGTTTCGAAAAGGTTCGCCTTCTCATGCAAGTCGCTGTACTAGTGGTAGGCGGATATATACTCAGTACCGGCGCAAATATGTCAGAGTATATAATTATCGCTAACGACCCCTATTATTTCATTTTCATCTGGCGAAAATTTATATTTTTTGTACACTTCACGCTCGACTGGAATAATAACTGGTGTCTTTCTCTATAACTACCGGGTTTATTGGCGATTGTATTAGCTATTTTCAGTTATTTCTTTATTATTTCATATTTGGCTGAAGTTTTATAAACATGGCGCCCGTACAAATTGTTCGTGCTGGAATTGCAATAATAGAAACACCATTAAATTGTGCATTCCCGCTTGGCTACATTTTTCGCGCATGCACTGGTAATGCACTAATTATTTTTTTTCTATAAATGTTGTTTTTTTACTATGAGGAAACAAGTGTTCAGCTATAGTTTGATGACATGCTGTGCCACAATTATACACTTGGTCAATACTTTCTTTACCCAAATAGTTTTTAAGTATGCTTTGAAAGTAAATAATATTTCCGATTTTTATACAAAGGAGGACCTATTCTATAAAAAGACCAAGATAATTTTAAGTTGTACTGTATCTTTTGTTGTTTTCAATAAATGCTTATTGTTTTTAAATAAACGAATAGAATGGTTACAAAATAGCGAGCCTCTTCATGTTAAAACAAGTATTAACAACTTCTCTGCATCAGTAGCAGACGTTTTTTTAACGAATTCCGTTCAACGAATCAGTATTACTTGCAAGTATTTTATTACATAAAATTTAGAATGCTTATTTGGAAGGATACACTTCTTTACAAGATTTTGTTTTACCATGACGATGAACATATTTCAAAAGCAATCTTTGGTAGTGTTTGTCTAAACTTTCCTTTTCCCTTGCTTTATACATGGTCAGTTATATGTATGAGTTTAATCAGTAGGCTCCCAGCACTGTCTCTATATATTAGCACCAAAATGCACAACAACAAATATTGTGAATCCGTAGGATTTATAAAATAACACAACGAGTACTCCATTTCATATGCATATAAGCTTACAAAAATCATTTCCTATTGATGTGTACTTTTTGTCTGAATGCGGATTCGATTCGAACGAACACCAAACAACCGCAGGTTATGATTTTCCAACTTTCGCAATAGCAAATATCAGATTTTCTAGTCAAGAATACGTTTTCCAAACAAGTTCTATTTTTATCTGAATGATAATTACCTGCCTGAACTATTCAACTTGAAAAGTAGGGCTGCCCTGGGATCAAAATTCAAAAATGTGTCCGACTGGGTCACCGGATTTATATGTTGGATAACTTTTTACGAATACGCATGCGTGGTTCATACACGTCCAAAATCCATTTTGTTAAGAATAAGTAAGGTTGAAAAAACTTTTTAAAGATCGTATCAAGTTGGCTTAATGGTTATTGTACTTGACTCACTGCTTTTAGGTTTTAGTTTTAATCCCAGTTCGAGTATTGTGTTTGTTTTTGTTTTTTTTTTGCTTACAAAAAGTGAATTGTTTAGAAAAGAAACATATTACTCGCATGCACATGACCCAGTTTCTGTATGAATTACAATATTATATTTATACGTAGTTTACGATCGTGCAATACCGCGCAGGCTGCTTATATACTTATTAAATATGATTGGTTTTCTGAGAAATGTAGACCAACTGTACTACAGGCGGTTGATTTTCTATCCTGGCTTAAAGTAGTTTCTAATGTAGCCGTACAAAATAGCTGTGATACGATGAAATCGTCTGTCTCTTGATGATTATAAATGGTTCCTTTCTTGGGCGGAGAATATCGTAGAACTAAACAACAAACTGCCCCTTGTATAAAAACAAGTCCTCTTTGTGAAAACAAATAAGGCTTAGGCGTTTGGGCAATTTTTAATTCTTGTAATTTATCATATCCATCTCAGCAGCATCCAAATAGTGTGAAATAAAGAAGGGTGGACTGTCGCCTAGCCGTAATAGTTTCAATCCCGGTTGGGGGTAAATACTAGTCTAAACGTATTAAAGAACTGTACTACTGCGAAATATTATGTCTGTTGATGATACGTGTGTGTGTTTGTGTGTGTGTGTATGTGTGTGTGTGTTTATGTGGGTGCGTGTGTGGCGGATTCTCTCAGATGATGAATGAGGGTTCAGTAAGCAGTTCTCAGTGGCTTCTAAGCTCTGTGATACTGGATGTATAATCACAATTTTGTACACGTCCTGCACACCCGTCAGCATATAGTGAATTGCATATGCTCATCGGTCAAAGATAATGCTGCTTTGCTTCGTGCTTTGAAATTACAGTTAGATACATATTCATTTTTTGGTTGATTTTTCTGGTGCTTTATTTTCTGACCCTAATAAAACACATCTTCCTCCATTCGCTGCGATTCCCTGCTGAACTCTCCAATGAGCTCAGATAAATTTCACAACACTTCAGGTTGTCGTTTAGTTTATCCATGTAACGAAGTAATGGACGGCCAGAATTTGTAAGTCGCCAATAAAAAAAAAGTTGCTTAGGAACGCTTGAGTCACCCATTCTCACAAGATGTGCCGATCAACGCATTTGTATCCTGAACAAAAATGATTCAATAGCAGTGGTTTCACACTTCTCCAGTAATTAACCATTTGGAACACAATCCTGTCATCCAACATTGCAAACAGACCGCATATATATCATATGGAAGGAATCAAGCTGATTTATATGCTTGCGATACAAGGTCCAAGTTTCGGCACCATACAGAAGAATAGGCAGAACAACAGATTTGTAGACTGTCACCTCCACTTTTAGAGACACATCGTGGTTGTTCCAGAGTCTGTGTCGCAACCTACCAAATGGCTAACTAGATTTATTAATTCTACTTTGGATGTATTTTTCAAATTTAGCATAATCATACACAACAGATCCGAGGTATGTAAAAGAAGATACTGTTTTCAAAGCTTTACCATCAACATATACAACTGCTTGTGAAGAGGGCGTAGCGTTTTGTTTCGGCTGTATCCACAGAAACCCTGGTTTTGGACCTGGGCCGTTGTTGGTTAAATAACCTATCACTTGTTCGGCACTAAAGAATTCCACTTACTGAGGTGTTCTTGAAAACTGTCTCAAGAATCAGTAAAAAGAATAGAGCAAATAGGATCGGGGTAAGGACATATCCTTGCTTAGTTCCATCCGACACTTCAAATGGTTTACTTTTTTCACGGCTATATCGTACTGTCGCCACCAGTCCCTAGTGAAAGGAGACAGTAACATTTAACATCGTGTCTGGAATACTGAGCCTCCCCAAAACAAGGCACACCTGGGCAGAAGATCATGTCTACTGAGCGTGTTCCTGCCCTAAAACCACGCTGCGTTTCTGGGAGCACAGGTTTACAAATTGATCCATTGAGATTACACCAGCTAGAGTTATACCAACAACGGATAAAAGAGATATTCCTCTATGGTTATCACGCTCATACATATTTCCTTTGTGTTTAAACAGGAGAACAATTGACGCGTCTGCTAACTATTGTGGCACGGGATCAAGTTCCCATATTAAGGAAAACAGGGCACATAGTCTCCTATTCAGATGATGGCTTCCGCATTTGCATATTTCTGCAGATATGGACTCATCAGCTTGCGCTTTACCATTTAAATGTTGCGTTACAGTCCATTCAGTCTGCTATAGGAATGAAATGTAAGCAAGTCCCTCGTTTGCTGGCCCTGAGGAATATCATTAATGACTCCCCGATCGACTTTCGATTTTCTGTATAAAATATTTGAAAAGTGTTCAGCCAAGCGCTTAGTAATTTCTTTCTTATCCCTGAGGAGAATGCATTCCGACGAAAATATTTGAGATGTCCATACCTGAAATGGAACCAAATACACCATAAGTGCTTTGGTAGAATAAATTAAAATAACTTTTATCCGTCGCATCTTGTAAGGCCTAAGCTTTCAGCTTCCAAAAGTTTTGTTTCATTTTCCGGAGCCCAGCTTGTGCCAACCTTTTTGTCTTTCAAAAAATCCTGCGTTTCTCTGAAGAATTTTGTCAGTAATCAACACTTGATGGGTTTGGTGCATGTTATTGAACAAATGGAGGATAGTAAGATGATTTTCATCAAACGGATCTCGGTTCTTCCTTCGTGCTATAATAGCTGTTTTTCGTTCAGGATTCGTTTCGTTATCTTTGTGTGTGTTCTTATAATCCAAATCGCAGTGAACATATTTCTTCCATGTATTTTGTTTTTGTTCTTGATTTGTATGGATGTCCATGCATCTGCACCTGATGACGAGGTAAGAGCAAGTCACTACATTTTATGTCAGCATTTATAGATCTCTCACTATCACTTTGATTAAAGTTTAATGTACAAAAGTCAAGAATCATGGTTCAATTATTATTTAAAAACAAACATTCCTTACAAACATATCCATGTCTTTAACAATAAAGTAACATTGATTGTATTAGCTGAGACTTGCTGTTTGTGCGATATTAAAACTTTTGAAAATCGTATGCAGTTTTAGGCTGTATAAAAGTGTAAAATTTGGTACAATCTAATGTTCTTTTCTAATCGGATTCTTGATGCTCGACTTTTCATACCCATCAGACGCATTAAAAATATGTAAATGGGAAACTACGTAGAAATATCGAGTGAGTTCGATTGAAATTTAAAAATTATCCGTCCAGCTGTTTCAGGGTATTTTACGTCACGAAGTATACACACACACACACACACACACACACACACACACACACACACACACACACACACACACAAAGGCAATATACCTTTTAGGCATCAATATATATATATATATATATATATATATATGTATATATATATATATATATATATATATATATATATATATATACATACTAGCCAAGGTACCCGTCGTGGACTGGGTTCAAAAACAGCCTACAGAGAATTGACTCTTATTTATGAAAGTATGATTGGTTATGAAAAGAAAGGGTTGTACCCAGACACACGCACAGACACACAGACACACACGTTTACGTATATATATATATATATATATATATATATATATACATACATATATATATATATATATATATATATATATATATACTAGCCAAGGTACCCGTCGTGGACTGGGTTAAAAAACAGCCTACAGAGAATTGACTCTTATTTATGAAAGTATGATTGGTTATGAAAAGAAAGGGTTGTACCCAGACAGACACACAGACACACACGTTTACGTATATATATATATATATATATATATATATATATATATATATATATATATATATATATATATATATATATACAATTGAATTTACCAAAATGATCCAAGAATGTAAAATTAAAGTAAATTATAAATATTAAAAAATTAACATTTGTAAGATTATTCCCGCAAGATATAAAAGATCGGTAAAACCAAATAGGAAATACAGCTTATAATGTGAGCAAACAGTTAATAAAATGTGTTTAAAAACACTTTGAAATGAGTTAAAAATATATTTAATCTGAAAAGGAAACACTAGATAAATGGATAGTCCTTGATCCGCGGAGTTTCGAAGAAATACTCTCCTTCTCACCCAAGGGTAGGAATATGCAAAATACGGGATCGGATTTTGCATGCAGAAGTATTTGATAAAACAACAAGTAAGTCAAAGATCTTACTTGCAAACAAAATGAGTTAAGCAGAGGGAATATGGTAAAGAAAAAGGTGATTACACATGAATGGATAGTCTGGGGGAAGATATAAAATCCAGTGACGATAAAATCCAAATGTAAAACTTCAAGAAAGTTAAAAGAATTTCCATTTGTACAAGTAAAATCCAACGCAATTCCATAATTGGAAGAAGATGGTCCATAATAATCCAAAGGCAGAAATCCATGGAATAATTCACAAAAATGTGTACAAGGAAAAAAATAATATTAATAAAAGAAAAATAAGATGCGCTTTTCACTCTATTGCGAGACATAACTATAAATAAAAAAGATCTAAGAAGAGAAAGGAGAAAAAATACATAAAAATAAAAAAGTAAACAAATGATAAAGTTAAATATAAAATATAAAATAAAGGGAAACAAAAGTCAAAATGACCCAGACAGGAAATGTTAAAGTCGCGAAAATATATATATAGTGTTAAATAATATAGGTCAACTGAAATGTACAGGTCATCACTTAAACAATGTTAGCAAGAGTTGTTAAACGACACTAAAAGGAAAATAAAAATATATAAATAAATATATATTATAAATAAATAGAAAATAAAGAATAAATAAATAAATTAAAAAATATAATAAAAATAAAATAAAAAATATAATATATAATATAAAATGAAATAAGATAAGAATTAGAGGCGACATGGCTTAGAGCCTGGAGTATAAGACTTAACTTTTTTATAATAGTTCATTTGATTGAGAAGGGAGTATTGTTAGAGTTAAGTTTTTTAATTAAAGTGGTTAGAGAAGTTCCTTGATTATTATTAGAATTATGGTTGTTAAAAGAAGAAATATGGTTTGATATTCTTTTCTTAAATACTGTTGAATAGCGCCGATATATGCATGCACTTTATTAAAAGCTCGAGGTCTGGTATTAATATTAATTTGCTGATTTGTATTAGTTAAATAGTTTGAATTTTGTTCATAGTGTTTTGTCGGTTCTGCACAACCGAAGCTATAACTATAATTACTTCCCCTCAAAGTAACAATATAATACATTCTAAAAATGAACTGGTCTCTTTTTGTAAACATAAGTCCAAATTTAATTATGGCAATTTTGAAATTCCATAGTTATTACTTTTACCTTTTATATGGATATAAAATATTTTTCATTAACTTTATCGTTTTTCGACACAATTCTTAATACTTTATAATTTAATAATCCTTCATTTTAATTCTTTATCTCTTTTTACATGTCGGTTTGTTATCTGCTTTTTCTGTTTTATTCTTAAAACTTTCCTATCTATCTAATATATCAACCCACAATTTCATAACTTGTATGCATATTTACTTAACTTTTACAATAAACTGCGTCAATCGCGTTATTGCAGATAAGTAAAATATCAATATTTCACTAATTATATGTCACAAATAAATAAAAATTGTAGAATCAAATGACTGCTTTAAGGTTAGTTATTTCCAAAAGTTTTATTCAAATTCATACTATATTTACAAAGTTATGACACTTTATTCTTAATCAAGGAATGTCCACTGCCCATCGCTTTATTCGAGGTCACTTAACATGTTGTATTAGGGCAAAAATACAATGTCTAATCATGAAAACTTTACTTTTTTATTATATTTTTCTGTTAAAGAATAATAAACAAAAGCATCAAATAAATTAATTATTTATCGCCATATCCACCATTTTTTAAAATAACTTTTAACAACCTTTTGTCCACCGAAGAAGTAAATTGTTTGATTTGAAAAAGAGTTTTGGCTCTGGCGACATCAATTACTTTCCTCCACCAGGCATCCTTTGAAGTAAATTGCTCCCCTCCCTCATAAACACATATTTTTAATATTGGCCAGAGATGTTCAATGGGGTTAAGATCCGAAGAACACGGTGGCCGGCTCATGAGGGTTTCTCCAAAGAAGCCTATAGATTCAAGGAAGGCTGCAGTCGTCCTAGCAGCATGGGGTGGTGCATTTTCGGGCATAAAAATCATCTGAAAGCGACGTGACAACGGTAGGACATCTAGCCATGGTGACAAATGTTTATCCAGAAAGCCCGTGTACGCAGTACTGGTAACTTTTACATCCTCTGGAACTCGGAATGGTCTAACCAACATATTTCTAATGATTCCCGCTGAAAACATGATGCCTTCACCTTCTTGTTGGAGATGAGCTCTTTAAGGGGTTGGAGTTCCGTTCGGTTCCAAACTCTGGCCTACCCATCCGGACCGTCAAGAGTAGCACGGGTCTCATCTGTAAATAAGATACGTTGGAAATCCATTTTCATGTAATTCTGTGCTCAAGCCATCTGTTTTTCCCTATGTTGTTTGCTCAATGGCGGCATTGGAATAGTTTTGATGTTCCTTGCAATCTCATTCAACACATTACCTCGACCCAGCTTGTATCTTGGAGCGATTCCAGCTCTTGCAAAAATGGAAGCACTGGTGCTATTTGGAGTTCGGTTAACTCCCTACGAATTTTCCGAATATCACGATGTGAAACGTTTCTCTTAGTGCCCTTATCCTTTCTGGATTTGGTGTTGGGGTTGTTCTCGAATGATATATAACGTTTTTGGATCCCTTTCCACCTCCATAGCTAAAACTTTGATGAACAATCCTTCTGCGAGTCCAGCAATAATCCTTTCCTTTTTGGTAACCGTTAATCGCCCCCCTTTCTGCAGTTAAAAAAAAAAACTGCAATAAAGCGATGGAGAGTATAAATTACTTGATAATAAATAAAATGTCATAACTTCGTGATTATCGCATGGATTTGAATAAAATTTTGGGAAATAACTAACCTTGAAACAGTCATTTCATCATACAATTTTCCTTTTGTTCTGACGTATATTTAGTGAAATATTTATATTTTACTAATCTGCAATAAAGCGATTGAAGCAGTTTATGAATTTACTTTCTTTATTTTTTTCCTGAAATTGCAGATACCGGCCATCTTCTCCCCTTAAATATTTTTTATGTTTTTATTTTTATTCTTAGTTTATTTTATTTTATATTATATATTATATTTTATATTTTATTTTTATTATATTTTTTATTTATTTATTCTTTAATTTCTATTCATTTATTATATATTTATTTATATATTTTTATTTTCTTTTAGTGTCGTTAAACAACACTTGAGGACCTGTACATATCAGTTGACCTATATTATATTGCCCTATATATATTTTCGCGCCTTTAACATTTCCTGTCTGGGTCATTTTGACTTTTGTTTCCCTTTATTTTATATTTTATATTTAACTTTATCATTTTTTTTATTTTTTTATTTTTTTCTCTCCTTTCTCTTCTTAGATCTTTTTTATTTATAGTTATGTCTCGGAAGTACAGTGAAAAGCACATCTTATTTTTTTTATTAATATTATTTTTTCCTTGTACACATTTTTGTTAATTAATCCATGGATTTCTGCCTTTGGATTATTATGGACCATGTTCTTCCAGTTACGGGATTTCCTTGGATGTTACTTGTACAAATGGAATTCCTTGTAACTTTCTTGAAGTTTTACATTTGGAGTTTACCGTCACTGGATGTTATATCTTCCACCAAGCTTCCATTCATGTGTAATCACCTTTTTCTTTACCATATTCCCTCTGCTTAACTTATTTTGTTTTCAAGAAAGATCTTTGACTTACTTGTTGTTTCATCAAATACTTCTGCATGCAAAATCCGATCCCGCATTTTGCTAATTCCTACCCTTGGGTGAGAAGGAGAGTATTTCTTCAAAACTCCGCGGATTAAGGACTATCCATTATTCCTGTGTTTCCTTTTCAGATTAAATATGTTTTTAACTCATTTCAAAGTGTTTTTTAAGATATTTTATTAATTGTTTGCTCATATATATATATATATATATATATATATATATATATATATATATATATATATATATATAAGTGAACATGTCTGTGTGTCTGTGGGTCTCTGTGTGTGTACATTTTCCTACGCAATAACGCTGTCAATTTTTAGTCTACAGACTCGATTTGATATAGCGGTTACTGAGATTTGGACAAATCCATGTGATCTCTTTTCGGCCAGAAATGTGGTTGTTTAGGGGTCAAAGTTAAATGTTTTGACCTTTGAGAACTCCTCGGACCATTTCTGGTATAAACACTTGAGATTTCAGATATATGTTCCTTGGCCATTTATCTATCTTTATAACTTGATTTGAGCACAAAAGAATAAATTTTAAGGAGTCATAATAGGGGACCAAATTAAAAAAAAATGACAGCTTTATTCATTTATTTTTTCTATTTTTGCTCAACATACACCTCCAAATACCCGGGCAACGCCGGACACCCATGCTAGTATATACATAAAAGTGAACGTGTATCTGTATCTATGTTTCTGTCTGTCTGTCTGTCTGTCTGACTACCTTTCCCTATGCAATAATTCTCTTAATTTAAAGGCTACTCGAAATTTGATTTGCAGGGAACTGAGATTTGGGAAAATCTTTGTGATCGGTTTTCGGCCAGAAATTTTGCTGTTAAGGGGGCAAGGTTCAACGATTTGACTTTTTAGAACTCTACCAAACCCCTCTGACATTTTTAGGTATACAAACTTAAAATTGTAGTTATAGGTCCCTTGGACATGGATCTAACTTAATAACTTAATTTGAGCCCCAAACAATAATTGTTAAGGGGTCATAATAGGGTTTTTTCTTTTTTTTTTTTTTGCTCAACATACACATCCTAACCCCCGAGCAACGCGGGGCTTAAATGCTAGTATATATATATATATATATATATATATATATATATATATATATATATATATATATATATATATATATATATTCCTGTATATCACATGTAAAATATAAATGTAATTTACAAAACTAAATGCGTTTTCTTTTTATATTTTAAGTTTTACTCGTTAAGCAGTAGCGTACGTGTATTTTGTATACGCCTGTAAACGGACGTGTACTCGGGCGCTGCGTCGGCGTATCTTTTTTTTTTCTGCGTTGATTGCTAGTTAGATTTAATGGATATTTTTATAGAATTCCTATGCGCATGCGTTTCAAGGCTGTTGTTAATTATATTGGTAACATTTGTTGTATTTGCATCTTTTACTCTCCATCGATAAATTAGCTATGTTTCAAATGTGAATATAAATATGTTTAAAGAAATACCGATCTCTTTTTCGGATTTGGTTCAAATATTTGCGCTTACTTAATTGATACACGTTGGGAAATAATGCTTTATTTAATAGAAAATGCGTACAAGAAAATCGATGAATTAAACAATCAATATTAGAATAAATAAATTTATCGATCCATCAATGTTCGTATTTGTTTTGTCTCATTCGCAAACATTCATCAGATTGTATGTATAATAGTGTGATGAAAGGCAAATATAAACGTGCATATATATATATATATATATATATATATATATATATATATATATATATATATATATATATATATATATACTAGCAAAAGTGCCCGTCATTGACCGGGTCTAAAAACAGCCTAATGAAAATGGACTCTGATTTATGAAAGTGTGATAGGTTATGAAAAGGAAGGGTTGTAAATTTGGGTTGAATTTGGCGGTATCAAAGCCAAAGTAAAATATGAGGAAAGTAAAAATAAAATAGATGAACCCATAATTTATTATACCATACCTGTTCACACTGAAACACTTATCCTACTATTCTGTGGATCTATATTAAAAAAAAACTTGTTGTACTTCGTGACATATTTATATTCTTTGGGGATCAGGTGCAAACGAACACCCCATAATTTTATGATAGCATATTTCCTCGAACTGAAACATAATTATCAAAGTATACTTATGCAGATAGATATGAAAAGTATTTATTAAAGTGTGTGCCTATTTCTATTCTATGGAAGCTAGGCGCGAACGCAGACCCCACAATTCATTATACCATCCTTATTTAAGTAAAAACATACTTATCAAAGTATTCTTATATACCTCTATATCAAAAACACTTGTAAACGTTTTTTTATTTTTTTTATTTTTTTATTTCCATACTTTGTGGGCCAGTCGCGAACGCAGCCCGCACAATTTTAATGAACCACCGTTCTGCCAGATCAAACATACCCATTACTGTGTATCGATGCATCTTCTATCATTATATGTAATCAGTATTTTTTAAAAAAAAGTTAACCATATAGGTGCCTATTCGTGACCAGACACACACACACACAAATTCAGCTTTATATTATAGATATACTCATGACACTATGAGATGATGATTTTCGAAGGGATGCCCCACTAGTGTATGTAGGCATCTGATACTTACTACAGTAGTAAATAATTATGTAAGCCCTTTAAGAAATATGTTTCTTATAGTTGAGCACTTTAAAGTTTAAATAAAGTTATTCATTTTACCACGCATGCGCAGATCATTATATTATAATCATTAGATCACTCTGAAAGACGTTAAGACATTAAAAAAATAAATGTTTAAATTTCAACGATATTTCTCGCAGTTGCCGTAGGCCATGTTGATTTCGTCCTTGCTAATGAATACAGATTGCTTCGTTGCCGACTTGTAATCGTGGCACCCTTCACTGATGAATCCTGAAAGGATGAGACATTAGTGTATGTAGGTATTTAATAATTATTGTAATAAGTAATTTTTAAAAATTTCCACGTATTATTTAGAATTGTAATTTAAAAGTATGAATGTTGTTGGAAGCATAAACTGATGTTTATTTTCTTTTTTATATTTAATGCTTGCTTTATATTTCAAGTAACCCTCAGCTCTTTATCACAAAAAAAAAATGTAGCGAACAAAATAAATATATATTGTCTCTTTTTCTACGCTAAGAAAAAGGATTGTAAATTCATAGGAATAAATAAATGTTTATTATAACCCGCTTAAATATGATGATAATTAACATTGAAGTACATCGCGATATATCCAAATAGTCGTGCGAGATAGACGAGTGGGTTTAGAGTTTAGGCTCATTATTCTGGAGTCCTGATTTCGAATCTCGCTAGATTCATCCACTCCAATAAGTCGTAGACGACGAAAACTTGTCAGTGGATAATTACATTTTAAAAACAATATCCACTCTATAAGTCGGTCTGTCTGTAACACTTTGGTGCTTGCCCTTTTTTGGGTTAAGATCGAAGGTCTCTTCTTAATAGATGCTGTTTTTAGTTTGTTTTATGCTTTTCTTCCCCTTTTTAACCAAGATCAAAGAATAGTATCTGTTCTTACTACATGCTGTACTTATGTTTTGAACTTTGTGATATAAAGTAGGGGATCACTTTTCAGTAATAATTTAATGTAAAATGATCACCCACTTTACAACCAGTCAGTCTCAAAGCCATTCTAGTAATTCCACAGATCATTCTAGTTGTTTTTGAAGGATTCCAGTTATTTTCTAAGCATTCAAGTCATTCTTAAGGTCATTCAATTCATCCTTAAGTTAATTAAAGCCGTTCTAAGTTATTTACATTTTATGTATTGAAGTCATTTCAGCCCATTTTTCGGTCATTTTATTTTATCTTTACGAATTCCATGTGTATCCTACATTCCCGCATTCATTCATTACACGAGAGCAGGCGACTAACGGCTATCGGCCTTGTTTGGCTTCGATTTGGATTATGGCTGAAGGAACTCAAGTTATATATATATATATATATATATATATATATATATATATATATATATGTATGTATGTGTGTGTATATATATATATGTATATATATGTATATATATATATATATATAATTATGATTAGTTTTTTTTTTTGAAAAAGAATTCCAGCAGAGTGCTCAATTAAAAAGGAGCATCCAAAATGTAAGAGCGTATTTATATTTTGTGTACAGAAAGTTGTTAGTTGAGACAGATCATTGGTACCGTCGGTTTCAAGCCCGATAATAAGGCCCGTTTAAGGTATCCTTATCAAGCTCTCTTCAGCCAATATTCGTCTATCTTATAACCGGAAGTGTGAAGTATATATACCTCGCGAATTCACGTTCAATTCTCGTTTTGTTTAATCCCCCCTTTTTTTATTTCTTTTTTTTTATTTATTTTTTTTTTAATTTATTTTTTTTTTACGAATATTGGCTGAAGAGAGCTTGATAAGGATACCTTAAACGGGCCTTATCATCGGGCTTGAAACCGACGGTACCAATGATCTGTCTCAACTAACAACTTTCTGTACACAAAATATATATATATATATGTATATATATATATGTGTGTGTGTGTGTGTGTGTGTGTGTGTGTGTGTGTGTGTGTGTGTAAGGTTTTATTTCGGTTTCGATTCAAACTAATGCACCCAAGTCATATGAATACATTTTTTTTATTTTTTGAAATCGCAACTTTATAACATAAAAAATCGATGGAACCTTAACTCTTTAATAATATCGGCAAGAATTAAAATATCATATTTAAGCGTAATTTACGAGCGGGCTTTACCGGGCCTTCGTGCTAGATTAGATAAATACTTTTTCAGTTTTAACAAAAAAGCTAATATATATTTACACTGAGCATCTACAGAATACCAACATCAGTATATTACATATGAATGAGTTCCCTGTGGAATTTCCACATGCCCCGCTAGTTATAATTATTGCTGTGCTGTACTATAAAGTATATAAAAGGTTGACTATTTTCCTATATCTATGTTCATAGCGTGTTGCGATGGTTACAGACAACTGTTGGAAAATGTGAATCTATCGTTAACTCAGGGTGTTCTTGCCAATTATCCTCATCTGAAGTAACAATATAAATAGTACACCTATAAGCTGTATACGAAATTTATAATTATCCGTTCATTAGTGTCAGATTGGACCAATCTCACATATCATCGTTTAATTTTTTTTTTCTTGAAATAGTGATCCAGCTCCTGAGATCAAATGTGAATTGTCTGAAGCGATTTACACGAATAAAGATATTTTACATCCTTAATTGTAAGCCTTTTTTATCAGATAGATTTTTATTATTTTAAAATTAAATCACTACTTTATTTTATTATATTATATTTTAAAAGGTTACGAATAATAAAAAAAAACATTTTTCGAAATTTGAATGTAAAACATTTTGGTATGCTTGAAATTGTTTAACTATCAATATGTGACGCATTAAATTGAAACACTGTAAAACACGTCCAAACGTTAAAGTAAAATTCTATTAACGCAATAGACTTGTTTTTTTACTAAATTCAGTCAGATATTTAATTCTAAAATACAAGATATCTTAAGAAAAACGCTGAAATTTTAAAGCTGACAGCAATTGTATTAATGCAATTTGTACAAAATTCTGTCGTTTCAATTGATAAAAAAAAGCTTCTAAAACAGTTAAATATTTTATTTAATTGCATTTGCACTTACAACTTAAGATTGAGAAAAGCTTGTATTGTTATAGAGCGCGCATTAAAGCGCGTGAGAAAATATTAGTAGCAACCGTAAAAGAAAGTGTGAAAATTAACAAGTGCGAACGGGGTTACGTAAAAAAGGGAAGAAGGACAGCCCGGGGTAAGGAGAGGGCCGAAAACCGGGCAATTTGGACCTGTGAAAAAATAGTCGAAAAAGCGCTAGCCATCCACACCGGCAAGGAGACAAAAACTTTTAAAAAACACATGTCTGATCTACAAGACTTTGGAAGGATATTGAAAAGCGTTGTTTTTAAAGAAAGACCATACATACACACATATATATATATATATATATATATATATATATATATATATATATATATATATATATATATATATATTAGTTACATGTTTCAAAAGGTTCGACTGTTCGTGTATTTATTATATGCAAAATATTTGGCACATGGCAACGTCGTGTAATCATTACTAATATTCTTATTGGGTCGGACTTACTTTATAGTTTGCGTTGTCTAAATTGAAACAACATGGGAAAGTGGCTTTGATTTCATGGCAAATATGAACAGGAAATCAATATATTAGACAATCAATAGTTGAACCAATAAAGGTATCGATCTATCGATTTTTGTATCTTTCTTTCAATTTCAAACAGCGTGCAGACAATTATTTTAATAGTCTTATGGTAAACACACACACACACACACACAAAACACACGTACGCACACATAGACACAGACACAAACACACACTACGCAAAACCCCCTCATATATATATATATATATATATATATATATATATATATATATATATATATCGAGAGAGTGAGGGAGAATGAGAAAGAGAGAGAGAGAGAGTTTATTAATTTTAAATACGCATATATTATATTTTTAAATGATTTAATAGATTGCGTATATATTCTTACTTATTTAAAACCTCTCAATACCTTAGTAGGGTTTAGGTGTAAAGGGCATTTGCATGCACTGATGGAAAGCACGGAAAATCCCCATGTTTCATTTAAGCATACTATTATCAAGCTATATAAAACGATTTATTATTTTATTATATCTACTCAATAGTTATGCTTTTATGCTTTATATATACATGCAGGCTGCTTCAGTCTTTGACAGACTATGGATACCCACGAAGGGATGCCTCTTCGTGAAATGTATGTGGCAGGAGTTTAATATTTAATTAGCATTCAGTCCACCTCCGTCTCACGTTGGTACAGTTGTTACGACACCAGCTTTAAATTCTACACTTGGGCTTTCGGTTTTGATGGGGCAAAGTATTTTTTTTTAACTTTTGAATCACGACTCTATAATAATATTTACGAAATCTGGTCAAATAAAATAACCTATTTCAGCGTATTTTACGACCGGGCAAAGTAGGGCAATGTCGGGCGCCCCCCCCCACTAATATAAAATAAAACTGTGTGTGGGTCTGTGTATGTGTATGTAAGTGTTTGTGTGTGGTTGTTCACTCTGGACTTGAAAAATGTTAGGCCGATTTTTATGAAATTTAACACGAAGATACATTATATATAAAGCAGTGTCTCCTACGAGTATCGATAATCGATACTCGAAATAATCCGATGACAGAAAGAAACAGTCGATTTTAACCAAAGTTAACACCTTACACCGCCTAACACCATCAGTACGTTCGATAAATTATGCACAAACCAAAACACCCGGCATATAAAATCAAGAGTAGGTTATTGGATAATTCAAAGGCACGTTCGAAATGAATGTTTCTGTATAACGCACAATTGCACCATGATACTTGACTTTTTTTATTTTAAACTTGAATTCAAGCCACTGAACAAACAATAAAGTCAGTGATACAAAATCGACAGTCGGTTCTTTTATATGACAGGGACACGTTTGGAATGAATAATTCTACTTACACACAATTGAAGCATGATACGTGAATTTGCATTTTAATCTGTAATTCCAGTCATTATATATAAAGTAATCTTATAAAATTAACAGGTTCCCTACAGTTCCTTGTGTACTTGAATATCTTGCAGAATAAGTTATAGCGGGGAGGCAAGTCCTGTTTCTTTTTCTGCACCTCAATGAGTCCTCATCTAGAACAGGCAATCAATCGATTTTATTGAAAAAGAGGTGGTGTCACCGATTTCGATGACAAGAAAAACATGGGGGTTTGACGCATCCGTTGGTTATCATTTAATGCCGTGCAACGTCGGGTCTTCCTGATTGAAGGCAGTTTGAATCATTGAATTTAAAAGCGTAAAATTAAAGAACGTTGCTATTTTTCCAGTTGAGATTTTCACACTCTCTTTTATTTAATCTTGCGGGACGGCGGAATAATTTTCCATACAATAATAGTTTTACTCATATATATGAAATATTTGCAATAAATTACTTGCAAAAAAGATAACAAATTGAAATTGATAAATAAACCCATCTTATTTCAAGGAATAACATTATTGATGTATACAGGTTTAAATTTATCTGTCCTTTTAGAATACGGAATCACACGAGTAACTTAATTCGTCTAATATACATACTGCTTGGCATCAGACAATGTAGAATCATACCTCTTTGTTGTCGCATTGTCCACCTCAATAAATTATAACAACTAAATAATATTCCACACATTTGACGTTTATTTCCTTTGTTTCGATTTTTTAGAAATTACATTTTCACCCAAAGCTAGGCACATTGCCACTTTTATATAGGGGGTTACTATACAAGGGTAATTGACCTTTTCACCAAGATCAAAGTGTAGTATCTGTTCTTCTGATGCTGCACTTCTATTTCTTGTTCTCTTTCAGTGGAGGAACAGTCTTTCACGACTGAGACAATTTTTTTTTTATTTTTGTACCTTTTCTCCACGTTAAAAAACGACCCTGGTTTCTAACTCTGTCCCGTAGGGAGGCATTGTAAATAGGTACTATACAAGGTTCCAAAGAGAATCGCCAACCTGATAGGTCCTGAACTGTCATCTAAACTTCAGCCTCTGTCCCATCGACGAAATGTTGCATCCCTCTGCCTGTTCTACAAGTACTTTAACGATGAATGCTCTGACGAACTGCAAGCATTTGCACCCCCTCGACGTAAATACCCGCGATAAACCCGACAAGCAGCTTAATCTCACCCCTTCACACTAGAGATCGCTAGATGTAAGAGTGTCTACTATTCCAGTAGTTTCTTCCCCAGAACCGCCATATATATTGGAATCCCCTTCCGGGTCCTTGCTTCCCCAACTGTACTGACATGCAGAAGTTTAAGTGTAACGTGAACCGACATCTAGCTTCCCAAATCCCTACAAAGTACCCCTGTAGCTTATGTCCCTGATAGTAGCTCCCTACATCAAAGTGGCAACGTGTTTGTTTGGGATGAAAATGTAATTAAAACGTTTTTGTAAAAATGCTCAGAACGAGAAAAACATAATGGATTAAAATATTCTTTTCTTTAATTGTTTAGTAATATAATGGAAACATAAACTGTTTGACAACTGTAGACTGTTTATAGCTGTCAAATTATTTTTTTAAACCAGAATATTAAGAGCGGAGACTCTAACGTGATAATTTTATTTCATTGGAACATACTTTTCTTTATCTAATATTTGTGGGAATCAATTTCACGTAATCTCAGAAAACCTCGCTTGCATCAAAATTATCAAGAAGTTAATGACATGTGCTGACGACATGAGTTCGACAAATTTTGGAAACCAATCTTCACCCCAAAATATTTATAACTTAAAAGTTGGCAAATTTAGCGTGGTCACACGTAATAATCTTATGTCTTCTTAGAATTAATACTTACTACGACGGGAAAACCAATTCCCGCAAAAGACACTTCAGATCCATACAATATGATGAGGATGAATCAAAAGAGTTACGCCAGATTGTTTTCAAAGATACCTTGCACCAGTGGTCGTTATTTTAGTGGTAATAACCGAGTTAACAGTTATCCGAGAATGGAAGTTCAAGATAGCTGACATTAGTAAATAACGAAAATCTTAAATTTTCTGTTAATGACTGAGTATACCGTTAGGCTAGAGATGTTTAATATTGCTTACACTAGTAAATAACGGAGATCCTTATTTTAATGGTAATGACTTACTTAACAATTACTCCAGAATAGAAGTTAAAAATAGCTAACCCCAACAAATGACGAAGGTAATTATCTTAATCGTAATGACCCAATCAACTGTTACCCCGGATTAGTAGTTCAAGTAACTTCGTGAATTCTGGGTCCAGTATGATTATCATTCCTTGACGTGCTTAGAGCAATGAAGACGTCTAACGAAAAGAGAATAGTTAGGATTATGGCCCTGAGGGGCAGAAGCGAACAATGTAGTACAGTGTATCAATACAATATATTAATAGATTTTTTTCTTCTATACTTTACACACCAGACATGAGCGTTTGAATATATACTCCGACTATTCCAGTTGTTTGTGGACATCGTATCAATCAACATCGGAGCGTAAGAAATGTTGCCAGAACATGGGCTTCTGACCAGTCTACAATTGTGTATATATATATATATATATATATATATATATATATATATATATATATATATATATATATATACGTATCCATAGGCGATAACAAAACACAGCGTGTTTACCTTTGTATATGTATTTTTACTGATTGGTTATTTTATGCGTAATTGAAATTTTCTGCATAAATCCCACAATTATTTTCCAAAATGTCATGTTTTATCTGCAATTTATTTCAACAAGTTGACATTCCACAGCGGGCTCTTTCATGTGTTTATGTTGGCATTCTATGGGTGGTCAGTATAAATGGAAACGCCCTGGTATTATTATATATTTTCTATTAAAACTTTAAAGCTGTTTATCTAAGCTAGCAGGGACGCCCGGTCGTAATATACGCTTGCATACGCTTGTATATATTATTATAGAGTCAATTCGATTCTTATAAAGTTGTGATTTCAAAAATAGGCAACATATATCTATATAATTATGTGCAATACATTTCGTGTACACTTTGAAAACGTTATTTTCATTTTTATAATTTTATTTCAATTTCTATTTTACTTTATATTTTTGTGACTTTAATCCATATTGTGGAAGGCCGGGTACCCGAGATAGTGAGTCATAAAGTAAAAGTAATGAATACGCGAACGTTGTCCATATGAAAATATGCTATGCAGTTAAAAGGTTAAGTGTGAGTTCTGTATCCAGAACCTAAAATAGAACAATTGTATATATAACTCCACTAAACATATTATAGATAATAATTATTAGTTTCAATAAAATAAAATTGTTACAAGTTGTCTTAAATAAGTTTCCAGATATTTGGGACAGATATTTAAAATTGTCGTAGACGAGTAAAAAATCCAGTATTTTATTGCTGACCAAATTTTATGATGTTAGGTTCAAATGAACAGCTACAACAGTGATTCGAATACACCGAACTAAAGCATGAACGTTACAGTTGGTGAATATATAAGGCAATTTGAACGTGAGGACATTTTAGAAGAACGATATGCAAGAGCATTATGTTTTATACTTGCAAAACTTCAAAAAAGATTGTATGGAATGCTTCCAACTACTTTTCAGACTGCCTTGCATGAGTCGAGCATTAGTTTTGGAGTAGCATAAAAGATTCCAGGAAAGCAGGAACTCTCTGAGGAAGGGTAAGAAGGGTGGAAGGCGTAAAGAAATTCAGATCATCAAAGTTTATTGTCCAAATAAAGCATTTAAGTGATAAGGAAGATCGTGTCTTTATAGAGACAATTTCCAAAGTTTGATGTCGGTGTAAAAATTGTACACACAATTATTTTCAAGGAACAGAATATCGGAAGATTTGCGCGAAGTTTGTTCGAAAGCTGCTCAGAGAAGGTCCAAATTATTTCACAAAGATATGTATTAAAATATTTTCTCACCTTCCCTATAGTCAAGACCTTCAATCCTGTAACTTTTTTTTATCCTCTAAGCTCAAGGAAAACTTAAGAGGCTGTCGTATGAGACGAATGAGGGGATTAAATATTCTGTTATGAGAGTGATTCAGTGGCTCACACAAAAGACCTTCCACGAGGTGTTCTAGAAGTTCTGGAGACAGTAAAAATGTATTGCAACCAGAAGGGATTCCTTCGAAGTGATTGGGTTTATCGATAAAAGTTCCCATGCGTAAATGCGTGGAAAGTTAAGAACGTCAAATATAATAGACTGATGTACACGTTGTACATATTTTATGTCATATGTAAACAAAGGTTGAACTGTGTTACCTTTAACATAAATAGCTGACGAAATAATAATACGATGTTAATTCATTACAAGACGATTCTGTAAGTTTCTGGGATTCTTGATTTTCTAAAAGAATACTCGTCACACACATTCAATATTTACATATTTAGTATAAACCTTTCTGTGTAAAGAAAGCAATCTAAAATATACAGAAGTTCGGATATATTGTAAAGAAAATAAATAACGTCTGGGAATTTGAAATGAACTCATTGTCATGAATTAGTATATTTCTTGTACTTATATCTAAAAAGAAACAAAACATTCATATTCTGAACTAAAATGATGTGGCATATAAAAAAAGATTTGAATATAATTAAAAAGGCGTACACTTTTCATATATATATATATATATATATATATATATATATATATATATATATATTTATATATATATATACAGTCATGATCATATTTATTGGTACGGTCTAATAAAAATCATATTTGTTAATAAAATCTCATAAAAAAGGTCAGAATCGAAGGTTATTATGTAGTATCATATGTATTTTGAACTGCTCTTTCCGATGCAAGAATTGGATTAGAAAAATTGAATACTAAAGAAATTACAAACGAAATTTCTAAATTACCGTTTTCAAAATTATTGGAACGGCTTATTATTTTCATCTATTACCAGTATAATTACAACCAATTTCATGTTTGACATGGTTTCGTTAACTTTTTGTAGCCTTATTATACTTATTTAATGTTAATTTAAAAAAACATATTTTTCAGATAAATTTTAGACAGCGTTTGCTTTGAACTAATTTAAATCAAGGAATTTTCGTTATGGATAAGACTTAGGAACACAGCGAAGACCTCAGGAAGCGTGTGATAGTGTGTCATTCCAAAGGAGAGGACTATGATCAGATTTCTAAGAAGCTAAACCTTCCCAAATCCAGCATTCGAGCCATTGTAAAGAAGTTCAAATCACAAGGTCGCATTATGAATTTGGAAGGTTGGGAGAGAAAAAGGCTACTGTCTGCGAGAATAGAGTGAAAAATAGTTTGGCATGTAAACCAAAACCCAAGGATCACTCCTGGGGAGATTTTAGAGGAACAGAGAAGCTCTGGAGTGAACGTGTCTCGACACACAGTTGGTAATTTTTTTAAGAGAGCTGGTTTGAAAGCATGTCGCCCGAGGAAGACTACCTTATTGAAACTTGTGCATCTGAAAGCAAGGTGAGAGTTCACAAAGCGCCATATTGATAAAGATGCTGCGTTCTGGAAACATGTTATATGGTCCAACGAAACAAAATTTGAGTTAATCGGCCATAATCGTGTTTCTTCTGGTTACATGAAATCTGGCGAAGCCTTCTTGTCTGAAAACACCATAGCAACTGTGAAGCACGACGGAGGCAGTTTGATGTTTTGGGGATGCTTTGTTGCCACTGGACCAGGACGAGTTGTTAAGGTCACAGACATTATGAAAAAGAAGGATTATGTTAAAATCCTGAATGAAAACCTGAAGGACTCTGCTAGAGAGCTGTCACTTAGTCAACGTTAATCTGACTAAGAAATGGCTTGAGGACAACAATATCAATGTTTTGGAGTGGCCATCCCGGAACCTGGACCTCAATCCGATTGAAAATTTGTGGAGGATTTAAAATTGAGCGTAATGGAGAGGAAGCCTAAGAATCTCGCTCAGTTAGAGGATTATTGTCAGGAGGAATGGGCTAAATTTACTGCTGGAGAATGCTACAAGTTTGTGGAAAACTATAATAAACGACTATAGCAAGTAATTAAGGCTAAAGGCCATACAATCGATCATTAGAATTATGGTGCCAATAAATTTGAACAAGGGAATTCTGAAATATTGTTTGTAATTTCTTTATTATTCATTTTTTTTGGGGGGGGGAGGAATTCGATTGTTGAGTTGGAAAGAGCAGTTCAAAATATATATTATACTTTGTGATTTCCTTTGATTCAACCCTTTTCTGAAGGATTTTTAAGACAAAATGAGGTTTTTCTTGGACCGTGCCAATAAATATGATAATGACTGTATATATATATATATATATATATATATATATATATATATATATATATATATATATATATATATATATATATATATATATATATATATGACAGATACCCTGCTTGTTTATATGTCCGAGACAGTTTTTCAACCTTCCCTTCAAATTTCGCTCTATAAACTGGACACTTTTATATAAGTGCGTTCCACTTATGAAACAAATGTGGTGTTCGCATTAGCCGGAAAATTGGTGCTAAGCAGATAAAAGCGACAATAATTTTATCTTGGCAGGCGCAAGTTGAGAAAAAGGCAAATCTACGCATGGGTAAATATACGTTTCTCAGTAAAACTCGGTACATTTGCAACCGGTTCGTATCCTTATGACGAGTGCTCAAATCATAACGAAAAATATATACACACACACACACACACACACACACACACACACACACACACATATATATATATATATATATATATATATATATATATACATATTGCATAAACAAAAGGTATTATATACTTGTGCATAATTATATTTTGGTTAGTTTCGAATAAATAACAAAATATATATTTTTAAGTTGAAACATCGAACAAATAGAATACGTTTTTAACTTGTAATTTGTACATTTCTATTCAATAGCTCAGATAAAATAAGTAATACGAAAATAACCTGAGTTTTTGCATATATTATTATTTTTATTTTAGTTTAAATTAGTAAATTTTTATCTTTAGTACTACTAGTAAAAAAATAAGCTCCAAACATTTAATAAATATAAACCACCTTAAATCATTAAAAATTACTCATTAGTAAAAATTACTCATTAGTAAAAATAGATTACAATTTTTTTTTTAATAAATTAAGTTAGACCAATTAGCTCCCTTAGACCCGTAAAATAAATAATAATTTAAGTCAATAACACATGACAATTATCTCCCCTTAAAAACTTGCAAAATAAATATTCTCTCTATATATATTAACTGTAGCGTCTTTAAATCAAAATACGCTAACGGAAACAATTTACTGCACGAGCGTCGCCATTTTAAAATTCATCATTCAATAAAATAAAAAGCTATAGCAAACATCTAAATGACTACTTTAAACACAGTTCCTGATTTCAAAAAAAGAAAAACTAAAAGGTAACTATCTCTATATATTTTTAAATCAAATTTATTATGTAAATTCAAAAATATATATTTTTTCTACTCATTTCCATCACTAACCTATATTAATTTTCTTATAAATTTTAAATCCGAACCTTTTATTTCAATTTTTTCAGATTCATCTGCCTTACTTTTAATGCTAGGTTTATTCATGGTGTCTTTTAAATTCAATAAAAATCCTCCTAAATTTGCTGATGAGGAGAACGTGCTTACCAAAAAAACGATATATAATTGTTCTACATAACTTCATGTATACCACAAATAAAAAGCACGGATTTCCGAAACGATCGTACAGATAATTGACTTTGTTGTTGTTCCTTCTTATGAAACTGATTTTTAATTTAATTAAAATTTGATTTTTAAATTTAAAAAAAGAAATTTTTAATTTTTAAATTGTAAATCACATTACTTAATATTGAATTAGCTCTAGGACATTTAACTATCGAGCTTATTATATATCTAAATTACAACGAGCATTTCCTGTATTTTAATTAAACTAATAATTTCACTGTTACATTAAAATACACTTAGCTCTTTAGACTATTAGTCTAATCTCCTTTAAATTATATATATATATATATATATATATATAATTTAAATCACAGATAAGATAATCACATGCGTTATTGCCCTACTAACTATTACAGTAAGATATTTTCATGGCGCTCCTAGCACAAAAACGTAAAGCTCATTATATAAGAAAAAGAGTAAATTATAATTTTAAGAATAGAAGTTAATTCCGTAGATTAAAATATACATAACCATATATTAACACCAAGTAGTTGTTGCTTGAGACAAGGAATATATTGAAAAGAATTATGATTATTTCCTTACTCCATGGATTTAGAAGACAGAAATCTCAGAACTCAGCGAGTCTGCATTTAGTAAACATTTAAACGAAGTTTTCTAGCTTGTTCTCCGCCAATATGTTCTAAATTTGTATATTTAAATTGACATGTATAGTTTTGTATATTGATAAATCCATACAGATTACCTGGCCCCTGTTGAATCAGTATATGCTATAGAAAGTGTTATGTACATCTTCGTCGCCAACTGTTATGTTTGAAGGTTCAACCAAATAACGTATAAGGCAATACAAATGAAGTCCCAACAAACAAAGGTAGATCAATAGGAAGTGTGTTGGAAAAGTATATTTGCAGCATATTTACATAATGATTGTCAAGTAAGAGAGTCTTGGCTGGAGAACGTATCTGCTCTCAGCTCGGCCTCTGGTGGATTCTGGTTAACACGCGCTCAGACTAACCGAGTCTTGCTATTTATGTGTAATATTATCCACATATGTAAATGAGGGGGGTCGCCACGACAGAAACTTAATGCATAATGAGTACACAAAATTAATACATAGATGGGCAAGTGAATATACAGAAATATTGTATTAACGCGGAAAACATGAATGCCTGCACGCGCGAAAACGACAGATCAGTGAAAACAACACGGAATACATTAGATAATAATGGTCTTAATATCTTTGCTTTTAGTTTAAATGAAAAAAAACTCTTTATATAAAAGGGGTATAATTCGTTGAAAAAATTGAAAAGAGACGAAAACAAAAAAATGTTTGACACTTCTGAAAAAAAAAATGCTAATTATTGCATGTCTCGTTCAGCGCGACGCAATCATGAAGTGGGACCTTATTTTGCGTTTAATTTATAAAGGAAATGATACCCCATCAAAAAAATGTTAATGTTAATCAGTACATACTTTTAAATCGATTCATAACTGCCCCCCAAAAATACGGCCGCCAACTCTTCTACATAAAGTATACACGCGGCAGTTTACTTTGGGTCAACTTGTATTTAAAACCCGCTGAATCATGTCACGTGATCTTGACGTCAGCAAGCTCTAATGGCGGTCTTAATTTACAATTTAAAAATGTTGTTATCGGTAAAAAAAAAAAATTAAAGCTAAACTATGAACTTCTACGCCATGGCAGCGTTACCAAAGTTATTACCACATTCAAAATAGGTAGATACGATAGTTAAACGAAAAATAACAAGACAGACATGTGAAGTAAAAAATATACGCTTACAAAAAATATTAACGAACGAAGTTTTTAAAAATAAAAACAGCCAGACGCCATTTTCCAGTCTTTAGAGTAAGGAAGACGAAGTGAGAGAGAGAGAAAGAGAGAGAGACAGAGTGAGTGAGAGAGAGACGCAAACAAAGAGAGAGAGATGTCTAGACAGAAAACTAGAAAAACGTTAACTTTTTCACCCCGAAATCGAAAGAGGGGAGGGTCAACAACGCATGCGTCAGATGACGGCATGACGTCGTGACCTGATTTACTTTAAATAGTTGATAAACCGAACAAACTGTATATACCTTGGTTCATTATCTAAACGTTTTGGGTTCGAATCGTGGTGTGAGATATTTTTTTTTCGATTTTTTAAATTTAAATATTGAACCCTGTATTATTTAAGCCATTTTTCATATAACGTTCGTTCATTTTTCTGTTTTAATCGTTCGTTTGCATTACGTAATTTTTGTGGTGTTTTACACCCCCTCCGCTTAATTAAAACGTTGTTTTCTTTTCTTAGTTCGCTTATAACAATGCTTACATTGTCATCGTCGTCGTCGTAACGCTCGACGACTTTCAAACATCATTCACTTCTGGCTGGCCGATTTTATTTTACAAACTTCGCCTCAGGGGTTCGGCTTCGATCCTAACCCCCGGCTTCTTTTTTATTTAATACCACACACCCCCAAAACACCCGGGCAACGCCGGGTACCCCTTGCTAGTCGAAATATAAAAAAAAATCTAAGGAGATTTGAGTAATTTCAACGACTTTATACGGTCAATTATAGAATAAAAGCCTATAATTGTAAAACTACTTGTTATGTATATATATATATATATACATATATATATACATATATATATACACTATTTATTTACATATTATTCATTCCTTCTTACGCATGTTTCCCTAATTTGTTCTGTGTGTGTGTATATATGTATATATATATATATACATATATATAATTATTACTAAAATGTATATATATATATTAATTACTATAATGATTTATAAATACCTAGATACACTAGTGTTTCATCATTTCAGTACTCTTCAGTGCAGTTTGTCACGGTTAACAGCAGTCGAATGATCCGCATGTCTGGCTTAATTAGCAAGGACTCGAACAATTTAGCTACAGTACACCGCTAGAGATACAGTTGAATTTAAACATTTGTTCTTATTAAATGCTTTTAACGTCAGTCAGAGAGATCTAATCATTATAGGACGATCTACGCATATGAGCTAAGTTGACCGACTTTATTACAACTGAAATACATATATATACACATACATACACACGCATATATATATATATATATATATATATATATATATATATAAAGTGAGAGAGTTAGAAAAGAAAGAGAATATAAACAAGTAATACGGATTGTATTACATGCGTTTGATTGCGTAATTATATCACATTTGACCTGTTCATTCTTATTATTCAAGTTTTCATACATAGAATAGAATATATTTCTGACTAAGCAAGCCAACTGCAAAAAAGAATATAATCGTTTTAAGAAAAATCAATAACGCACCATACGTTTACTGTTAATAAAAGAAAATGAATGAATACAATACATATATATATATATATATATAATATATTTTAGTCATCGACATACAGACGTGTTTCGTTGTTTCACAACTCATCAGTGCCGCTAGACTAACACCTCTCCCAAGCCGAGGATCGAACCTAGAACCGTCGTGATGACAGTCGGCAGTCCTACCCCCTGACTACGGAATCGGTGGCCGAAATTAAACTGTCCGAACGTCTATTTATTAATGGCATTGGAGGAATAAGATATATTTATCTCAATTAGAAAAGACGTATATCAAAATTATTTATGCGGAATATAACGAGGTAGCACTTGTATCTGTATTCTGAGCAGTTTTTTAAGAACGGCAATTGTAAATTAATTAGAAAATTATAGAGTACGAGGTTGATGGATTAAACGAGTACAGTTTTCTTGTTCTGTCGACTGAGATTTACTTCTCATTTTTATTTTTTGATGCCGTTCTGAAACAAGACAGGCTGCATAAAGTTCCTCGACTTGGTGTCTCAACGTTGTTTTGTCTGTGTAAACGCCGGAACGTCAGATGCATATTCGTTACCCTACAAGATTTAAACATTTTTCATTCCCACACGAGAACAAAATACTAGCTATATTAGCTCAAGAACGCACTGGATCATGGAGCAACAGTAGCCTTCTAATTTTAATTACACCAACTTACTCTTTTGTTCCTTATGCTTCATTGCTTATCGTACGCATATGTAAAAACAACCAGAGCACGACGGATCCTGACGGCAAGTCCTCCCAGAGTTTTACCAGAGTTCTTTTAATATAATCTTTAGTTAGAAACAGCTATTACATCTAGCAATATCTCAGTGTAAAGATATGTCGAAAGAAATAGCTGTTGAATTAGTCTCAGCAGTTACAGTGTTCTGTATAAAATATACTAAATTGGGCGAATAATTATGTATCAGTAGTGACAATGAGAATAAATATCAAATTAAATACATTATCCCTATACTTCGATTAGTTAATCAATTAGCATAAATAATTATCTGTATAATGTTTGCTGTTTCATTAGTTAAATTAAATTTGTTTTAGAAAAAAACAAAGAACATGAGAATAAAATTAATGTTATAATCTTAATTTTATTAGGTTGGTGCAAGAATAATGTCGTTTTTATATAAAGTATAACGAAATGTTTTTGTAGCAAATTAAAATTAATTTTAGTGTTACCAATAACTAACAAAAAGTTATAGCTAATCTTAATGTTTTTCCATGATATAATAAACTTTAAGTTTTATATTATACTAGCAGTTAAGCCCTGCTTTGCAGAGACCTTATGTACTGTTAATAGCATGTCCTACGGGTGAATACACTTTATGTAAGATTTCAAATGTTTAGATTAAAATTTGTCTGAATAATTTGGTAGAAACCGCAGAAGTCAATTTTTTTTTTAATTTTGCCCCCAATTATAACCACTTAACATCTCCGATGAAACGAAAATGCTTGATCCATGTCAAAGTAACCTACATCTAAAATATCAAATGTTTAGACCCAAAATTGTCGAGGGGGTGTGGTAGATTTTTCAAAGGCGAAATCGTTGAAACTTGACCCTTTGACAGACAAATTTCGGGCCGAAAACCGATTACAAAAATTTTGAACATTCTCAATACCCCTTGTGTGAAATCTGAAGTTTCTTGACCGAAAATTGACAGAGTTATTTGGTAGGAAAATGCACAAAGACACACACACATACCTTTTCACTTTTATAAACTTACTATCAGATATGTAGATTAGAATGTGTCTAATGATATATGCCAACAGAATTTAGATGAAAATCGTATTTACTAATTTCATACTGCGAAGATGTGTAACAAGATTTTATGTTGTGAGAAACATGCCATTGCAACTGGAGAAAACGAATCTGGCTTTTAAAGAATAATCAGGGAGCCCTGGCGCAACAGGCAGTAAGAAATAAACTTACCCCCCACCCCCCCGAAAGACGGATAGCACGGCCTGAGAATATCGATCTCCTAGAAATGTACAGATCCAAACCATACTCGTGTTAAAACGAAACAAGCCATCGAAAGATTGGCAGATAATTTACTGGCTTCGGTACTGAGGATATTTTCCTTAGCTGAACTTAGCATGACTAAAGTACGAAACTGATTATATCCTTCCATATAGATCTTTTAAATCAACAAAAAACTTAAACGTCGATGGTGGCAAAATACATCTATTATTAAATGCAATGCTTAAATAACATTTTAATCTATCGTATATATATATATATATATATATGTATATATATATATATATATACAGTTCAATGGCTATAATATTTTTCTTTTTCAAAAAACACAATTGTAAATAGAACGATACATAGAAATGTATCTACATTCTCTTTTTATTTGAATATACTTTCATAGTATTTTTTCTGCTTTATCGTAAAAAAAGTATTTTCTTTACGTCACAAGTGTCACGCTCATACATTTATTTTATAGCTAATATGGCATACTGACTCTGCAGTTCACGGGTAGTCTAGTATATATAATACATAATATAATATAATAATAGAGATAGCTTGCAAATATACATCTTTCAAGACGACTAAATGATGTATATGTATTTTTTATCGTTACTTTCATGGCGATGCCCGGCTGAACTCAAATCTCTGGCCCCCCTCGCCAATCTTTCATGATAAACACACCTCTATCTAAAACCACTGTCAAAAATTTTCCCCAATCTTTATCTGTGCCAAAGGAAAAACGTAGATTCCATGAAAAAGCTTTATTCTATAAGTGCACGCCTGTGGAACGCTCTTGCTTTTGCCAGTTTCCCCACCTGCCTACAACTTGGATGTCTTCAAGTCCAACATAAAAAAAATCATGATGAACCGCCCCCTTAAGTAAAACGCTTTATCAACTCCCCAATACTAACGATTACTACGATACTATTCCATTGATTACTGTACACGCAATAATCCTTATCCCCGATGGTTTCCTGGCCTTGCTAAGTGGTGACTACCATGTAATAAAAATGTATACAATTTAATGTACGTGTGCATTTAAGAAATATTTATTCGTTCTTTATAGAAAGATAGGTTGGAAAATCTACAAAAAACTCCAAGTGTAATTTTATGTAAAAAAAGTTCGTATGAAGATGATTGTTATGTGGTCTGCATCTTCAGCTGCACAGTCTTGAATCTTCAAATCTATTTTAATTTTATATATTTTAATCATACGCCCACTAATTTCTAGGGTAAGAGAACAGTAGCGTCGAATGTCCAAGTGTTATCTGAATTTTTGAGAGATAATGTTGGTTGAACCTTTTATAAATTTAAAGACACACTTCTTCCATTACATTCTGATGATAACTTTTTCCGGAAAATAAACACGAATAAGTAAGTCACATCCTCCGTGTCCTCATCTATGATGATATTTGTCAATTGTTGTCGATGTATAAAAAATAGTTTATAGTTGAAAAGGTGTGTACTTCTGCAAACGAAGTACAGACCAATGCGGTCTTGAAAACATTGTCCACAGGTGGATCACATATCGTCAATAACTGCCGTTGAAGTGCGTGCTCCATTGAAGTGCAGTGTGCGCGCTTTGTAATCTACTCATCTAAACCGTTTGTCTCCAAGAGGTCGTTCATCGAACCACAACACACACATGTGGTATTTACTAATATATCCGACGATTCGGTTCATCAGATATTGAGGGACCCCTTCATATCGTTTTTGAAGAACGTCCCCAAACAAAGAGTCCGGTTCCTGGCGCTAAGCTAAACACTGTTGACTGGTTTCCTTGTGTTAGCAACACCCTGTCCGATATAGTTCGCATTGGTGATGAGATTAACAACAGACTATCCAAATCTAGTTCTGCTTTTGAAAAGCTACGCAACAACGTCTGAAACCGCAAAGGTAACCGTCTTGAAAACAAAATGCAAGTGAACTAGCCTGTTATTATCGCTACATTGTAGTATCCTCGTAAGACTTCGACTACATTCCTTCTGCCGAACTTGAGGATGTTTTAGCTGGACTTGATAATGTTTCTGTTGAACTCGGGAATATTTCTGTCTAATAAGGAATCTGTATGGAATTTGGAACAGAATATTTTATTTAATCCACTGCGTTAGCATGACATTGTTCTGTCTAGGTTTCGGCAATGCAACTTCCACAAGTAACCATAGCGCAGTTGTCAGAATGATTAGAAAAAATCAGTTGTAAAGTGACCTTCTTCTGAAGATTGACAGTTCAATCATCAGTCATGTTGATCGAAATATAAATTTGATTAGGGTGTCAATCAAAACATTGCTGTTGGAAAAGAGCACGCTACTAACGTGATCTAAATAAAGGGTTCTGTTCGAAATTCTGTGTAGATTCCTAGGAAAACGTAAAGCTTCCGGGGTTCGAACAGCCACACCTAAAAATAATAGGGAATACTTTTTTGCATCTACTTCTATTTCTTTTCTTCTCTTTTACAACACTAACTACGAGTAACTCTACTATTAATATTTATACCTTTTCTTCTTTGTCTTCTTATTTATTTTCTGTTCTTTTCCTACTTTCCATTTACTTTCTAGTATCTAGGTGCTTCAACGGTGATGAAATGTTTGTTTACTGCATATTGGCTTTGGTGAGGATATGTATGCCTGTTTTTGCTTCATTTTCTTTCTAGTCCGGCGTCTTCCTTTATAACTTCCGCTGCATTTACTGTTTTTTTTTTAATTTGTTTAAAACTTATTCCTTATAACAATCATCTTTTATCATCCTGATGCTATTTCTGTTTTGTTCTTCCTTTTTTTCTTTACATTTTCTATGCCTCTCCCATGCCAGAATAACCCAAATGCTAGCTGGAAACATCATCTATTTCCCAAAACAAAGCTACAGATTTCACCCTTCTCCTGGCAATCGTTTTTCTGATTAACCAACCAACAAATTGTTTCGCATTTGAGCCCAATTAAGCAAATGTCAGTAATGCACAAACACAAAAAATAAAATATCATTCCAATTCTAATCGTAATCATTTCTATTAAAATTGCCTAACTCTGGTATTCACAATTTTCAAATTACAGACTCCGCTTATATCCTTGCATGTGTTCAATAAGTATGTATTAGTTGCTATATTTTTCGGTAAAATTGTTAAATAATTTTAGTTTATTTTTTAGAAATTACTTCGTTTCCCATTTTCTTTCTTCCTAATAGAATAAAAAGGTTTTACTTTGTTGTCTACAATATGTTACGTTAAAAGTTATTTTAATTTGTCCTTCGTCTTTCGTTATATATTTGAGTTGTGGGGTCGTTGGTCAAGTGATTAACGACACGAACTTATTGCCAAAGAACCTTTTGAAAGATCTAATGTATTACTAAATAGAATTCGGACTAAGATTTCTAAAAACCAACGCTAACAATATAATATGATATCATTTTAATGACATTTTGGTGTGCGTCATAAAATTGTATTTTTCATTTAATGTTGACTGTTTAGTACTTCACAGGAAACACACCACACCTCATACAATAAGCATCAGCTGGTTCCACAGAAAATAATGGCGAAGGTTTATAAATACTAGAGACACTATGTATCAACTGGAAAGAGCACGAAATATTGAGATGCCTTGTTGATAAAAAGAATATAAAGATATCTAATCCACACTGACCAGGAGATTAATGCTAAGGTGAAATTCCAAATAAGTGAATAACGAACAAACAAAGAATTAAGGAAGACCTGCTATTAGTAATTAGCCGTTAATAATCTCTATAAGATGTCCTAGAAAATAAGCAATGTAAGTGATCGTCTAAAATTACGATCGACTCGAATGGTATGTTTCTGATACACGAAGATATTTCTATGTAGACAGTTTCGTATAACATCATCCTATTTGTTTACAATTTGTTCTCTAGAATACACTAGGTATTATGACTCTAGTAAGCATACATCTTATATTTTGACTCAGTAAGTTTATATTTTAGGCTCTATCTAGTATTGAATATTTTAATTCAATTTCACTTTTAATCTTCCGTAGTTTCCTAATCAACTAATGCCGTCTTATTTCCCTTCTTATTTTTAATATTTGTTATTGTCTTATGTTTACTTATGAATTAATCATAATTCATGTTTAGTTCCTTCTCAGGTCCAATGTTAAATGATATGTTATGGTTTAGGTCCATCTTTAATTTACATTCAGTTCACCATATATATATATATATATATATATATATATATATATATACATATATATACATATGTATAAATATATATTATTCACTTAAATTCGGATGTGTATACAATTTAAAAAATTAAACAATTGAAGTCAAAAGGGCATTCGTAAGGTGATCTACAGTTACATTTTTCTCAATACTTAATTCTGCATATAAAATCCTATTATTATTTACATATTTTTTAAAAAGTTTACCATTATTTTAACTTCTTATCGTTTAACTTAAACTTGCCACCATTGAGAATAAAAGTAATTACAAAATCAATATTATGGAAAGATAAATATTAATAAATATTGTTTAAAAACATTTTAATTCATATTTTTTCTTTAAAAAAGCCGTAAAAAGAGAAAAAAACAAATACACCGAAACATATACATATAAAATTCTATGAAACTAGGGCAAATTTAAAAATTGTGTAGGTGGATGGATTAATAGAGACTAAAATCTGAAAGATGTAGTTTAAGAGTAAGTGGAGTAAATCAATGAATGAAAAATCAAAAAGAAAACACAATTATTAAAGTAGAAGAAACATATAAAAACACTTTATGAATGTGAAACAAAAAAAGAAAATACAGGAATATCATCTAAAAACCAAGTGGATACTTAATACATTCGAAGGGAATCGAGTAAAAATGAATAATGCATAGAAGATGATCGTCGCATGTCAACACTGTTTGTTCTTTTTCAATATGGGTTCTGAATATATTCATATATATATATAAATATATATATATATATATATATATATATATATGTGTGTTATGTGTGTGTGGGTGTGTGTATATATATATATATATATATATATATATATATATTCACATAAATATATTTCATGTATACAGTGTATGTATATTTGGAACGTGTTTTTAAATAATATAATGTTAAAATTATTCATATTAGTTACGAAACAATTGTAACACAAAATGAAATATACCATACGATGATTTTATTTTATATTGCTTTGTCTCGGTTGTTAAAAAAATATCATGCATACGCTACATAATAAAAACTGACATGAAGCTTAATTATTTGAGTCGATATTAAGTGGCTTTAATTTTATTGGTGTATGACCATTCCCGAATTTTACTATATAAAATAAGTTTTGGTAAAAGTAATATTTATATATAATAAAATTTTGCTTTCATAAGAAAAAGTGTGATATCATCTGTTTATATATATCATAACTGAATTCTACATGTATTATATATATTAATATATATTTGTTCTGCATATATATATATATTTGTTCTGCATATATATATATATATATATATATATATATGTATATATATACTGGCAGACTGAAAATACGCTTAAATATAATATTTTACATATACATGCATATTCTGATTTTTTTGTTATATTTTCTTGAACCAAGAATATAGTAAGGACTTCTAGAGGATTTTAAAAAATGACTAGTGCGCTACTTCTAAGAATCGATTTCTTTTTCCTTTGAGCAATGAAGACATGTTTGCTGCAAGGTTAAAAATTTAAAAACACTTTATTCATGAATATTCTTAATGCTGTCATTCGACTTGACCCTCGAAATTTTCATTTTTTAAGTTTTACAGGTTTGCACCGGTTTTTCCCGACTAAAACCTAAATATACATTTTCTGCATCGGTTAGAATACTCAATATATTAAGTTTCATGTTTGTAGACAAAATACTTACAGATAAGTTCGGGTAAGATGAATTATATATATATATATATATATATATATATATATATATATATATATATATATATACGCATACATAAATACACATAGAAAGATGTTTGTTGTGACTATAAACGTTTTACGCAAATATTACACAAAATAAATCACGTGGCCTATCCCCATGAATATAATTACACGTAAAAGTTCACAAAAGACGATAAGCTCAGAATAAAACTGAAAATACACTAATAGGGAATTATTTAAAATGAATCTTTAAAGGAATATGCAAATAACTAGTCTTTTGCTAATGAATCTAATCTCATATCGGAAAGTTATATTTTCTTTTTAAATTAATAGAAAAAGGTGGGATTTAGTTTGAATATGTATACACAGGAAACAAATTCACACACAAACCCACACACACACACGCGCATATATATATATATATATATACATATATATATATATATATATATATATATATATATATATATATATATATATATATAACAGTCTATGTGCACGTGCGACTCAATATGTCCGATTGATTATATCCGATTACAATTATATAATTCATTTCAATGCAGGAAAACGACTAAATATAGTAACAGTAAGGGACGTAAAATAATCCTTTCTTCCTCTGTATAGTAATTGTGTTTGGCAATTCATGAATCGGTCTTTCAATCTCTCCATCTATAAAAGAAGCTATCATCGGAGTTTATTTCGTAGATAATTTTCTTTACATTTCCTACAACAAACATTTCGAGACGCATTTCTCCGACATCGAGACATTTCATTTAATTAGTTTCTATCGAAAATTAGATTACACACACACACACACACACACACACACACACACACACACACACACACACACACACACACACACACACATATATATATATATATAATGATATATATATATGTATGTATATGTGTGTGTTTAAACATATACACTAATGTATGAAAACATATATACTTACTGATACATATATTATATGTGCATCCATATATATACTTTTATATTAATCTTGTATATAAATAAATGTATATGTATATATATATATATATATATATATATATATATATATATATATACATACGTGTATGTATAAATGCGTCTGTATGAAACAGGTAACAATATGTACAGCTAAGTCTAATAAACGTCACATGTTATTTGAGTATGAATCAGTTTTAAAAGGAAAAAAAACAATATTCATGTTTACAAAATTAAATTGATCCTGGAAGTTACAACTGAGTTTGTTACGAGTGTTTTTTCACAATTTTCTAGAACAAACGAAGACAGTCTAGAGATTTACTAATCGGTAAATTTTTCGCACGAATCAGCCGTTACAAAACCAGTACAAAAATATCAACTTTTAAAACGAATGTGATCTCTTGATGTAAGGGGAAACAACAATACTCAACAACCTGTTCAAATGAACAAATATGTTAAAAGAAATCAAATCAGAAAACAAGCGAATGAACTTCGTATTTCAGAAAACTGAAAATATTACGTTTCTTTATTGTTATGATGAGCGTAGCTTATTCGTATAATTTGGATTCATCTGGAGTGTAATTCTAACAACCTCGTTTTCGATGTAATGTTCGATCTTTTCCAGGTGTATTTTGTCAAACTCAGGAATTTAGATGGAATTAGTTACGGTCGGTTGTATGTTCTTGTTCTGTTAGCCATGAGTGTCCAGAGGCTTTAAGTAATTCACGATTGTATTTTTCGGTCGCACAGTGCGAATTTAAGCTTATAAAGTTTAGGAGAATATCAATTTTACAATTATAAATAAAACGTTGTGAAAACGAGAACAGTGTCCTGATGAATACAAATAATACGAACTAAAAATATATACATTACAAACTGGCTCAGATGATATCAGAATTCATATTCTTAAGTTGTTGCAAAAGTATGGATCTAATACTCGCAGGTCTCAAAAATCCAAACAATTTTCAATACTAGGTCAACATATACTACACTACACATGAGATACACAAAATATTATTCCCAAAATATTAGATCTAGAAGTCATATACAGTCAAAAAACGATTTAATATATGTGTATAATACTATTCGCAATAAAAACCAATTGCTTAATCATATTTACCAGAAAATAATTAAAGATCATTCAGAAAATAAAAAGAGTACTGAAGTCTTTATAATGAAACCACCTAGGGTCAAACACATACAACATTATTAAGCTCAGAATGCAAAAAAACGCTTGGTATACTCACTCCAAACCTGCAGCACGTGAAACACTACTAATATACACAAACTATCGATGAGCAATCTCTTTTATACACCTTACAAAAGGATGAACACTTCCTGTCAGTAAACAAGACTCTCATTTTGGCCAACACAAAAATTAAACCAGTCGAAGATTATTTCAGTAAAATTAGACTGGCAGATATTTATATTGCCACGGCGGATATACACATTTTACACATATCTAAATTCACAGCCAAATGTCACAAACAGAAGTAACATTTCTGAAGACTATACAAGGATATTGTTTAACACTAAAGAAATCCCACGACGCACGTAGAAACCCACATATACTGAATATAACTCGATTTGAATACAATTTTTTTTATTAAAATAACTTATTTTTAATTAGAATAAAATGTAAATGAAAAAATCACACGCAGCACTTTATTTTGTCTGGCTTATATTCCGTTTTTTTTATAGTTTAGTTGTAACGTGCTGTATTCGGAAACAGTATACGTGATAGGCAGGATATTTATACAGAAGCCGATTTACTTAAAACCAGTTCCAGCATTTTATGACAATAATTATATAAAATTAGAAACATAATAAGATTATTTTTCTATTACATATGTTATAACACAATCCGAACTAAAGATTTCTTCAAGAGTATGAGAATAAGCACTAAAAGGGCCGCAAACTATCGTAACTTAGGCTTGTACTTTAATATAAAAAATATAACATGCGGCCGCAGTCGAGACTAAACTCACTAGGTGAGTTTGTAGTGTGATTCAAATCATGTCCGTGGATGAATACTTGAGGCTTCGCTTGGGCTATCAAGGGTAGTTTGTATCGTAACAGCTTAAGAGAGGCGCATATACAGGGTCACCCAAAAAAACAAAGCAAACGCTAAATGGAGACCATCTAGAACAAATGGCCAAAGACCCTAGTTTTGTGATGTGATGTTTTGAATATAATAAACTAGTTATGACCAAAGTTTCATTTCATTCGGACAAAACACTAAGAAACGGGACCTAATTCGGGGTGGAACCTCTATTTCATGGATCAGGGTGTACTCTCGAGAGAAGGGTAGACCGCGCAAGTTTCCCAACCTGTTATTTTACCTCGCGGTACATACATCGTTTCGCCTTCATAAATGGCCACCCATCTGGTATTAGCCAGGCTCGACAGTGTACGACTTCAGTGATTTACCCAGAACCGGTGTCTCAACGGTATTGTGCCGAATCACAAGGAGTCGTCCCGGACATTATACAGGTAATATTAGAGAATGAAATAGAAATAACACCCCAATGAAAAAATGCGAACTAAAACAAAAAATACATATACTAATCTCTTTACACGGTGAAATGAATAAATTATTTTTAGAATAACTAATATAATTCAAAACTGTAAAGGGAGAAAGATTAAACTAATAAAATATTAATCAGGAATAAAAAGCAAAAACGCCGAAATAATTTGAAGAAAAAAAAGTTTCTCTTCAACAACGAATCAGTATTATATATTTGATTGGGGTGACAAAGACTGGTATATGTTATACAGTAACAAAACAATTAAAACAATTATCAAGGCAGAAAATCAAACTTCTAAAAAGAACTAAACATGTTATTCGTTATCTAATAGGGACTAAGGCATATTTTTTTATTATTAAGAAAATCACGACATCCCCTTGAATTAATTAAGGTTTTAAGATAAACCCTAAAGAAATGAAAACCTAAAGAGAGTAATTAGATACTGTTTCAACACAGCAAATGGTAGCACGTTGCCCGGCGTTGCCCGGCATTGCCCGGCGTTGCCCGGGGGATTTGTGGTGTGTGTTGAACAAAGACAAAAAAAGTGGTAGTACGCAGGCAATTTCGAGCCTCTACCGCCAAAGGAGGATAAGAACGTCAAAAAACAACACTAAAAAACAAAACATGACGTCTTTGCTGTTGGGCCCATCGCAAATCCGGAAGTGACGAATGTTTAAATTAAGGATAGTCAATCGAAAGTGTGAATGGCTTTCGAAAATATCGGCGCTTAAAGCGATCGTTCCCTATAGTATAGGGTGAAGGAATAAATGTTTTAAGATAATATTTCGCGAAGGGTCGCGCATCAAAATTATACAAATCTGTTGAAAATCTGTCCCCTCCAAAGTCAAAAGTTTTAGGTAAACATACAAACATAAATACATAAATACATAATGCATTTTACAGATATGTGAGATTTATATTATAGACTAGCCTGTTCTAGGAGTTGTAGTAATCAGGCAGGCTCGAACCCGTGACGCGAAGACGAAAAAAAGTGCAGCTGTGTAAGGGTGTTGGTTGACGAAAAAAAAAATAAAGGAAAATTGCGATCGCCAAAAAATGTGGCAGTAGCCAAGCAGACTACAACTCGTAACGCAAAAGAGGGAAAATAATGTGAAGAACCTCCCCCCCCCAAAAAAAAATGACGCTTTAGCTGTTGCGCTCATCGCCAAAACGGTAGTGACGTATGTTTAAATGAAGGCTAATCAATGTAAAAGAGGCGATGACCTCCGAAAACATCGGCGAAAAAACGAACTGCTCATTGTAGAAAAATGCCCAGTTGAAGGTGAGGAATACATGTTTTTGCCCAATCTTTCCATATTTTTGTTCGAAGGGGTGAGCTTCAAAATGATACTGATTTCGTAAAAATCCGTTGTCTCTGTCGAATGTTTTTGCGAGACATACAAATATTCATACATACTTACATTCATACATTCATACCTACATTTAAACAGACAGTCGAGAATTTATATTATAGATTCGAAATGTTCAGATAAAATATCGAATTAATCAGCCTTATATAACCCTTAAATATTTAGGACCATATTAGTATCAACATGCCTGCCTTAAAATTTATAATTTATACTAACTGAAATATGAACACGATTATTCTCCTTTTAGTTACTAGGTGCTTGAAATAAATTTTCAGACTTTCTTTAGGCAATGAAAATTGTTGTAGATATATGAAAATTAATCTGCTAATGCTATACATCTGATAATATGACTGACCAATATATATGATTCCCGGTTCTAAAGGAACAGCAAGATCATTAATTGGTATACGCCCGTGCTGAGGCCTTATTGTCACAGCTGAATTTCAAAAATGCAATCTGGACGGATGGACACTTTAGAATGACGATATACAGTAAGATTATGCTGTAAACTTAGAGAAATGTCACAGGAACGAATAGAATAAATTAGACTGCTTTCAGACTATGTTACATGAACAGAGCATAAGTTTCCCAGTGTAATAAACAATTCAAAGATGGCAGGGAGTTTGTATTTTGGATGATACCTATGGGAGGAGTAAAGAAAGCCAGAACACCAGGGTTTATAAACTAAATAAAGAATTGCATGGATACGGACCGTCTTCAATCTTTGAAGACAATAAGTGCACACTCCGATGTCAGTGTGAGAATTGTACACAATATTACTCGCAAGTAACTGAAGATGGGAAATATTTACTTGTTTAAGACTATTTGACTACAATTAGCATCAAGATAGTTCCTCATCTTTCCGATAGTCCATACCTTGCTCCCTTTGACTTGCGTCTATCTCCTAAGCTCAAGGAAACCCTTAGAGGCTATAGTCATGAGACAGTTGAGAAAATGGAGGAGGCTGTTAGGGGGTTATTGACAGACTTACACTTCGATGGAGCCTTCCTGAAAACGTTGGAATGATAAAAGTGCATTGAAGCCGGAGAAGCTAACTTCCATGGCACGAGAGGTTCATATGTATATTATCAATAAAAGTGCCCACACGAAATATGTCTGGAAACTTATTGACAGCATCTCGTATTTTCAAGTCTGTTTAAGCCCAATATCTCTTTTACTAAAACGACCATTAAAAAGTGTAGGGAATGAAAAAATATTTAATCGATATGAATTCGATTCAGATGATATTTATTTCGATTGAACAAAAAATATTTTAGCTGGCAGAAAAAAACAAATATCACGCGGAAAATAATCATTTATTGATATTTCTTTAAAAAAAAGTATCACTCCATACCTAAATTGAATAAATAAATGATTCCAAATAGGGAAACGTGCGACTTACCAAACTAGCACGTGTGCATAATTCAACGGGTTGGTCGTGGAATGAAATGAATGAAGAAGAAAGAAACAAAAATGGCTGCCTTATCTCTTTATATGCCTGCAATGTGACCACCCGATATGCAAATGAGATGCTCCTGGTTGGAGATAAAAGGCGGTTGATTTTTTAGAGGGACGTTCATTTTGAAGTTGGATTTCGAAGACATAAGTGTAATTAGCAGAAGTTCGTTTGGAGTTGAGAGAAGGTGCGTTACGTATACAGAAGTTAGGAAGTTGGAAGTTTGGACAACAGTGTCTACCTTTCCCAGGAAATTATTGGTGAAACGGGCGGAAGAAATAACACTCAAGTTATTTAATTATAAACTATTTCGGCTCTCGATGTGCGGTGACTCGAAAGGCAGAAAATCGACGGATTCGGCTTTCGCTTCATACCTGAGTTTGATGGATCTACCACTGGACCCTCTGTTGTCGAATGCGTGAAAAAGGCTGAGAAGATCTGTACACTGTGCAGAATTAAAGAACCAGCAACAGTCATTCCTTTAAGGTTAACAGGAGGGGCCTATACAGTCTACCAGCAACTCGGAGATGAACACGACTCGGATACAATCAAACACAACCTGTATACAGCGTTTGGTACAGATCCGTTTGTTGCATGGCAACAGTTCACGAGCCGGCGACTTCACCCCAAGGAAACGGTTGATGTGTACCTAGCCGACCTACGAAAGTTATCGGTACTATTTGGTGGGGTTAACGATAAGCTATTAAGATGTGGCTTTTTAGTAGGCTTACTTGAGGAGGTCAGCAAACTGTTGCGAGCATCGTCACGAATTGACGAATTGACAACAGTCGAGTTATTAGCCCGAGCTCGAAACATCTGTAAGGAACGGGAGCCAATTGCAACAGAAACTAGTATTCAACATGCAACAGTCGAAGCACATGGAAGCAATATAGATTCTCTCCCATGTAGTAATAAGCGTGTAGGCTCAGTGTGCTATAAATGTGGGGAGGCCAATCATTTTGCGAAGGATTGCCGGAGTGATAGGAGGTGTGTATATCAACGAGCACAGAGAACAGTACAATGCTATCGCTGCAATAATTATGGGCACATATCTTGCAACTGTTCGGGAAACGATGTTGGGGGGCAACGTACTATCACCACCCTTGCCCCTTGCCAACAAATAAACACAGGATTACCGTTCATTAGCGAACAAATTGACGATGTGCAGTGTAAAGCACTCATAGACACGTAGTGTTCCAGGTCTATAGTTAGTGCACATTACTGTCAGATGTGACGGGAGCAACCAGTCGGTATTATGACGATCAGTGGTTTATGTTGAGGTGAAGGGACAATCACGACCTGTAATGAGAAGGGTTACACAGCCAAAATTGATGTTCTGGTGATGCAAGAAAACCCCCTTGGCTATGACATGTTGATTGGAATTGATGCAATACAAGAACTAGGAGGCGTCATAATCACAGCGACTGGAGGTGTAATGTATGGAGAAGGAAAAGAAGTATGTGCAGCGATGTCTATTGGAGAAAAGGACTTCTGTACTACGTTTGACGACAACGAAAAGGCGTGGACAGCAAAATGGAAATAGAATATGAGCCAGGCACCAGATCGGCTGTGCAACACCATTCCAGAGTATACAGTTTCCACAAAGAATAGGTCCGCATATGAAAAAAGAATTTCAGACGTGGATTGATAACGGATGGTTAATACCGTACCCACAGGAACGTTTGTGACCACTCAAAGGAGTAATTCCGCACATGGCTATTGAATAACCTACTAAAGACAAAATTCGGCTCGTAATGGATTACCGAGAATTGAATCAACATGTTGATGCTTTCACTGGAAACGCAGATGTGTGCGCTGCTAAACTAAGAGAGTGGCGTCAGAAAGGGAGTAATGTAGCACTGCTGGATTTGAAGAGAGCCTACCTGCAGATACGTGTCCATGAGTCATTATGGCCATTTCATACAGTGATGATCAAGGGAAATCGATATTGTTTGACACGTTGAGGTTTTGGCCTAAACGTAGCACCCTTAATAATGGCAACTATTATTAACACTGTTTTGATGCAGGATGAGACCACAGCAAAAGTTGATTCAGCTTACATTGACGACATCTACGTTAATGAGGATATAAGGTCTGCAGATGTGGCATGGTTTGCGTTAATAAGCAAAGAATCTAAGCGTCTAAAGGACGGGGTGCCCGTGTTGGGCCTAGAGGTCTATGAGAAGGGCAATAGTTTGCGATGGAAGCGAGGGAGCGAGAGTCCAGAGTTACCCAGTGTATTGACAAGACGAATTGTTTTTTCTATTTGAGGTAAATTAGTAGGACATCTATCTGTCTGTGGATGTCTCTGATCGGCAATAGGAGTATTAAAAAGACGAGTAACTGCAGTAACCAAAGGATGGGACGACATGGTGGATGATGATTCTCTTCAGCAAATGATGGCTGAAATGTTGTCCAGAGTACATAGAACCGACTCTGCCCAGGGTGAGTGGCAAGTATCTGGAAACGAACTGAATGCATGGGTTGACGCAAGTTCACTGGCTACATCAGCAGAGTGGACATCCCGGAATTCGTAGGACAACATATTTTGTCTGAAGATTGTGTCCTTCAACTACAAGAGCATCAATCAAGGCAGCTATACGCTCGTGTGAAGAGTGTCAGCGAATTGATCCTGCACCGTCCCAATGGCAAAAAGGGAACCTTGAGGTGGAGGACAATTGGTATCGAGTAGGAATGGACGTAACGCATTATGGGGGCAAGCATCTTTTGACCTTGACAGATCGTGGTCCGACATGCTTCACGATATGGCGCCTGTTGAAACGACAGGATGCATCTAGCATAATACGACAGTTGGGAGCTGTCTTTTTTGAGCGTGGTGCCCCGCTGGAAATTCTGACTGATAACGCCACTACGTTTCGATGTCAAGAAGTTCAGAAATTTACGCAGGAATGGGGGATTAGGATGCGTTACCGATGTGCATATTTTCCAGAAGGTAACGGTATAGCGGAGCAGTGTCACCACACCATTAAAAGAATTGCGGCCAGGACACAGTGTTCTATTCCAGAAGCTGTGTACTGGTATAATGTGACACCAAAGGACGATGCAACACGAGAAACTGCACCAGCTAATGGGATTTACCGCTATGAACAGCGTATAAAAGAAATTGCTGTCACGCCATCAGTGGTTAGCGTTGTCAATACACCATATCAAGTGGGGAAACCGTGGTGGGGTAAAACCCCCAAATGCTGGGTGCACTGTAAAATTTTGCAGAGGAAAAATAGAAAAAAATTATAAATCCTCAGACCATGTATATTAATGGTGTACCACGTCATGTAAAAGATATCCACCCCGGTTATACCTCTTCTGATTCTGAGGATAATGAGGAAGATCACACACTTTTTAGGGATGAGCCTGATCGCCTACTGCCCCTACAGGTGAGCATAGACACACTACCTACAGAACCAGATGAGGGAACGATGGAACATACTAGTGGCAATAGTGATGAGAACGATGGACATTAGGAAGTAATACCACCAGTTCCTCATCGAAGTACCCGAGAAAGACGAATACTGCGCACCCGCCGTGATTGGGAAACACCGCCTATAGCACCACGAGAGGGGATGATGGAACATACTGAGGAAAATGAAACCGAGGAAGTGATGCCTCCGATTCTTCGAAGGAGTACCCGACAAAGACGGATACACTCCCCTTGCCCTGATTGTGAAACACCGCATAGGGAACCACAAGAGTGAATAATGGAACAGACTGGTGGCAATAACGGTGGTAATGAGGATGATAGCAATGAAGAAGTGCTTCTCCCGATTCTTCGAAGAAGTACCCGACAAAGACGACTGACCCCTGCCCTGTGTGTGATCATGAGATCAGGGGGGGGTAAGGAAACGTGCGACTTGCCTTACTAGCACGTGTGCATAATTCAACGGGTTGGTCGTGGAATGAAATGAATGAAGAAGAAAGAAACAAAAATGGCTGCTTTATCTCTTTATATGCCTGCAATGTGACCACCCGATATGCAAATGAGATGCTCCTGGTTGGAGATAAAAGAGGTTGATTTTTTAGAGGGGCGTTCATTTTGAAGTTGGATTTCGAAGACATAAGTGTAATTAGCAAAAGTTCCTTTGGAGTTGAGAGAAGGTGCGTTACGTATACAGAAGTTAGGAAGTTGGAAGTTTGGACAACAGTGTAACCTTACCCAGGAAATTATTGGTGTGACGTGTGGAAGAAATAAGACTCAAGTTATTGAATTATAATTACCAGAAAGTAATATTTCGCTACATAGTACAATACATGCCATAAAATAACATTGGGTTTACGCAAATATTGTTGTTCTTAGAAGCGCCGGTTGAGTTTTAATAATGTAACAAACATCTTAACGTGAATCCCGCGAAACCAAACGCATCGTTCCGAGATTTAAAAAAGAAAATACCGCAAAAAACAAGAAACGGACTTCTACTTGCTGATTCTCTGCTCCAACAACAACATGAAGACATACTGAAGATGAAGGTTTCTTTCGAAATATATTTATGAATTTCAATATAAATTTTAAACAAAAGAAATGTCTATTTCTTTTGTAATAATGCGTTGTTTAAACTTAAAACGTGTATAATACGTATTCTATTTTATTCAAACATTGTACTTAATTTACTATTTTAGACCACTATATCTTGATAAACAGTGATAACTTTTTGCCCTATTTCTTTGGAATGTCTCTTTTTTTTTCGAAATTTGTATGAATTGCATTTAGAAATCATTTCCCCAAAGATTATACATTATTATAAAGATGATATTCGAACACTAAAGTGCATAAACAGTTCACTCTCATTATGCTGTCCAAAGTGGTCAAATTGACTTTATTAAAGCCAAACATTGCGAATACTTCTGATTTCTAAGAAGGTTGACATTAAATAATTGTGTTTAGCTTTCTTAAAAACATAATGCACTAAGAGAGGCACAGTAGAAATTAAACTTTTTTTTCACAAATCTGAATTTATTCAATGTTTCAAAGCTTCATATTGGGATTGGAAAATAATAAGCAATCTTAAACGTAAATTTTATAAAATAGCTTTATTCAGCATTATATATCGGCTATAAAACTAAAAAAATTATTGTCGCGATAAAATCGCTGCTAAAATCGAATGATGATAATAGTAGTCAGAATAATTTAAATATCAGAAAATGGACTTGCTTCCTTTATTTTGTTATTTACTCAACATATTCCCTGGGCGAGGTTTCTCACGAAGGGATCATAATAATGTTTCCTAGTCAATATCCAGCCATATAACATTGACGATATCATAAGAACTATCAGTGCGTTTTTTAACCGTAAAATTGATAAAAAAATATATGTTGTATATAATTCTTTAAGGTAAACTATATATTTTCGCATGATAAAATATTGGGATTTGAATGCGTAATGTAAGAAGATACATCCCAGAAACTGAAATTAATCAAACCGTTCAGAAATTAAGGAAAATATACAGAGAAAACCTGCGTTGGAAATGAATCTGATTTTTATTTCTACAATTACAGTGTTTTCAGTATGTCCATGCTCATCATTTGACCGACGTTTAGTCTGTATTTAACCCCATAAAATGTGTCTAGATATTTAGAAGTAGAAAAATAATATAAATAGTATTTTGAATAAGGTGTCTACATAATCTATATTGTAAAAACTGAATATAAAAAACTTAGAATTTTTTTGGATTATCCGAGAGAATATGCTTGATATATGACGGATTGCCTTTATCATTTTTCGTAAAGTGACTAAACTCTATGCTTTGTTTCAAACATTCCGTGATTCGTTTTCAATTATAATATCATTAGTACTCTTTTTTATTTCTCCTTTAATTTTCCCATATCTCTATATTATTACATGCAACAATATCGATAACATCAGCAGTTCTTTTCGCATTTTATTATTACATTAGTTACACTTAATCCTGTGCTTTTAATATATATATATATATATATATATATATATATATATATATATATATATATATATATATATATATATATATATATATATATTGTTTGTTCGGCGTGTGGAAATAATTCACAATGTTAGGTATCGTACAGACATGCACTTAGGAGACTTTTAATCTCTGACGTAAAAATCTGTATTTTCTGTCTTGTGGCAAACATTTGCACGGACAAAGATAAAACCAGTAAATGTTTTTGATAAACACAAATCCGTCACCACTATGGCCAAATAATTAGTGAGTGTTTCTTAACAACTCGGTTGTTGTGGCAGTATTTCATGCATTGATATCGAATGGAGAGTCCATTTTTATATATATATATATATATATATATATATATATATATATATTATTATTATTATTATTATTAACAACAACAACAACAACAACAACAACAATAATAATAATAATAATAATAATAATAATAATAATAATAATAATAATAATAATATCAGTTAGGAGACTTTAAATCTCTGACCTCAAAATCTGTATTTTTCTGTCTTGTGGCAAACATTTGCACGGACAAAGATGAAACCAGTAAGTGTTTTGATCAGCACAAATTCGTCACTACTATGGCCAAATAATTAGTGAGTGTTTCTTAACAACTCGGCTATTGTGGCAGTAGCTCATGCATTGATATCGAATGGAGAGCCCATTAATATATATATATATATATATATATATATATATAAATATATATATATAATATATATATACATATATATTATACATGTTTTTATTTTTATTAAGATATTTTTCCTAAGATCCTTTTTAATTCCACGAGAAAATATTTTAAAACTGGAATTCGCGAAACATAGGTGTGTCCTTGCTGTGTTGTTGAGAGTATCCCAGTATTAAAAGACGCACGTAAAAGATATACATCATAAAAACATGAATAAAATATTAAGAGATTCAGTTAAAGATATCTTCTAATTTTGAATTATAGCAAACATACTTTCTGTTGAATGCACACACACGCGCGCGCACCCCCATATATATATATATATATATATATATATATATATATATATATATATATATACATATATATATACATATATATATATATATATATATATATATATATACATACATATTAGAGAGATAGTTGCTTTTACATGTGCCTTTTATTATATTCCCCTAAAATCGTTCGCATTTTCTTTGGTTAAATGAGGAACGTCGAACGTTCCCAGTGACCTACAAGAACAATGGAAGACAGCCAAGTTGTTTCAATTGATTCAAATTTTATTTGCCAAACACATAATCCGCTACACAAAAGCTAACTTACAGCAAACGACGCCTCGTTACGTAGGACGCCATTTTGAGTCCCCAAAGGCGCCTTTCGTTGGCGCAAAATTTACGGGGTTCATTGAAGGCGTTAAGCAAGCGATCTGAGATCCACGCTGGTGCGAGGGGAAAACATAGTATAGTGACCAGATTGGGTTAAATCGATCACTGAACACCCACATATATGAAAAGTATTTCCTACCGTTAGTATCTCATTTAATAGATATCGAACGTCGTTTCTGATTTCTATGGAATTCAATTTTACTCGCCCTCCAGCATATCTTCATTGGCTAGCTCATGGCTCGTTGGTATGCCGTTCTGTTTCATAATTATATATATATATATATATATATATATATATATATATATATGTGTGTGTGTGTGTGTGTGTGTGTGTGTGGGTGGGTGGGTGTGTGTGTGGTGTGGGTGTTTGTGGTGTGTGTGTGTCTTTGTGTGTGTGTGTCTTTCTGTGTGTGTGTACATGTATTAGTGTTCTGGCAAGGTCACAAATGAAAATCAGGGAGAGATTAAACCTGGGATCTCAAGCTGTAGAGAAGCAAACGTTAATCGAAAATTAGAAGGAGTTATGCCTGGGATGTGATCAAATCCATTTACTCATATTTCGTATATGTAATGTTTTTAGATGCATTGTTTACATTTTAAAACATAGTAAAACGAATCTCGTTTCCTGTCTAGACACCGCTCCATTTCTGTGTGTGTGTGTCGCTCTCTCTCCCTCTCTCCCTTTCTCTCTTCGTGTTCCTTACTCTAAATAGAAATAATGTTACTAAAAAAAGAAAATGTTTTTTTTTGTAAAAGCATCGATCGTTAATATTTTTTAAGCGTACTGTTTTACTTCACCTTTTGCATGTTATTTTTCGTTTAACTATCGTATATAAATATTTTTAACCCGCTAATAACTTATTATATGAAATGTTTTTATATACATACCGCCATTACAGCTTGGTGACATCAAGGTCATATGATATGACTCAGCATTTATTAAATTACGTATAAATATCGTTAAAATGTAACTTTTTTGGGCCCCCTTGTAGATAAACGGTCAGCTGAATAACTTAGAGTTGACCTTTTGCGCCAAAAATTCCATATTTGTCGTCCGGAATGTCGGGTTTTAATATGATACCAAGTTTGTTAATTTTTATTCTGTCTGTCGAAAGTGTTTGGCGAACATACAAACACAGACAAACACACACACTCACACACATTTTGCCTTTTATGTATACAGACTAGCGGGAGTGCCCGGCGTTTCCCGGGTGTTTAGAGGTGGGTGTGCTCGGGTGGTGGGTGTAATCAAATCATAAGAATAAGTGAAGTAAAAACTTTAAAATATCGAAAAAAAACACAAAAAACAAACGTCAGGCAAAAGGGGGCGGATTGAAAAAAAAATAACGTAGCCTGGGGTACCCAGTGAGGTGTGTGTTGTTGGTAATGAGAACCTAAGAATAAGCGAAGTAAAAAAAAACAGAAAAACGAACGTTACGTGAAAAATGGCTTAAATAACCTTGCTTCAGTATTTAAATTAAAAATCTCACACCACGATTCGAACTCAAAGCGTTTAGATAATGAACCAACGCTCTAACCAACTGACCTAATACGACGTACATTAAACTTAGTAGTTCTTCAACTATTTAAGCTAAATCAGGTCATGACGTAATCTGGCGCATGCGTAGAACCGGTCGTCGTCATGAGAGGAACGTTTTTGTTGACCCCCCCCCCCCGTAGAAAATTGTCGATTTCACGGTAAAAAAATTAATGTTTTTGGTAAATTTGTCGATATTTTTGGGAGGAATGATGGAGCTTCAATACGGTACCTAGTGTGTGAATTTTTGTTGTGTCTGTCGAAAGTTTTTACCGGACACCCAAACACACATACATACATACATACAAACATACATACACAAATTTTCGCTTTTATATATATATAGATTATTTAAATCCCATATGTCGGCCAGCTAAATTGGTTTCGACATTACTCACAACAGCCTATTTTTCTTAAGTTATATTTCAGTTAAAAAAGAATTAAAAACCATTCTATGAAAGCCAGATAGACACCTCTAATGTTATTATACCTTACCTGTTTCATCTGCAACACGCTTATAAGAATAGTCCTATGATAATTTCTATTAAAAAAAAACCTGTTAGACTGTGTGACATAGGAGGGGCGTGAAATAAGTAATACCCTTGACCCACTTTCCATAGTAGTAGAGCAACGAAACTTGGCACAGTTATTAGTCTTTTTCTACATAGGAAAAACCCCGAGGTATGCATTTCTCCCATCATTTGATGCAGCTCTGGGGACCGTTTTTGTAGAAGACCCCAGGTTTGTCCTTCAACAACGACGTGACTTCAGAAATCAAGGCTGCATCATCTGGGAAACGTTTTCCTTTCGAAAACATCTTCATGGCTGGTAAGAGGTGAAAGTCAGAGGGTTCAAGGTCAGGAGAGTAGCGTGGATGGGGGTTTTCATAATCACATGCCCGTGGTTCTCCTCTGGCAACATGCAAGTTGTGGACCGGAGCGTTGTCCTGCAGGAGAAGGGTACCTTTTCTGATCTTGCCCCGCCTCTTGATTTTGATAGCTTCCCTTAATTTCCTCAAAGGTGAAGCATTATAGGCTACTGAAATTTTGTACCCTTTTTTTAATTATGTGACATATTGCCATTCTGTGGATGCCAGGCACGAATGTAGGTCCCGCAATTTTATTATGCTATCCCTGTTCAAGCTGAAACATACTTATCAAATTATTCGTATGCAAATCTCTATCAAAAAAGTTTGAAGTCCGTGCCGATTCAAATTGAAACATACACAATGTTCTGCTTTACACCTCGGCTACCATTTTATGTTGTGAGTTTAGTGTAATAATTAACCACATAGGAACCTATCTGTGTATAGACAAACATATGCATTAAGCTTTATTATGTAGATGATAAAATGAAATCATAAAAGACAGAAAACCAC
>NC_136512.1:24582100-24624600 GCF_053919585.1 Euprymna scolopes | reverse complement strand
TCACAAATACAGCAATTAAGAAATATCAGAGGGCGATTTAACGAACACCGCATTTAAACAACGTCGAGAGAGAATGTGCATATAGCTAAAGTCGAAATGAGCGGATTTTTCGATTTAAAACAGTTTACACACAATAATGACAATAAAAATGTATTATTTTCTAATATGGCTCAATTACGCTCATCTGCCAAATAATAATTTGACATAAAATTGGGAACATTTTTATAAATATGCATTCAACATAATAATAAGGAGAACACGTAGAGGTAGTAGGACAACGAGAAAGAAGAGGAGAAAGAAGCAAGAATAAGGTAAAGATGGAGGAATCGTGGGGAAAAATGAGGAGAGAAGGTAGTAACCAGCTTACCGCTGGAGGTTCGTGATGAAGACTGGAACAAAACCATGGCTACCAACAGAGTAGGCCAATAAACATGACATCCGGACGTCATTTCCTGATCAACTTGTAGGTATAGAAAGTTGCCGGTGTTCAACCACGTGGCCACGCTAATAAGCATAAAAAATCGTGCTGTGTACCGAACGACCATGCATGTTTTTTCAAGAGAAAGAACAATTCTCCATTTGGATAATTATTAAAGTTTCATATTGGGATAATTATACTCTAATAAATATAGCAAGTGAACACGTTTTTGAACTTTCATTTCTATCGGAGAAAGTCGAATATTTTATTATATTATTTGTTTTACATACAAAACAAACCTTTTGTTGAATAATATTTTTCAGTCCGTTCTTTTAATAATAAATAAAACTTTTCACTGAGTATTTCCAAATATTTTAAAGTTAGCATTTTTCACGACAGTTTTTTTTTTATTTTATGATCGACGAATTTTCAATACATCTGGCGTAATTTCCTTCTTTGAAATATATTTAAAACTTTAAGGGTTTTTTTTTTATTTTGAAACATTTTAACTGTAAATAATTTACATCACTGAAACGGGAAATGAAATAGGATGTTTTTAAATTCTTTCTGTGGATATACGAACAAAACAAAGTAATTAAAATTTCCTTAACTAATCAGTTTTAATTAGTTTTGATATGAACTAAAAATAAATAGTACATTAAATAAAAATATTTTTCTTATTTTATCTTGTGAATAGATGTTGTTTGCACTGTGCTGAAATATTATTTTGAAAGCAATTTTTTACGGGGGGGGGGGGCGGTTTTCAAACTATGCTGCACTTTCACGTAACAATTTAAGGAAAAGAGGGTGGTTGTTTTACCATACACATAGATTCGAATAAAAAACAAATATATGACAAATAAATGTTATCAAAGGCAAGGTCAATTACTTTTCTATCTAACAAGATAACTTTTTAATGTTTTCTTTTAATGTAAAATGTTTTTTGGTTCAAAAACCATAGTGTTTATCGATATATTTGAAAAAGACAACTAGCGGTGAGCTCACTGTTGAATACGTTAAGTTTGGGAAAATAAGTTCAAACTAAAAAAAATATACAAAATACTGTGAGAAACTCAATATATGTTACCTTGACATAGGCCGAAATATATTGAGTGTGTTAATAATATTATTGTGTATAATAATATCGTAGATGTTTACTATATTTGATTAGTTTTTCACCAATGTTAACATAATGGTATGATTGTTTTTAGTAGTTTTATAAACTTCATTTCCGTATTCATGTCTTCTGCACTGAAATGAAAATTAAGAGTATAACCGAGTATAGTATTCATAACCATATAATTGATCATAATACGCTACACGTTTTGATGAAATACATGGAGAAAATGGACATAATAAGACAGAAAACCAAAACTTTAAATATAATTTCTGTATTAAAGTAATAGTTATTTAAATATTTAAACATATAATCTTTTGGGGGAAAATCCGACTTCCCAATAAGGGGCACTCTGGATAGAAACGAACATAATCTCATTCATGAAAGATTTATCGTTTACCGATCGACGACAGCAAAGGCGAAGTGTGGCATCAAAACAGATACTATACTGTGATCTTATTGCGAAGGCCAAGGAATGTTTGTGTTTAATATGTTTCTTTAATTGTTTGTTCCCTAAATTTATAATTCACTTTTTACATTATTAGATTGTATATTACTTTAAAATTACGTCATTTTACATAATATTTATATTTTATACTGAATAAAGTTCAGTTTCAGTATTTATTGAATTGTGTTTCTTTTATTTTCTATTTTAACATGTTTTACATCTTTTTAATCATGCTTTCGACAAATCTTACCAACATTGCTAGCAGGCATTTTTCAGTTAACAAACCTTCTATGTCGTGGCAAAACTCTAGTGATGACCGATGGTTATTGTCACAGAGAAGTTAATTGCAATGGTATTGTGATAACGCGACCTAATTTGCAAATGTCTATCGAAATAATTGCAGTATTAGAAATCTGAGGAATACTGTTTTCACCAGGATTCGAGGGAATACGACTAATTGTAATCACTGAAGAATCTCTGATGAGTCTTACTGTGTCCGGATTTCTGATCTACTTTATGGAGAAAAGGAATGAAGGAACTGATAAAAATTGAGGACTGTGTATGAGACGCAAAAGATTTTAAAAGATCATAAGACATAATACAGAAAACTATAAGCGCAAACAGACACCCTTGAATAAAGAAATGTAAGGAAACGGTCAAACCAGAAACAGAAACGCAGAAAAAATGGGGGGACAAAGAGCTACGTAGAAGATTCATCGGAATAACAAGAGAACAAAAGAAAGAAAAGTTTTAGATGCTGTAAAAAAAGACACATGAACAGAGAAACAGAAACCCGAATCCCAGCTTCACAGAACAACGGATTAGAACCAACGGCATTAAAGCTTAGATAGATAAAACACTAGAAAATGTACCTAGTAAATGTAAACTCTGTGGGCAAAGGGACGAAACATTAAAACACATCATAAGTAAATGATCCGAAGAATCCAAATAATACGTATATTAATAAATTTTCACATTTACAAACATACTAATGTAAATATATTTCTTCTCATTTCCCACTTCCGAAATTTATATCAACCATCAATCTATTAAGAGATTACTCTTTTGTTTTTTCTGTCTCTGTCTCCCTCTCTCTCCCTCTCTTTCTCTCTCTCTCTCTATATATATATATATATATGTGTGAGTGTGTGTGTGTGTGTATGTGTGCGTGTGTGTGCAGAAAGTCTCTTTAATACAAACTGAAAGAAATGTTTAGGTGCAAATGATATTGCCAGATCGCATTACATCACGGGTCGCTGAATGTTTGACAAAACCACTTTATTTGCAGCAAAGACAAAATAAACGGAAGAGAAGTAAATCTAACCGGTGGATAGGGAGCTGTAACATACACTTTTCAACACATATACACAGACACATTGAAGCCTGTGCTCAGGTGTCCACACTATTGCCCAAACTTGGACGCTCGCAAACACAAATACAACCCTCTATAAAATTATCCAGAGAAAATAAGAAGAGAGAGAGAGAGAGAGAGAGAGAGAGAGAGAGAGAGAGAGAGGTGGAGAAGATAGAGAGAGAGAGAGGGAGAAAGAGATAGAAGGGAACGCCCACTTTAAATACCCATACAAACTATTATAATCTACATGCACGTACACAGAAACAGGTGTACACGTACGAACACAAATTCGTGCACCTCCATTAATACAGACACGCGTTTGTTCGAGAATATGTATGCACATTGACACGCACGCAGAAACACGCATATATATATATATATACATATATATATATATATATATATATATATGTGTGTGTGTGTGTGTGTGTGTATGTGGAGGTGTGGGAGTGTCTGTGTCTGTGTCTGTGTGTATATACATATATATTGAGGGAATTAGACCTAGAGTCTAAAGAGCAGAGTTTATTTTAATATACTAGTAAATGTATTAATACCATTAAAAAAATAAGTGATTATTGTACTGTAGATATATAATAAGCTCAATAGTTATAGATATCTCAGAGCTGTTTTTATATTGAGTAAAATGATTAATAATTGTGAATTAAAAATAAGTTTCGAAAGGAAAACAAACAAAATTCCCTAGATTGTCCGATCGTTTCAGAGACGATGTTCATTTTATTTAAATTTACATTGAATATTGACAATTATTTGACAAAAGTTTAGCCCTTTAATAACAAAGTCTCCTCATCAGAAAAAATAAGGGGCGGGAACAGTTAAAGAAACCAAAGTAATACTAGAATTTTATCTCCATTTTAAAATCTGTTTCAATTTGAGTAAGTCTATCCTCTAGCATACTGTTATTTTTATGTTCTAGTTACAATAATATATATGTGTGTGTGTGGGTGTGTGCATTTACGGTAAGTTACACGCTATCACGTTTACACATAAAAAGATAGGTATATATGAAAAAAGCTTGGTGAAAACTATGCAAAATATGTACATATAGTTGTTTGTATATATATATATATATATATATATATATATATATATATATATATATACTCAATTTATTGCGCATATAAAGGAAACGATATATACTATTAAGTTTATAATAGAATATATGTATATACATTCACACATACACATTATTATATGAATATATATGCACATATATATGTATATATGTATATATATATATATATATATATATGTATACATATGTAAACTCATGTACACATACAGAGACAAAAATAATTAAAAATGAAAATTGCATACACGCGTAATAATTCTCACATATTTTGACGCATATATACATATAAACATTCTTGTTCTGTTTGCCAGTTTTCTCTTTCGCACTTGTCTGCCGGAACCGCACTGTCCAACCTATCCCCAAACCGCTACTCAGCTGGCCGGTCGAGTCCAACCCCATATCCCTTAACTCATTGCTCTGGAGACCTAGTCGAGCGTCGTCCTTTGCTCGCGTAGTGGGCCGAACCAACTAATAACATACTATTTCGGGCCAGTCCCAATTTCTCCGAGCGCGACTAACTTCGGATCCAATATCGAGGACATGACAGTTAGCTATTTTGGGCAGTGTTCCGTACAGAGTAACAAAGCCGTAAATGATTGACATGCAATAGTGTGGCGGGGAATGAGCACACGGGCACGGGTAGGCAACTGTGTGGGAATAGATGCAGGACAACTTTTTAAGATGTTTGTTAAAGCGGAGGGGAGGATAGGTACATATGCAATTGCATCATGAAAAAGAGTAATGGAAATAAATGCAAGTCATATATACATACATGCATGCATTTTTATATACACGCAAATACACACACGCAAATACACGCGCTCGCACACACACATATATAATATATATCTATATTATACTATATATGTATATATATATATACACTATTGGTAGTATTTTTTAGTTATTTAATCAAACACAATATGGGTCTACCAAAGAGTGCTCAATGTTTAGACAAAGCAATATGAATAGGTTGAATATGAAAACTAGTGGCTACACATATGCAAATATGTCTCAGTGACCACTCTGCTAGGAAAAATCGCATCATCAGGCCAAGAATATCTCCGAAAATGTTTTTGACTAATACTAGCAGGGTAGTCAGTTAAACATATTTTGATATGTGTAGCCACTAGTTTTCATATTCAACATATATATATATATATATATATATATATATATATATATATATATATATATATATATATATAATGGGTTAAGAAATTCCAACGAAAAAAAAAATGAATATTTAAATAAGAGAGTAGTCACCAACAATGTGTATTTTATAACATTATTTTATTATTCCGTGTCTTGGTTTTTCATTGGGAATTATGTTTGGATCATTGTAATAATGTTTTTAAGTCATTGAAATCGTTTTTACGCGCGTTTCAGACGTTCTGTGATGCGTCCTCGTCAGAAATTATTTTCAAATGTGAAATCATCACAGAACGTCTGAAACGCGCGTAAAAACGATTTCACTGACTTAAAAACATTATTACAATGATCCAAACATAATTCCCAATGAAAAACCAAGACACGGAATAATAAAACAATGTTAAAAAATACACATTGTTGGTGACTACTCCCTTATTTAAATAAATATATATATATATATATATATATATATATATATATATATATATTTCTATTGTTGTTAGAACATCCTATAAATTAAATTTTAAAATCCGTAATCTGGTAGACCCATTTATTTAAACAGTGATAGAAGCTTACTTGAGAGAAGAAAACGCTGTAATACTTAGTAGTGAAAGTGTAACGGTGTACGTTTAATAACTAAGTTTTTTTTCTCTCTGAAAGAAAAAAAAAATTAGTGTTTCTTTATTCTCTATACTTTTCACTAAAAAAGCTTTGCATACAGACTTTAATCACTTTTTGTCGGTATCCAACAAAAATTACATTTTTCCGCGTTAGTTTTAAAAAAAATTGGTCTTCTGTAATTCTATAGGTTTGATGTGCATTAATTGGTACGTTTTTCCCGTTAGTTTAAATGTCAATCGGTAGAGTTTTTTTTCTTATATTTCAGTTTTTGAGTTTCTCCTCATGTAAATTCGAATGTTTGGCGCCCCAAATTATCGTAGAACTGGTGTATTTTGAATTCAGATTCATCGTAGATTCACGGATCATCGTTCGTTAAGTTTTCTCGCTCAGTTGTTGTAGATATTATCTTTGAAAATTAGAGTCCATCGGCGCAAGTAGCTAATATTTATATGGAACATTCGAATCCCTTGCCACCAAGTTATTGTGACACTGGAATAACCATAAAGGAAAACACGGGCACGCAGAGAAGTTGGAAAATATAAAATATATTTAAGCAAAAAACAGCAAATACAAAGAGCAACCGTCGTAGTAAGTATCGTCAAAATGACGGACTACGAACGCACATTTACCACACTCCCAGACATGAATTCTGACTTAATTCATACATTTCGGAAGAGTACATATTTAGTTACCTCGCTTCACTTATTGTAATAATCCTTTACCTTGATATAATAATGTTATAATTTTTTTTTTAACTTTTAATTCTTTTCTTCTCATCTTTTCTCATAACAAAGTCCGAGTAATCGAGTTGATTTGGATTTAACCATATAGTTGTTTTTTTTTTTATCTTGCATGAAATACTATTTTCAGATTAACGTAATGTTTATAACAATAACAATCTCCTTGTTGTAGTAAATTCGACGCCAACCAGGAATAAATATTCAAAACGTATCACCTTTGAATTAATAGTTATACTTTCGCATTGACGTTTTTATATGGATAATAATACAGATATCTCTTATCTCAAATAAATTTTATCAACAGCTTGTTATTTATTGTCTATATGAGACATCAAATGTTATTTATTCCAATCAAAACACTCCACTACATCATAATACTTAGCATCATTAAAATAATGGTATGTGCCAAAAATGCGTTGAACTAGATACAGTTCAAATGTGTTCAGGTCAAGTGCAGAGACGCTAAAGGGTTAATGGTGGCATATATCAAAATTATATTTAATAATTACTCTTTCGAATAATTCTGCTTCTCATTCTGCGAAGATGGAACACTTTTCGTGTGAGTGACGAGATGTGGGTTGATGGTAGCTAAAATTTCCACCATTCTCCTAAGGATGACACACAGAGACACACATGCGACTTCGACCATGTAAACAATATAAACATCAAATTGTCCAGATACGTGACTTGCGCCTGTTGCTATGCAGGATAGAGCTTCTGTTCTAGGTAGGCTGAACGATGAAAAACACAAAATACTCCAAGACACGCCACTCGTTACGAAAGAGGATAGAAAATGTACGTTCTGCTACGTTTGTTATAAACTCCTTAAAAAGCTGGACCGCCGTAGAAGTGAGCATAGACACGAAATATGACCAGACTCTCCCTCCTACGGTATTAAATGGCGTTTAGACTTTCTAACTGGTATCTCGTACTTACAAATTATAGATCAATATGTTCTTACTGAAATTACAAATATTAATATACTAGCAGGGGTGCCCGACGTTGCTCGGGTGTTTGGAGGTGTATGCTGTGCAAAAAAAGCAAAAAAAAACAAAAAAATTGTTAATTTTTAAAAATTTTTACCCCTATTATGATCCCTTAAAATTTATAGTTTCGGGCTCAAATCACTTTATTAAGTTAGATCCAGGTTCAAGGAACCTATATCTAAAATTCCAAGTGTCTTGACCCAAAATTGTCGGAGGAGTTTGGTAGAGTTCTTAAAGGTCAAATCGTTGAAATTTGACCCCTTAACAGCCAAATTTCTGGCTGACACCCGTCACATCGATTTTCCCAAATCTCAGTACCCGGTGTTTCAAATTTCGAGTCTATAGACTAAAAATTTACAGAGTTATTGCGTAGGGAAATGTACACAGACAGACAGACACACAGACACACAGACAGACATACATACACGTTCACTTTTATAGATATATATATATATATATATAGATAGATAGATAAATCGTATTTATGTAATAAAAAAATTAGAATACAACATTCTATTAAATTATATATGACTCCAAAAAGATATTACACGTTTCAATCCTCGTTCCTTATTATCCGTCCTTATGGGATCATGCCCTATACATTTTTCTCATTGTAAAATTAACATGTTCCATTTTTTCCTATTTAATCGATTCGGACAAAAATCAATAGTGACATATTAATGACTTAAGGTTTCTGCCTTACGAAAAGGTGCTGAAGAAAATATGGAAATGTTGACATCTTGAAATTAATAAATTGTAAGATGAATAAAATCGTGTAATTAAGATTGATATTATTAAAAGAAAAAAAAAACTTCATTTTATTATTCTCATTTTGTTTTTATTTCTGATTTTCAAATATTCTATTTTGTATTTCTGTCGATTTGTTGCCAATAGCAACCGTATGTTTGGTTTGGTTAAATTATTTCGCGAGCACCTTAAACTTAATCGTTTTATCTTCGTCAAACGTTTATGCTTGATATTAAATAGATGTAATTTATGTATTTTTTATTAAGCGATACGTTTTTAATGAATTCAATTATTTTACGAATGTGCATTTTTATCAACATGGGAGAGTGGAATAATTTTTCCTTTTACCAATTCGATACCACCAAATGTGAAGCGGCATGCCCTTTATTAAAAATATAATTATCCGCACACACACGTGTTTCCTCATCTAAGACCCATCATAGTATATATATATATATATATATATATATATATATATATATATATATATATATATATATATATATATATATATATATAGGTAATCTCCAAAAATACCGTTAGGGCTTACAACATGGCCGCCAGAAGAGTAAACAAAAAACTGCGAATAAAATATATAAAACTCGTACACATATGAAAAAACTACCTCCGAAATAATACCTAAGAAATTGACAAATTTAACAAATCTTACAAGAAATTAATACATAATGATAAAATATGGACTACCTATATAGAATACCATCCTAAAATCCCGACCTTATATGGTTTACCCAAAACACATAAAAATAATAATCCAATACGCCCAATCATCTCTGGCATTGGCAGTGCCACCCATAAGATAGCAAGAGCGATCACAAACCTCCTAACACCATTATTGGGCACAATTAGCAATTCCCATATAAGACACTCTGGCAACCTTCTTAATAAGATTAAAAACATTGATATGAAAAATAAAACCATGAATAGTCTCGATATAGAATCTTTATACACCAATATCCCTACCAAGAAATGTCTCAACCTTCTTTCAAAACACTTAAATAAAATAAAAATTAAATTACCTTTGCCGATAGATAATATAATTAAAAGTAATACGTCCTAAGATGTGTGCGAAGAAAATGTAAACAAAGGGCATTCCTTTCTTATAATAACCATTTAATAACAATTCTTAGGGAGGGGAAAACAGAAATTACAATTATAAGTATATGCATTGACATGACATATTTCACATTCGATGGACTCTGCTACAAACAAAAATTTGGACTGTCCATGGGTAACCCTCTAAGTGGGGTTTTGGCATGTCTATTTTTAGAATTCATCGAAACCGGACCCATGAAATATAAATTGCCCAAGGGTACCTCCTACTATAGATATATTGATGATATTTTAATTTTTCTCCCTATATCTTCCAAAATAGAGAATATCACTGATAAATTAAACAAGATTGAACCCACTATTAACTATACGTATGAAAGAGAATATATATATATATATATATATATATATATATGTGTGTGTGTGTGTGTGTGTGTTGTGTGTGTTATGTTTGTGTATTAGTATTCATACTTACACCTTTTTTCTAGTAGTATTTGTTAGCTTCCTCACGAAAGCAAAGTGTGATACAATGTCGTTTGTAATGTACATAGTAATTAGTTCCCCAAAAAGATGAGCAAAAAGAGGCACTCTGGCAGTAGCTAAGAATAATAATTGTCTGAATGTAAAGAGTTTCCCCCGATTCACCAAGGACACATTAAGCAAACTTTAGCATTAGAACAGATACCACACTCTGATCTCAGCTCGAAGGCTAAGGACCTTTTGTCTATTTAGTTATTTATTTGCATCCCCACTGAGCAAATTAAGCACAAGACCGTTTTTTTTAATGTGGAGAGTGAGGGGAGGGGGGCAGCTCTTCTGAGAAGGGACTAGATAGTGACAATTGGTACGAAAGGGTTTCCCCTATATTGACTAAAATTGATTACTCAAGAGCAATGGTCTGACATGTGGTATGGTACTCCACATATTATTTGATTGCGGTGTAAAGATATTCATGCAGTTCTTCTACATAATTTATACTTGGGTAAGATTTGCGTAAAAACTTTATCGTAAGCATGATCCTCTTTCTATGCACACACACACACACACACATATATATATATATATATATATATACATATATATGTGTGTATATATATATATATATTAAATTTGCCACCTCAAATTCCTCTATCAATATTTGGTCTACAAACATGAAATTTAATATATAATGCATCCGAATCGATCCGAAAATTTAGCCAGGAAAATCGATGCAAATGTGTGAAAATTAAGGGATAGAATTTGCCAGGTGAAAGCGAACCGCGCCATTTCAAATATCCATGCGTAACGTAATAGCTATTTATTCATTCATTTATTTATTGCGGACTATTATCCTCATCGTTCTTAGATGTGTTTTCACGACGTGTCGGCCAACTATTACTCAGGCCTTGGTCAAGTGGTAACCGAGGCAGGATAGGAACTGCGAATTTCCTTACTACATTCTCAGCAGTTACTACCATCCATAGTTGTTGTGCCCCGATGCGCAGTGGATAGAGAATTGCCTGAAGATAGCGGTTTCAATCCTACCCAAAGCCGGGCAGAGGCTTACTTTGTCAAAGCAACTATGGATGGCAGCAAATGCTGAGAATGCAGTTAGGATATTCGGAGTTCCTACACCGTCGCTGTTAGACCGATGAATAGTTGGCCGAAACATCCTGAAACAACATTTAAGAACGATGAGGATAATAGTCCGTAAAGAAATAAATTGATAAATAATACTCATCTCATGAATGAATTCCAATTATATAATATGTATACTATTGGTTCATGTTTTAATTTTTAGTCTTCATACCTAAAGCATTGAAATCCAACGAAACAGTAAATCGTAAGCTAAATGTTTTAGTGTCGACGCTCAGTGGTGGCGCACGAGTAATTTTTAAAAGTTTTTTTAAATCATTACTAGCTGGGGGGGGGTCTTTGCCAAGTCGTACTATACGCTTGAATATGATATTTTTTATTAGTTCAAATTTCGTATATATTATTATAGAGGTGTGATTTAAAAAGTAAGGACGTGGTTAGGTGCCATCAACTGGAATCGAAACTATAAACAAAACTCCAGAAATCAAACATGATGACGTTTCCACTGTATCAAGGTGGGACGCATGTGAGCTGATTAGAAAAAACTTATAAACTAAGATGAATATACAAAATGTATTCAGATTATTTTTAATTTTGACCCATTTTTGACCCCGTGAAATCTGTTTCAACCAGCTAAAGTCCCATAAAAGAACAGTTCGTGAAAAAAAACAAACAATCATTTCAAGGTCCTAGTTCCTCTCTGCGGCTTTTAGTTTCGGATGAGATAGAGTTTCAAAATATTGAGGCAGACATACATATATCCATTTATATATTAGACAATATATTGGGTCTAATAAAGTATAATGATAAATACAAAATCTGCAATAATCAAATTATCAATATTTAAACGTATTTTATTTTTACGACCCGCCAATGCCCTCAGCACGTTAATATATATATATATATATATATATATATATATATATATATATATATATATATGTATATATATATATATGTATATATACATATATATGTGATATATATGTATATATATGCATGTGTGAGTGTATATGTATAATATATATATATATATATATATATATATATATATATATATATATATATATATATATATATATATAAATATATACACTAGCGGCAAAAAGAATGTCCGCACTTGTAATTTTTTCAAAAACTGCAAATCTAAGCTAAATTTCATGTAACTGTTTAGACAAACTGTACCTTATTTGATTTGCTTTTTATTTTTCTATAATTTTACCTGTTTATATTTGGCTCTTAATTAGAATTTTCTTGTGTTCACGTGTATTTTAAAAAATAACTTCAACTTCAGGAGGCCAAAAAAAAACAGTCTACACCATGGAAAATTGTTATGTAAATGTAACTTTAGGACATAATTGCAGCAGAAATACAATAGGAACACAAAGAACTAGTTTATATTTAGCAGCATAGCCATTCTGCAATTGAACAGTCTGCAATCCTTTGGAAATTCCTTGAGTTAGACTGCAGCAGGACTCCGGGGAAAGGGCATCCAAATTTTCTTTAATTATTGTCCAAAGTTCTTCCCGATTTGAAATTTTGTTATTGGGTAGCGGTTGCTTGATGTAATGGTATCCGATTTCGATGGGATTGAGGGCTGGTGATTGTGCAGGCGCATCCAAACACTGAATATCATGATCTTCCAGGAACCTCTTGACATTGCCAGCTGTGTGAATGGGAGCATTATCCTGCATGAAGATGGGATTATCATACAAATTCCGACCTAAGTAGGGTAGAAAATGTTCAGTCAGTATATTAATGTAATTGGTCAAATTAATTCGACCTTGCAGGCGAACTATAGGCCCTGGACCATCGGTACTAATAATTCCTCGCACCAAAACTGAACCTCCACCACATTGCAGCGTTTAAACTGGACACCTAAGATAAAATATTTCGTTTTTCCTCCGACGGGCGTACTGCCTTCCATCACTGCCTATGCTATTGAACTTGCTTTCGTCGCTCAAAAGCACTTTTCAACAATATGAAGAGTCATGACCTTCATGGCATCTGTCGAAGACCAGGCGGCGCTTTCTGTTCTTTAGAGAAATCATTGGCTTGCGTCTTGCACCATGTCATCGAAAATAAAATTCTTTTAATCTGTTCTTGACATTAGAAAGAGATCACTTTTTTTACAAGATTGCACTGTTGTTGGATTTGGGGAGCCGTTTCCAATCTGCTTTTTAGGCTGCGGATCTTGATAGCATTATCTTCCCTGTTAAAGGTAAGTCTAGTATCACCAGATTTATGGGCATCACGAACACTGCCGGAGTTTTGGTGCTTTTGCACAGTCTTTCGTACTGTTTTCACATTCAATCTTCGGCCGATTTCTCGATCTAATAAAGAAGAAAGATGGAGATTAAGGAGCTCCTGGCGATCACTAAGAGAAACTCGTTGTATATGGACTAAATGTACTGTATAGCCTTAAACAACAACAATTACGATTAGAGATGCTTTGTTGGTATTTGAAACTGATTTAGGGGCGATACTTTAAGCTCATTTAAGCGAATTTGATGCTGCGGACTTTCTTCTTGGCTCCTCAATTAGAAGTTATTTTTTTAAATATACGTGAACCCTAGAATATTTCAATTAAACTCGAATATAAACAGGTAAAATTATAGAGGAATAAAAGACGAATAAAATCATGTATATGTTGTTTAAACAGTTACATAAAATTTTGCTTAAATTTATAGTTTTATTCAAATTTCAAGTGCGGACTTTGTTTGTTTGTGTGTGTGTGTATACAATATGTATATGTGGGTGTGTGTGTTTAATATAAAGCACATTATTATAACAACATGTTTGCCTACATAAAAATTCGTTATAAACTATTAGTTCATATAAATCATTATGCCTCATGCTTGAGTGTCTTTTAGCCGGTATAAATGACGAAATTATTTTTTAAATCAGATAATAATCGATCTTTTTCTAAAACTCACATTTTATTGAGAAGAAAAATATATGAAAAGGTCTTTCTACGGAAAAGGAACTTTGGCAAATTATTAGGAAGGGACTTTAATATAAAATATACTATGAATATAAAAATTATTATTATACTTATTATTATTATTATTATTATTATTATTATTATTATTATTATTAATAATAATAATAATAATAATAATAATAATACTAATAATAATAATAATAATTAATAATTATTTAATGTTGCTCTAAAAATGACACACTAAGATAAGTGCAAGGTTACTTACACAAATACAATGCTCTCATAATAGTATTTCATTGTTTAACTATTACTAAAGCCACCTCATGGCGCCACGTAGTCGAGAGGCACTGCTGATATTTTAATTTGTTCAAACTTCGTGTATATAATTATAGTGTCGTGATTTAAAAAGTAAAAATGCGTTTAGGTGCAATCAGCTGGAATCGAACCTGTAAAGAGATATGTAGGATGATATTTTAATTTGTTCAAACATATCTCTCATAATAATAGCATTTTATGGTTTAACTATTACTATAGCTATCTCATTTGGCCACGTCGTCGAGATGCCAGTAATATGTAAAATCTAAGAATGATAATTGTCAGTATTTTCACAACTGACATTTTGTTATTCATTTTGTAATGCAATACACACTTATTTACTGGTTCGATACTTTCATATATGATTTGCTGCAAGGGCATCATTATTTAAATGATCGCCAATTGTACTTACGTAATTAATTTCAGCTAAGATATCAATATTTAAAATTATCTATTAATCACGTCGATATGCAGAAACAAGGATTATTTTGGACGACTTATTAAAGCATAACGAAGTCTTAGTAGCCTGAAACTATGGTTGAAAGTTGAGAAGAAGACGTTAGAGGAGGTCTGAGAAAGAGAGATATTCTCTAAATTTAATCTGGGTCGTACATCTTTTCAATTTGTACTTTGATATCATGTATGAGATTCCATTTCTTATTCTGACATATTATTACAAATAAAGGTTCAAAGTTAAACACAGTGATATCGGATAATATTTGAAGCGATCAATTCACAGTGGGTTAAGAGTGACCTTTGATCTCTAACTCAATTTGGTTCAGTAATTTCATATGATCAATTTATAAGTAACTTTTATCTAGAATTAAATGCTTTGTTTCATGTATTCTATTGACCCGCAGATGAAATAATATATTGGATACTAGCAGAACCACTTCCTCGGAGTCGCCGCCGATTTAGTATTAAACATGATTTAAGTAAGAACAATATATGTAAATTATACGTGGTCTTTTAGGATCAAGGTATGCTTATTGCGAGTGAAAGGTTCTTCACATAATACGCAGATGTACAAATGTTTAGCAAACTAAGAAAACAAATTGTGCTTATAGTTTCTAAAAAGTTACTTATAATGTCTTTATGATAAGATCGTGTTTAGATTTTTACTTAGTCTTTGCTATTTTATAAAAAGTTATCAGTAAATGCGGTAGAAAAAATAAAACATACTAAAAAAATAAAAAACATATTAAAAAATAAAACATTAAAAAAAATAAAACATATTAAAAATAATACAAATTCTCTACAAAACAGTACAAGTAAAAATGAATACAAACAAATAGTACATAACTTATTCGTTGAGCACTACTAGATTAATTTGACTTATACAAATACAATCACATCAATTATCAAAGCCTTAATTGCCAGGCCATTTGTTTATGACTTTACGTTAAACAAAAATCCCCCCAAAATATCCCTGATCTTTATCTTAAATATATATATATATATATATATATATATATATATATATATATATATATATATATATATATATATATATTTATATATATATATATATATATTTTTTTTTTGCGGACATATTTCATACTATTTTGAGGCTCTTTATGCTGTAAGCGGCATTAATCATTATCCCCGGAAGCGTTTTGTCATCTTTAAGCGGTGACTTATGGTAGTTATTACGAAACATCAGGAACATTAAGGAAAATCAAAGAGACTAAAACATGTTATTCTTATCTCAATCTGTCTGTTTATTCGGTCGCTCCAGCAGGAATGCTTATTATTTTTTACCGATACTACGGCTCTGTTTCTCTAGTAGTGCTCCCTTACAATCAAACTTTGTTTCAAGTCTAATGTTAACAAGTGTAAGTGGAAATATAATCAAAATTGAACTTTCTCATAAGGTATCCGGCATGTGGTCACGAATTCAACGAATCATGCGGTTACTTCGAAAAAAAAAACAGTAAAAGTAATCTATATTGACTATAATATATATCAATCCTTTCAATTAAAACAACACACAGAGACTTTTGTCAAACGGAAACTAAAAGTTATTTCATAGTGAGTTTTCTGTTATGCTAGATTTAGTTGAAGCTAATTTTACGTTTATTCATTATTTTTGCTTTTGTCGCGTAGTCAATAATTCAAAAACTAAAGGAATGCTCCTAAATATCCAAGCTAAAAACACCTTTACAATGCAACATTTTATGAAAATACATCCGCTAAACGTTATTTATACTTAGAGCAGAACAATATCGAAAATCCTGCGACCAATTTTTATCTCATTCTGTTCTATATATATATATATATATATATATATATATATATATATATATATATATATATATTTATATATGTGTATATATATATAAATATATATATGTATATATATATATATATGTATATATATATATATTAACATGTCTAACGTTCTAGCTCTTAAGCAAAAGACACATGTTAATCTGAACTTTTGTAGAATTATAAACAATAGCACTTAATCCATATATATATATATATATATATATATATATATATATATATGTTATAAATTAATTATTATTACTAGCAGTTCAGCCTGACTTTGCGTGGGCCCTATGTGCTGTTCATAACTTTATTTGCCCATGTATATCTTTATTAAAAATGTTACTCATGTCCAGGTAACCTACATCTATAATTTTAAATTTTTAGACACGAAGTTGGTGCACGAGTTTTGTAAGGGTCTGCAAAGGTCAACTCTTCCAACGTTGACCTCTTGGAAGCCAACTTTTCGCCCCAAAACTGATTAAAATGCTTGCTGCATGTCTTAATACCCTCTATGTAAACTTTCAAATGTTAGCCCTAAAATTCGCTGAATAGTTTGCTAGACACTGCAAAGGTTAAATCTTTTGAACTTTCCCTTATTGGTAGCAAAGTCTCCGGCAAAAGGCGTTTAAAACCTCGCCCCATGTGTGAATAGACTTTATGAAAAATTTCAAATCTTTAGACCAAAGATTTTCGGAGAAATTTGGTAGAGACCGCAGAGGTCAATTTTTGGAAAATTTAAACTAATTGCGCCACTTTAACATTTATTGTTTTCGGCTCAAATCGAGTTAAAAATTTGATCAATGTCCAAAGTACTGACATATAAAATTTCAATTGTGTAGGCCTAAAATTTGCAGAGGAATTTGGTATAGTTTTCAAAGGTCAAATCGTTTACGTTTTACCGCTAACAAGCAATATTTCTGAACGAACAACGATTTAGAATATATTCCAAACTCTCAATATCTCTTATGTAAAATCTCGAGTCTGTAGACTGAAAATTGACAGAGTAGTTGGTTGAGAAATGTTCACACACAGTCAAACACACGGGCATACAATTTCACGTTTATAGAAATATAGATACATGCACATAGAACTGTTTAGTCCTTACGCAATTATCTGTGCAGGATATTAAGATCAAAACTCCTCGAAGGAATTGTACCCTGCCACGAAACACATTTTGAATAAAGTTTCAAGGAGCATACTTCGGATGCAGTGTCTATTGCCACGAAGTAAACATAAAATTTCGACGTTTATGAAGTCTAACTTTTAAAAGAGACAATTAAATAAGACTATGTAACTATCTCGCACACAAAGCTTTCTGACTGTTTTTTTTTTTTCAATATCCCACGCACAGCACACATTTAAGATTTTTCTTAAATGGCGATAATAACTGTAAACGTTAAGCAATAATATTAGTTTATAATAGTTACTTATCATCATATATAAAAGGTCAGATATTTGGTTGAATATTACTGGATAAAACATTAAGGAACATCAAAAAAGACTCAAACATTTTATTTGGATCTCAATCTATATATTAACTTGGTTACTGCAGGAGAACTCTTTCTACAAAAGAAAAATAAAGAAATGGTAAAGTTTAAAAAAAGGAAAAAAATCATGTTGTATGTCCCTCAACATTTCTAACTTCGTTTGTTCTTTTTTGATCAATCTAACTCATATATATCTATACTACTATATTTTTTTCGAGTGGAGGGTATTGCTATTAATATTAAAACCTTTTTTTCTGTTTATTTATACAGAAAATATAAATCTGTCATACATAGGCCGTGAAATTGTATTCAACTGCAAAAGGTCTAGCTACTTTGTATGTTCTTTTAAGCATTCATTTTAATTAATTCCTTATTAGATATATTTTCTGTTCCCATATGAAATGATCATATTTAGTTATGTTAAATTATATGCACGCGGATACTCAATCTGATTTATATTTGCGATATATTTATGTAAAAAGGCTATCATAAACAGAAATCTATTCCTATATATAATTTTATATGCGTGTATGTATTTGTCTCAAAAAGTTCGCCTACCAGACTCCTATGTCAGTTTTTGGTCTACAGACATAATAATTGTTATATAGGGACTTAGAGCCCATACGAAACTTTATATTTGAGTGTTTGCTGGGTAAATCGGTGCAAACGTGTATAAAAAGAACGAATTTGCCCGGTGAATGTCGAACGATATCATTACGAATATGAATGCGTAACGCATTAGCTATTGGTTAATGTTTTTCTTTTTAGCCTTGAAGCAAACATGTCTGCATGGCTCAGCCATTAACGTTAATTGAAAAAAAAAAGGTTAATCGTACGCTAAAGGTATTGATTTCGATTCTGCATAGTGGCACAGGAGAAATGTGCATTAACTAAAATAATATAGATAAGCGTATTTTACGACCAGGCAAGAGCGGGCGACCTGCGGATATATATATATATATATATATATATATATATATATATATATATATATATATATATATATATATATATATATATACATATATATATATACATATATATATACATATATATATACATATATATACATATATATATACATCAATATATACATATATATACATATATATATGTATATATTCATATAAATATGTATATATATATATATATATATATATATATATATATATATATATATATATATATATATATATTACATGATATTTTGAGGGGTACAACATTTATATACGACAATCATGAAGGGAAGATTTAAATACATGATTAAAACTTTTAAAATAAAGGCAACGTTTACAATACAGTTCACGGCGCGAAGAGAAGGAAAAAATTGTGGGAGTCAGCTGACCGGTTCTACCGTCGCTTTATCAAAGCTGTATCGACGATTTTTTGTTTTTCTTTGGAGAAAATAAAACGAATGGGAATCAAAAAATATGTACAAATAAAATAACGTCGTGTTATGTTATGTATGGGGGGAATGGAGGGAAAGCGATAGAAATTAAGCAACGTTATATTACTCGGAGATCCTAGAGACTAATCACGCTCAAACCTAAGATACCGTCCTTCTGCTTACAGAGGGAGGGCCTTCTCAAGCGAACGTGAACATTCTCCAAGATCTTTAAATGAAATAATGAGTGAGCACAACTCAGTATTGAAACAATAATTCGTGCTGAAATTCGCTGCACAAGCCGCGTTTTTTTTTATAAGGTAATCAGTATTTGAAGACCCGTACGTATTGGCAATTCTGTCTGTTGTTTGATATGTCCCATTTCTGATTTTGGTAGGGCCGTGTATATATTAGAACCGTGGGATACGGCATTAAAAGTTTGTAACAAAATACAGTCTAGCATATAATAAAGGTGTATGTAATAATAATAATAATAATAATAAACAATAATAATAATAATAATAATAATAATAATAATAATAATAATAATAATAATAATAAAAACGCATACATAACTTCGTAACCGGGGAAAATACCACTACCAGGATCCGGAAAACATCGTATTCCACATCGTAACCCGGAAAAAACGCATCCTAGGACCACCGTATCCCGAGGTGCTACTGCATATATTCAAGTACTGACAAGTTTACACTTCCAGTGCTTTTTAGTGCGATAACACAAGGTTTCTTCGGAAACCAGAGATCGAACCTTCTGCTATTCTGTTTATAATCTGGAGATAAAACCACTTGAACGTTGTTTATGAATAATATATTTGCGTCTATATGTAATGATTAACAAGCCAAAGATTGTACTCCGGGTTTATTTACAAATAATTTAGACAGCTATGTCCTGTACAATGTAGACTCAAATTATGTGGACCTTTCGGAATACTGTGAGAAAATGCTTAGAATCAAAATATACAAAACAGATTAATATATATATATATATATATATATATATATATATATATATATATATATATATGTGTGTGTGTGTGTGTGTGTGTGTGTGTATATGTATATATATATTATGTAGTAATCGAATATTTGATCAATACGTAGCTGTAGAGAACATTTTTATCGACCCATTAGCTATTGTGTTTCGTTTATTTTTTCGCCTTCATTGACTCACCTTTTGCCAATGGTTCTACCCGGAGTTCGCTCGCTGCTTCGACGTTTTTAGTGTCCAATGCAAACGAATAGAATTTAGTGTTAGCACACGAATATAAAAAAAAGAAAGACTGAGAAAATATAACTCTGATTCTATCCGGAGGCAAATTCATGCACTTAAGTGAGTAAGCTTGTAAATGGATTTTCAATACAGACTATATATATATATATATATATATATATATATATATATATATATATATATATATATATATATATATATATACAAAGGAGATTAGAACAATAGTCTAAAGAGCTGAGTGTATTTTAATGCAACAGTGAAATTACTAGTTTAATTAAAATACAGGAAATAGAAAGTGCTCGTTGTAATTTAAATATATAATAAGCTCGATAGTTAAATGTCCTAGAGCTAATTCAATATTAAGTAATGTGATTTATAATTTCAAATTTAAAAATTTAAAAAAAATTTAAAAATTTAAAAATCAAATTTTAATTAAATTAAAAATCAGTTTCATAAGAAGGAACAACAACAAAATCAATTATCTGTACGATCGTTTCGGAAAACAATGCTTTTTATTGTGGTATACATCAAGTTATGTAGAACAATTATATATAGTTTTTTGGTAAGCAAGGTCTCCTCATCAGCAAATTTAGGAGGGTTTTTATTGAATTTAAAAGACACCATCAATAAACCTAGCATTAAAAGTAAGGCAGATGAATCTGAAAAATTGAAATAAAAGGTTTGGATTTAAAATTGATAAGAAAATTAATATGGGTTAGAGATAGAAATAAGTAGAGAAAAATATATATTTTTGAATTTACATAATAAATTTGATTTAAAAATATATAGAGATATTTACCTTTTAATTTTTCTTTTTGGAAATCAGGAACTGTGTTTAAAATAGTCATTTAGATGTTTGCTATAGCTTTTTATCTCATTGAATGATGAATTTAAAAAGGGGGAAGCTCGTGCAATAAATTTTTTCCGTTAGCGTATTTTTTATTCAAAGACGCTACAGTTTATATAATGAGAGAGAATATTTCAATTAGAAGTTTTAAGGGGAGAAAATTGTCATGTGTTCTTGACTTTATTTATTATTTATTTTACGGGTCTAAGGGAGGTAATTAGTCTAACTTAATTTATTAAAAAAAAATAATAATAATTGTAATCTGTTTTTAATAAGTAATTTTTAATGATTTAAGGTTGTTTATATTTATTAAATTTAAACCAACGTTTATGACTACATGTCAGAAGCTCCTGTCTTGAATTTAATAGTTTGGTTGTACTTTTTATATCTTTATATTTTAACATTTTTAGGGTCTCTTTTGTACATAGTGCACAAAATTTATCTCCTGGTTTATATGATTTGCAAGTCTCAATTATTTGCCATTTTAAGTTGAAAGAAATATTGCTGTTTTTTAGTTGCCAAATATAGTTGGATAGACTAGTTTGTTTTGATAGAGAGTTATTTTTAAAAGAATGTTTGTGCGTTGAAATTCTATGTTTTATTAGGCCAGATGTGGAACCAATATATATTACCTCTTGATTGTTGTGATTATTTTCCGTTAGGTCTGTTGTTGGATTATAATGTGGTAGGTTGAATAGTAATTGATCGGTAGATTGATTTAAGTTGGTGTTATTATTTAATCTGGTAGTTGAATTATGGCTGTTAATTATTTTCTGATGAAGATTAGGCATAGTAGAGTAAGAGACTTTGATTGTGTTCTTATTGAAATTTTTATTATATCTATGGGGGGCTTTAAAGTTCTTATCTAATGTTTTAAAAAATTCTCTTGCTATGTTTGTTTCTAGGTTTTTGCAATATGGAGGGTTGAACCATAGGATCTCCTTGTGTCTATTCTTACGTTTACGGGTTTTGGTTTGCTGTTTATTTGTATTATTATCTAATATTTGTAGTTTGGTTTTATCTTTTTTTGTCTCTTGGTTATTTTTCTTAACTCGTATACGGGAAGACATTGCCATATTATATGGTATTACGCTCTTAATAGGTTTATTTTTAATGCAGTTTATGTTTCTATCATTTTCATTTATGAATTTAATTTGTGAATTATATCCAGAGTTTTAAGGGCCTCATTATAGTATTTTTCATTTTTGGTAAATATGGATTTAGTAGAAGACAGTCTAGAAATTCTTCAAGCGATGTTGGGAACTATTGATTTTAATATTGATTTAGGGTGGTTTGATTGATTGTGGACATATTACCAATCTATATCACCTATCCTACTTAATAAATCTCTATTAATGGCACAAAAATTAACTAATATAACTCAAGACGAAATTAAACTAATACTTATAGCTAGACAGTCTTTAATAACATTTGATAATCCATATTGGACCAGGAAAAATACCCCTAACCACTTCAAAATTTTAATGGGATCGACGGACTCGACTCAGGTCACTGATCTATTTGGCCTTTTCCTTTTAAATGAAATACATTGTATACTCCATAAACAATTCAAACGTGAAGGAGGGCTATATAGAGATGATGCACTTTTCATAACTAATTCTACTAATAAAAATTATGAAAAAGCAATTAAAGCTCTACATAAATTATTTAAAACTTATGGACTTAGTATAAAAATCGACCCTAATAAAAAAATTGTTAATTTCTTAGGCATAACCTTAAATCTTGAGAATTCTACCTTTGAACCATATCATAAACCTAACCAATCACTTCTATATGTCCACAATCAATCAATTTAAAGTGTTTTAACATGTTTTATTAACTGTTTGTTCGTATATATGTATATATATATATATATATATATGTATATATATATATATATACATATATACAGTAGCGTCCAAAACTAAGGGACATTATTGTAAAAGCTAATATTTGTTTGAAATAACACTTGTGAAAAGCTGCAATTTTGTTAACTGGTAGTCGTTATCATCCGTAAAAACATACTAAAATTGTAATCATTTGCAAAGGATAAAAACAGGATTACAACAAAAAAATTGAGAAAAACACTTTAAACAGCCAAAAAGCCAATAAAAATACATGTATAATCATTATTGTCCTTTGTATATATATATATATATATATATATATATATATATATATATATATATATATATATGTATATATATATGTATAATATATATATATATATATATATATATATATATATATATATATATATATATATATATATATATATATATATATATAGGCCTCTATTCCAAAGTGGCATCGTGCCTTGTTTTTCGTGAAAATTGAATTTAACAAAAATCCTTACACTTCAACTTACCTTGCTTTCGTCTAGTATTTTTATTTGCATGGCTTTGTTGGGAATGTGATGGTAACGTAGGTATTTTTATAAAATGAGAACGCCTTGTCCTTTAATTATTAAAATAAAAAAATATATACATATATATGTATACATGCTTGCATGTACATGCGGGCATGTGTTTAGACGCAATATATTCGTAAGCGTCTACACGTATACATATTGACGTATACATTTTAGCAAAGAAACTAATCAAAGCCCACTTAGATTTGTCTGAGGCCATTCGCTTTACCAAAGCAAGATATAAGACGCATATGTCAGCTCTTCCCAAACCAATATTCATAATAGATTGCAGAATCTCCGAACTGCGATTTAACGTCTTTATTTCGAGCCTGATGTTTTTTTCCAAACTTTACTGGGTTTTGGCTTGACGTTTCGAAGCCTGCTATAACACGAAACGAAATAATGGAGGTAACTCGCAATCCAGAGATTCTCCAATCTGTCATGAATAATGTTATGGAAACTTCACATATATTCGAACTAAAATTGGAAATATTTAACAAACGGTATTTTTTATGAATTAAGATGGTTCCACTTTTGCACGTAAAAGCATATCGTAATGGCTTAGTCGGACAGTATCCAAATTACAGAAAGATATAATCAAAAGTAAAAAATCTATGCAAAAATCTATTTAAGTTAAAAACCCTCAGGTTACTTTTTGGACAAGATATATATATATATATATATATATATATATATATATATATATATATATATATATATATATATATATATACATACTAGCAGGGGTGCCCCGCGTTGCTCGGGTATTTGGAGGTGTATGCTGTGCTAAAAAGCAAAAAAACAAAAAAAATGGTTATTTTTTAAAAACTTTGACCCCTATTATTACCCCTTAAAATTTATTGTTTCGGGCTCAAATCACTTTATTAAGTTAGAGCCAGGTTCAAGGAACCTAAATCTAAAATTTCAAGTGTCTAGACCCAAAATTGTCGGAGGAGTTTGGTAGAGTTCTTAAAGGTCAAATCGTTGAAATTTGACCCCTTAACAACCAAATTTCTGGCTGACACCCGTCAAATCGATTTTCCCAAATCTCAGTACCCGGTATTTCAAATTTCGAGTCTATAGACTAAAAAGTGACAGAGTTATTGCGTAGGGAAATGTACACAGACAGACAGACACACAGACAGACAGACACGTTCACTTTTATAGATATAATAGATATATATATATATATATAGTATCGTCCGAATCTTACAGACATCGTTTTATAAACCTAATATTTGTAAGAAATAACGACTGTGAAAAGTTCAAGTTTTATTATCCATAATAACATACTAAAATTTGAATCATTAGATAAAAAAAAGAATTATGACAATTATTTATTAATTTTCAAAATAGAAACGTCCAAAAGTAGGGGATAAAATTGAGAAAAACAATGTAAACCGCCAAAAAAATAATAATAAAAATACATGTACAGTCAATATTTTGTTTTGTGTGTGTGTATATATATATATATATATATATATATATATATATATGTGTGTGTGTGGGGGGGTGTATATATACACATATATATATATATATATATGTGTGTGTGCATACATATATATATATATGTACATTTATATATATATATATATATATATATATATATATATATATATATATGTACAGTCACTATCATACAGTGTAGTTTCACTGTATAAAAACATATCAGTGCAGCTAGGTCAGTACTTTTCCCGAGGCAGGGGTTGAAATTATTACCATCAAGTTGATAGTTGGCAGTTCACATGTGATCGGTGCTCGGAAATGACCTTATCAAATGTCAATTTTTAATGGACATTCGACTGCCACTTTGTATATATATATATATATATATATATATATATATATATATATATATATATATATATATATATAATTCAAGATAAAAATGAATATTGTAAAATTGTTTAGTCAGTTTAATAAAGACATTATGATAGTCCGAATATTATCAGAACACACTTTATTTAGATGATGTTCTATGAACAGAGATTTAGAAGAAAGTGTCAGCACCCTTCGTGTACTTTTCGTTGAAGAAAGCAAAAAAGAATTCCTGCTCCTACTATGTTTGTTTAATCGTCGTTCTATGATATGGTCTAAATTTACATGTGTCCATTGCAAGCCCACCTGCATCGAAAGTATCAAATCTACAAGGAACCTGACACAGTCCTTGTTTGACACAAAATCCGTAGCTCTTTCGCCGTTAGCTATTGAGTTATAATTTTTTTTCTGGGTCTTTAAGGTGTCGACTCACCTGTACAACAGTTTCTTATCTGGATGCTGAGCGCGTCGTCATCTATAACTTCCGATCCTGCACAGAATTTGTTTAACACTATATGCTGTTTTTTGAAAAATTATTGTATGTTTCGCTATCCCCGTTTAAACAGGATTGAACACTGACATAAAAAATTCTCCTGACAGTTTACGGAAGCTTTCTACTTTCCTGTATTTTCTATATACATGTGAAGCAGATGGTGTGGTGTGTTAAGTCTTAATAAAAAGATCACTATATGAATCTTTCTTTTATCTTATTTAGTTAAAAAAAAAAAACCTTTTTTAGTTTAGTCAGAAACACCACTGTTTCAACCATATACTACTATATTCTACTAACCTAGTATATCAGAGTAGATAAGTTTAGCAAGACAGTTTTCAAAGATGGTCTAGGTTTGTGCAAGATAGTTTAACTAAGTTCCGTTGAAATAAATACATAATCTACCTAGAATATCGTAACAGTTAACTGCCTTGAACAGTCAAGTTTCAACCTGTTTTAACTTAGGGCCTAAAGAGTAGTCTAGTATAAACGTGATATTTCTGTATATGTTTTTAAATGCTTTACATTATTCCGGCCAGAAATTCGTCTTTATTGGAAATCTTCACTATTAATGAATCTAAACATTTTAACCCGAACATTTTCATCATATCGTATTACTCCAAATATTCTATTCGTTTCATTGTTTTCCCGCTATTTGTCTCAACAAACTTAATCACAGAAAGACAGCTTGAACTACGAGAGGGACAACGTGAAGTTTGATTACATTCCAAGCGGAAATTCTTTTATGGAATGAACTGGACTCAATCTAGAAACAAACGACTCAGTTCGTTAATCACTATATCAGCGTCTTCTATTTTATCCAGTTAAAACGGTTAAAAAATAAAATTTACTAATAATAAGTGCATAATGTCAAATAGATTGTGGAGTATTGTTATATTCGTACCCACTTTTGCATTAGAGACTAATTCATATTACTCCCCGTTAATCGTTCACTGTATATTTAAAAATAACAGGATAATCACTTCGATATACTTATAATTCGACGGTCATATTAAAGTCGAACTTATAAATTAATCCCAACTAATTGCTGTAAAACTACATTGGTGATTTCGAATTTTATCCGCTCATTAGCTTATATTATTTACGTGTATTACAGAAGGGTTCCGTTCCGAAATTCCGTACGGATTCCTGATTTTAACATAAAGCTTAACCTGTTCCGCCAGATATATATGAAAATGCCCCGTGGTTACATCGGTTGATACGCTTTGAAAATTTCACATAGTAAGCGAAAAGTAGTCCAAATTATTCAGATACCACGGACACTATTTATATCTGTGCAGAAGATGCAGACAGTTAAGTCGTATTTGAATGCAAGGCATACGAATTTCTGACCTATTAAAGTTATTTTTTGTAAGAGTTCGTTTATGAATAAGTTATTATTTACATGTAGGCCACCTGAACTTGATCGGCGGATAAATACGCTTCAATATGATATTTTGTGTTAATGCAGCTTTCGTATTTTTAAGTATCTTATATTAGACCTAATATATAGTAATTATTAAAAAAAGAGTTTTAAAAAATAAAAAAAAACGAAAAACTCATGAGCCACCATGGAGAATCGAAACAAAAATGCTTAGCTTACGATATATTTTTCCTTTTACGGTAGTGGTTGAATTATGAAAACATTTTGGCTTCAGAGCTTAAAATTGAAGCATAAACCAATAGCTATTACATTGCATTCTTCTTTTTTTTTACCCGGCTAAAAAACAAATATAAAGTTTTGCATGCTATCGAATACCCTATTAATTAATTTCCATGTATGTAGACCAAAAACTGACCGAGGAGTCTGCTAGGCAAATTATTTAAACAAAAATATACATGCGCATGCATAAATATATATATATATATATACATATATATATATATATATATATATATATATATAAACGGTTTGTGATTACTATAACGTTGTTACGCAAATATTACGCAAGAATAAATCATGTAGAATATCTGCAAGAATATAATTTCATGTAATAGATGATGGTCCCATAAATAAACCGACATAGCTATTAGGAAATTATTTAAAAGGAATGTTTCAAAAAATATGCGGATCAACAAATTCTTTTTGCGGATAAATGCAATTCCCCGACCCATAGATAAAATAGTTATGTATATGTTTTTAAATGAATGGAAAGAAATAATACAGGAGTATATATTTTGTTGAAAAAAATAGAATATTCTTAGCTTGTGCGAACAAAGGGCAGGAAAATCACATTGTATAATTTCTGTGCAATTTATCATTTCGATCCTAAGTAATGTTTGTATTAGTCTGTCTCGCGGGACAAACCATTTTTAATGAGATCCTTTTACAGAAAGTGTTAAGCTATTGATGAAGGGACTAAAAAGTTTACTGCAAATGGGATTCTGTCAATGATAAGTGCTACATATTATATATTTTAATCAAGGAAACGGCAATTCTCCCCTTCTAAGTCAGAAAATTGTGGAATAAGAGGAATAAAGAACATAATAAGGTAAGCGAGAGTTACGCTGTTGTCGACTATATTTCCTGCTCTCCTTTAGTTTGGCCACGTGTTCAATTTCAAAATCTGCTGCAAAAATGTAAAACTCTTTTGATTCGGCAAATTAAACTGTAGTTGCCAGAAACGTAAATGATATATGGTTTAATACGGCCATTTTACTTCTGCGATCATCCCTCCTTCTCCATACCTGATCAACATGGTGTCAATCATCTTGGGGCAAACTTTCGCAGCACTCTTCAGAGTCTACGGTTTTCAATATGAGCTACATCACATGCAACGTCCGTTAGGCATGCTTCTAAGGTCACTATAATTCATGCTCGAAGACAGTTCTAGCGTAAAAATTGATTGATGCTTGCTGATAATTTTGCAATGTTACTAGGGTGACTGATTAACCATTGGAAAGAAAAGTGCCCAGCATGATGTCTTGATATATCTCCAGTATGACTCAGCGTATTATCCTTGCATATATTATTTTTTAAAAATAACTGTAATAAGTACGTCAATTATGAACAAATTGAAACACAATACCCGCCGCAAAATCATTTTAGAAGTATTTAATATATGAGTTTGTAAACACCCATTCTTCATAGATGATTGATGTCTCAATGTTAATGTTCTGAATTAAGTTACCTCTCATGATTCGTTTGAAGGCAACAGTTGACTTACGCGCACGGCGACAAACATGACACAACAAAGTCAATGTCTTATCGGGGTTCATTGGATCCGAATAAGGAATACTGTCTTTATGCACAGCCATGTCTCTTAGCAGTCCAGATGAGAGTGTGCACACCTAACTGCATATAACACACAGTGTGCTATAAGGACACTGTGGAACATTGGATGAGGATGGTCTGCTACTGTAAGACTTTAGGTGGCTCACATACTCTGCTCCGAAACGAGAACACGACCATACGTTTAACAGATGCAAGTTGCATAGTTGCCTTCTAAAAAATCCAGATCTCTTTTCCTAAGTGCCCTTTTTCAGCTGTGCACACTCCATATTTTTAACCTGGAGAGAACGAACCACAGTCATTTTACACCAATTTTCCCCAAGCACTACGATCAACGGCAGTTTCTTCCCATGTGTCGGTATGAATATCAATATCCCTCATATGGCTTTCAAGGCTTATTTTGTGGGCACTTTCCGGCCTTATGTTTCGGACGCTCACCACTTGCAAGTTCTCCATAGAAAAGTTGCTTCAGGAGACGATCATCGCCCATTAGGATAAAGTATATATATATATATATATATATATATATATATATATATATATATATATATATATATATATATATAATATAGATATATATATATATAATATATATATATATATATATATATATATATATATATATATATAGATACTAGCAATCGGTGCCCGGCGTTGCCCAGGTGTTTTGAAGTGTATGCTGAGGAAAAAAAAGGTCAATTTTTTTTAAACTTTGACCCCTATTATGACCTCTTAACATTTATTGTTTAGGGATCAAGTAAAGTTAATAAGTTAGATCCATGTCCAAGGAATCTATATATAAAATATCACGTGTTCAGACCTTAAATTGTAGGAGGAGTTTGGTAGAGTTCTCAAAGGTCTAGTTGTTGAATATTGACCACTTAATCGCCAAATTTCTGTCGAAAACCTATCACATCGATTTCCCAAATCTCAGTACCCTGTATATCAAATTTCGAATCTGTAGGCTTAAAATTGACAGAGTTTTAGCGTAGGGAAATGCACACAGACGCACAGACACACACAGACACTATCACTTATACATATATATAAACATGAACATCATATATATAAGGATAATAGTACGCCATATATATAACAAAATACCATTATTTACTGAAGTGAAAGGAAACCCCAGGGGAACTTTACCCAAAAATAAATCTATATTTTTTTGTGTGTATTGATAGTCTGGTACTTATACAGTTTAGTGACGACATTAAAAAATGGAAATATTGAAAAAAAAATTTATTGTACGTAACTGTTATAGACTGAAGTTCTCCGAAAAAAAATTCACTTCATTTGATCAAGTAATTTTTTTTTACAGCGAAAAACAATGATTTATCACGGCTACGTCAACGTGGCCATTTTGGAAATGTTATTGCAGGCCCAGGAATTCCCCAAGGGCAGGTAACTGCCGCACATAGCAGAATACCTCCATTTTAGGCCAATCTAGCCCTTCCCCCCCCCACCAGAATGAGATTTTTTTTTTTTTTTTTGCGAAGACAGATGCCATGTTTGGAGTGTTTTTTGTTTTTTTTAATTTGTAACAGAAGTAAATAAACGAAGTTTCGAAGTTATCCATGCGTGTCCAACTGGGCATGTTTCGAAAATAATCTCGTATAAAAATTCTTCAATTCTTTGCATTCTTCAATTTCTTTGCATATTCAATAGTATTCTTATTTAAAAAAAAAAAAATACGCAAAAAAATTCCAGATTTAAAAAAAAAAAACGTAAAAAAATTGCATCTCAATATGGCGAGAAAAAAAAGGCTAGATTGCGAAATTTGGCATAAAATGGAGGTAATCTGCTAGGTACATTTCCAAAATGGCCACGTTGACGTCGTCGTGATAAATAATTGTTTTTCGCTGTAAGAACAAACTACTTGATCAAATGAAGTGAAATTTTTTCTCGGAGAACTTCAGTCTATAACAGTTACGTACAATAAAATGTTTGTTTCAATATTTCCATTTTTTAATGTCGTCACTAAACTGTATAAGTATCGATAGTCTTATCAACACCCCTTTTTTCTATTTATTTAAAAAGAAAATACAACTTTATACAAATTCCCTATTAGTTTTTTTTTTCGGTTCTCTTATACGATGATCATCTTTATTTAACTATTACGTGTAATTATATTCATACAGATATTCTATATGATTTACATTTGCGTAATATTTGCGTAGAAATGAAGAAAATAAAATTTACTGTGTATTTATCGTGTTGCCATAACAACGTGACGTAGCCAAGGACGGTAGTGGACGTGAGTGTGTGTGCGTGTGTGCGCGTGTTTTCGTGCTGTATTGTTTGTAGTAGTAGTAGTACTAATAATCTGTCCAGCGTTTGCTTTCTGAATGGCGGACGTTGAGTCGGAGGTTCGATTTTTAGATTGTAAGTTAGTTTCGTATTTTTCTAATTTGTAAATGGCAAGTTAGACAAAAATTAAACCCTTCCAAGATGGACAATAAATAAGACCAAAATATTTTATGGTAAAGTTAAGAGCGTAAGAACTATACTTTTTTAGGAGATGTGATTATTGGATTAACCAATCAGAAATCGTCTGTGGCACACACATCTCTGTTTTTATAGATATATAGATAGATATATAGATATATAGATATATATAGTAAAAAGATTAATAATTGTAAATTATGAATCATTTTCAAAAGGAAAGACAAACAAAATAAAACTAATTGTAAGGTCGTTTCGGAAAAGATATTCATTTTATTACATTTACAATAATTATTGACAATAATTCGCAAATGTTTTGTGTTCTAATATAATCTCCTCGTCAGCAAAGTATGGGGGGGGGGGGTAAGACACAAAGATAAAACGAGCATTTTTGTAGTAAATAAGGCGGATATTACTTATAGATTTTTATTATAATACATGTTTTAAGTTCAATCAGAATACCTTTGGGCGTGGTGCATCTTGTCACTGAATATATATATATATATATATATATATATATATATATATATATATATATTTATATATATATATATGATTTGTAAATAATTAAAATAACATTAACATATAAAAATCACATGTATATTATTTCATTTTACAAGAAAAGGACTACCATTATAGATTTATAAGATTCTCTTATGAGTAGTTTGACCTAGGTTTAATATTCGTAGAAACACGCCACATACATATCATATATTTAATAAAAATATGTGAAGGTATTTAAATGTATTTCTAGGTGTTGACTTGTTTACTAATGATGTATATGCTCTAAATTTCAATCCAATTTCATTGAGCTCATAAAGATCTATTTTTAAGAAAGTCATATTTATTGTATGTATACATTAAAAGAATATATAGTATACTATGAACATGCATATATATATACATATATATATATATATATATATAAGATACCCATATATATATATATATATATATATATATATATATATATATATATATATATATATATATATATATATATATGGCGATTAAGCTACACTGAATATTCGGTGTTTCATCCACTATAAGATTCGTCTGGCTTATGCGCATAAGCCTGACGGATTCTATAGTGGATGAAACGCCGAATATTCAGTGTAGCTTAATCGCCATATATATTTTATAAATTACTAACTTACTCTAACTACGTATTGAGCACTTTTGAAGTAAATAATTTAAGTTTACGCATAAATCTATACTTTCGTATATTAATTTTATGTGAGTAAATGAAGTAGTTATATATATATATATATATATATATATATATATATATATATATATATATATATATCTGCATTCAGATCGTAGTAGCGGGACCTGTGGAAATTCTACAGGGGACTCATTCATCTGTAATGTATTGATGTTGGCATTCCATAGATGTTCAGTGTAAATGGATACGCTCAGATGTTATTATAGCTTTTTTGTTAAAACTTCAAAGGTATTTGTTTAAGCTAGCACGATCGTTAAACATGTTATTTTTTATTCATGCAGATTTTGTATATATTATTATTGAGTTCATGTTCTCTCGATTTTATATATCACAAATTTGCAATTTCCAAAAAATAAATAAATACCTATGTCACTTTGGTTTATCAGCTTGATATATATATATATATATATATATATATATATATATATATATATATATATATATATATATATATATATATGTATATATATATATATATATATACATCTTTAGTTCATTCAGCAATAATCAAAAGCGAAACAACATCTTATGAATAATTCTTGATGAAATTATTTTTTACAAAAATAGATTACTCATGTTCCATCAGCTAAAATCAGTAGCGAAACTGAGAGTTATGAAAAATGTTGGATAATTTTTTTTTTTTAAATATAGGTTATTGGAGTGCCAGCAACAAATATCGAAAGTGAAATCAAATCTTATGAGGAATTCTTGTTCAAATTATTTATAAAAAAATGGATTACTAAAGTGCCATCAGATATAATTGAAACTAAATCCAATATTATGAAGAATTCTTAGTAAAATTATTTAAAGAAAATTAAATGACTTATGTGCCATCAGCTAAAATCGAAACCGAAACCAAAACTTATGAAGAATTCTAGGTAAAAGTATTTATTACAAGACATAGAAGTGCATAACAATTAAACGCAACGGATGAAAGTGCGACACAGAAAACAATACGCAAAATATCATATTAACATGTTAATCTGAAAATTCTATTAATGGCATAAGCCTTCTCGATATTTTTACTAAGTATTCTTTCTAGAAACACCAGATTTCTATTGGGAGAAAAGGAAAAGGTTGCAAACATCTAAAATGAAATTGAGTTTTGTAGAACGGAATAAATACTAACTTAGAATCCCAATTCGTCAGTTCATGACATTACATATGTGATTGCGACCACCTGCAATATATATTTATATATAGTCTTGGATATAAAAAAATCTTTAAAAGCTATCAACATATATCCTTCGGTGGAAAATTATTTTTTCAGTAAGTCACTTAATCTCCTGTATCGCTGAATCGTTTTACTTACATACACAAACAATAGTACCAATGTTCTAAATGTATCATCAGTTGTTTACGATGAAATACTAGTTCAGGGAGTTAAACAAAAACACTATATTAAATCATGGCTCCTCAACAGTGTTGATCAAACACCACCTCCATTAAAACACATTAATATATTTTTTTTAAATTATGGTTCTAGTCTTTTTCCCCAGAAAAAATTTAAGCTAATCAAGCCATCATTTAAAAAAAAAAATCTGGCTTGATTTATCCGCCTCTCTCTGAAATATTTTATGTGCCTATTTACAAACTAATGTTCTTGTATAATTTAGGTTGGATCCATACTACTAGTTATCACAACTCCTTTTTTATAAGTATTATGTTTTAATATATTTACATGATTTTTCACACATACTATCTCTATAATAATTATTTAAAATATAGATAAGATCTCTCTCTCTCCCTCTCTCTCTCTATATATATATATATATTTATATATATATATGTATATGTATATATATATATATTGATACGATGTATATATATATAATAAAAAAGCAGTATAGATATATACATTTTATTTACCTATAATCATATACATATTGTTCATATATATGTATATATATATTATATATATGTGTGTATGTGTGTGTGCGTGCATATATATATATATATATATATACTTGTAGATATATTATACACTACTCATGTGGTTCTGGATATGTTCTATTGATCTACTATTATTAATTCGATATGATTTAAAAGCAGCAATGTGCTTTATTTAAACGGGTAAATATTTTTTTTTAAAGTTCACCACCTTGTTTAACCATTCTTATAACTAAATTTAATAGTGCGGGTATAAAACCAATCACTTTTGATGTAACACGAGCTATTCTTAAATAAACTCAGACATACTGCTACTGTGAATTAGAATATGCGGAGACATTTGGACGATGTACACACATCGTTAATCCATTACCCACTCAGCATCAGACGGATAGCGTAATGGTGAAAAACCTTGACTGTTATTTGGCCGGTCGGGGTTCGACCATGGCTTGAGGCAGTTGACTGTCTAGCCGCACTTATGAGCTGGCAAACAGTACTGTATGTGGATTACTATATATATATATATATATATATATATATATATATATATACATATATATATATATATATATATATATAGGACATGTTTATGTGGCATCTGATTTAAAGGGGAAGCGGTCCCTTTTTATCGAATATTTTATAAATATATTTAAATCCGGGAAGTACATGTGTTCACAGTTTTATTCTAACTCCTTAAGAATCATCTAATATGTATGTTTTAAATTCCTTAATCATTTTTACACATATAATGTCGTCTGTACCGATGATAATTTTATGTTTTAGATATGCATTTTTTTAATTAATGAGCACACACACATACACGCACACAAACACACGCACACACACACATATATATATATATATATATATATATATATATATATATATATTTGCGTGTGTGGGTACGTGTGTGTATATAAATATATTTACATATATATATTTATATATATATATATATGCATATATATAGCCAGTAGAGTTTAGTTTCCTAGAAGTACATCCAATGAAACATCATGTGTCTACCAAAGAGTGTTCAGTGAGTGAACAGAGCAGGTATATTGAATTTATTTATACAAACATTAATGGCTACATATGTGCATACATGTTTCTGTAATCACCCGCGTTGGGGGATTACGTCTTCAGGACAAGAATTACCGTCGAAAACTGATATTTCAGTCAAAAACATTTTCCTATTTGGTTTGTAAAGTCAGAATGTAACCTGGGTGGGAGACTCGACAACATTGTAAGGGAAATCAACAAATCGCAGCATATCCTTGTTAAGGCAGATAAGACCAGGAACATTTATAAATTAGACAAGAAGAAATATAATGACCTAGTTCAGAAGAATTTGAACAAAGACTATCACAAGGTAAAAAAATAGCAACATAATTGATTTGATAAATAAGGAACGTAAAAAGATCACGGATGAATTACAAATCAGTGATAGAGTAAATAAGCTTAGAGGAAACGAACGTATATCCTTTTAAAGGATCATAAACCTAGCTTCCACACAAAACCAACAACAAGATTGACCAACCCAACCAGACCCGAAATTGGAAAAATTAGTAAAAGAATATTAGAGAAAATTAATATAGAATTAAAACGGCAATTCAACCTGAACCTATGGATAAATACGGCAGACCCTGTGAAATGGTTTCTTAACATTGCCAACAAGAAAAAATGTGCCTTCGTGCAATTTGACATAATGGATTACTACCCGTCAATCACAAAGGATCTCTTTGGAAAGGTAATTGAATTTGCTAAGACCTATAACAATGTCTCCGATGAGGATGTTGATATCATTACGAAATGCCGCACAACTGTCCTTGTCTATAACGGAGAACAATGGGCAAAAAATGGGCAAACCGACTTTTTCGGGGTATCAATGGGATCGCTGGACTCTGCAGAGGCAACGGATCTCGTGGGACTTTATATCATTTATAATTTTACAAAAGATAATATTATTGATAGAAGGGACATGGGCTTATATCGTGATGATGGGCTAATAATAGTGAGGAATGCTACAAGAGTTAAATGTGATTAGATTAGGAGAGCAATCCATAGGGACATGAAAGATTTTGGCCTAAAAGTAGAAGTTAATGCTAACTTAAAACAGGTTAATTTCCTTGACGTTACTTTAGATCTTGATTCAAATACTTATAAACCATATATGAAGGATACCGCTAATCCTATTTATATACACCCACAGTCTAACCATCCACCATCCATTATTAAACATATACCGTTATCTATTGAAAGTAGAATAAGTAACAATTCATCTGATGAAGTAACTTTCAATGATTGCAAAGCTATTTATAATACAGCACTTAAAATAGTGGGTATAAATACATATTGATAAAATATAAAGTAAGTAAAGCTAGCACAAATGGATCTAGAAATCGTAGTAGGAAAATTATTTGGTTCGCCCCCCCCCCTAATATATTATGTTGAAAACAAAACTTAATACAAAAGTTTTACAACTTATTAACAAGCATTTCCCACCAAATAATATATTACATAAAATATTTAATAAAAATACACTAAAATTAAGTTATAGCTGTAGTGATAACTTAGAAAGGATTATAAAAAAGCATAATGGAAGAATCTTAAGGATGACTAATAGAGAAGGTGTAAATACTAGTGCAAACACGGCTGTGAAAAATGTAACTGCCAAAAGCCTGGAGAATGCCCAATAAAAAATCAATGGCTGACCTCATCAGTGGAATAGCAAGCTAGGATATTCCCGGTAGAGAACCCAAGGGACGACAGATTCTACGTAGGGAGTACACAAATGACCTTCAAAAATAGATTCTATTGATATACACGCTCGATGAGTAATCAAACATATGAAAAGGGCACTTCCTTATCGTTATATTACTGGAAATTAGTTATAGAAAATAAAACACCTATTATAGAATGGAAGATTATTAGAAGGGCCAATACTTGCCACTCATTGAACTCACCATGTCCATTATGCTTATCAGAAAAACTTGAGATAACTAGGTTTAAAGATAGGGATAAATTATTAAATATTAAACAAGAAACAGCTATAAATGTAAACATTTCAGAATGCACGCATTTTAAGAACTCTAAATTAGTAGACCAGAACAACTATGAGTACAACAAACCCCCATCAAATAAACCCCCTAAAGATGATGAGTGAGGTCGCAACTATGATCCTACCCGTATGAATTGCATAAGTCGCAATATTACTAACCTAAATAAATACCTGTATGAAAGTATATTTGAACCAAACGAGTAATAGATTGTTTTGGGTTAACCTCGTGATAATGTATGCATATGGATATTTTTGGGTGTATGCATGTATGGGTATATGATCTTTATATAGGTGGGTAGGAAGATTAATTTAATATAAAAAAATGATAAATGAATAAATAGATGAAAGGAAGTAAGGAATGAAAGGTGAATGAAGGAAAAGGGAATAAAGAAATAAGGGGGAATGAATAAAGATGAAGGTAAGTACTACAATATATAAGCTTCTATACTCAGTTTGTATAACCTAAATACTCTGGTTGCTGCCATATGTTATTATATATTATTATTGTATCGTTATACATCTTATGTATATCTGCCTAACCATCGAAAGAGTGCTTGCTTAATATGAAGATAGGCCTATGGACTTCAAGCGGAATTCACTATAAATTTTTACGTAGTATAAATCTTTACGTAATAAAAAAAAACATACAACGTGGGAAAAGGTAACAGGCGGCTGGGGCCGTGTAATATAACTATGCGTGTGGAGTTTGATAGAAAAGGATAATTATGTAGTAAATAAATTCATGTCTATTTCTACTTTAGATGTATCATTTGGTGGCAGGGTACACACACACACAAGTAAGTATGTATAAGTGTATTTATGTATGCGTCTATGTTTGTATGTATATGTGTGTGTATGTATATGTATGTATATCGATGTATTTGTATATGTGTATGTATGTGTATATGTATATATATATATATGCATATATATTTCTGTACTATTATAAGAGGCTATCTCGTATATGATAGTTGTAGCAATGTTTATTATAAGTATGTATGGGTGTCTGAATGCTTTTTGTATATATATATATATATATATATATATATATATATATATATATATATATATACCCGTGTGAACGTAGTGGCATGCTATTTCATATATAGAGGGGTTATTACGCTACTGAGGTTAAAAAAGGCACCTTATTATTATTGAAAAAGGTTTTTGCATTTGTGCATGTATTGCTGTGTTTTCCTGCGTTATGAGTAACCGGGTTTCTGTATGTACCTGCGCGTGTGTGCGTGCGTGTATGCGATGGTCTGTGTTGGTATATATATATATATGTGTATGTCTTGTATACGTCTGTGGAGATGTGGAGACACGACTAGATGGGGATGGTGTCTGCACCTGCGGATGGTCTGAATGTGTATGTATTGTGTGTATGCTGGTGCGCGTGTGTGTATATGTATGTGTATATGCATATATGTATATATGTATTTTTACTTATATATATATATATATATATATATATATATATATATATATATATATATATAAGTAAAAATACATATCTTGTTTTAACTTACTTAGCATTGAACTATTACCGTAAGGACCATAAAATAAAGATAAAACGTTCCGTCAATAATATTAGAATTAATTTCACAATTAGCTAATAAACATTAGTATATTCTAAACTTTATGTCAATCCTCTTTCTAAGGGTAAGATAGATACGTATAAAATTAATAATAATTAGCACCTCATGGGGAGTACATATAATTTGAGTTGACAGAACAAATACAATTTAAATTGACAATGAGGTGTGCGGTTAAACTAGGAAAAATCAGGAAAAAAAAGAAGTATTCAATTTACGTATTTGGCCATCTCTTTATTTTGGTTTATTTTGTTTTTGTTGTTATATCAATATTCTTATTCCTCCTCCTTTCTCCCCCCCCCCGAACCAAGTCCCTATATCTTGTACACGACCTAACCTCAATAAAGCGGCCGGTCAAACTTTATGATTCTTAGATTCTACTTGAAGAGATATATTTTTTTTTAGAGAGATGTCTGTATGTTTAATTGTGTGTATATATGTATATGTGTATATATGTATATATGTGTATGCATGTATGTAAGTTGTATCTATATATATATATACCATATGTATATTTTATGTAAGTGTTCAGTTTGTATATGTGTGTTCATGTGTATATTAGGATGAATAGGCACAAATGTCTCACCCCACCTCCTACCACTTACCATTACGTACTCTACCTAACACTTCGCCACACTAAATATAATATAAACTTCTAATGAAAAGGCTTCCACCAGACTTTGAAATTATTTTCGGCTGGACCCAAAACAAATTTAAACAAGCACTTGCCCGATTCGGATATGTACACAGCTATGCGGATTACCCAGGATACAACTTGGAAACTATTACCAAACGGAGGTAAAGAACGTATAATATGGATTTTACCAAACACGTTGGATCAACAAAAACATTCATATCCTTTTTCTACAAATATTCCTGCTACAGGACTTCTGATAAATGTATTATTTTCACTTTGACTTTCCATGTCCCACTGACTTTAGCAAATAGGGTGCATACCTTTATAACTATTTGCTAATATTTTCACTCCTCTGATGAGATGGTAGACATCGAAACCCTATAGGTTAAGGAGATAAACTTTCTAAAACATTCTTTGTCTTGCTTAGAATAATAAAAATTCTTTGATATGAAACTCAACCAATTCATTTCATTTCACTGAGAGTTTTTTTGAAATTCATTGAATTACAATTTAATTTATTTGCTCTATCTTGCATATCGAGCAATTCTTGTTTAGATGGGATAACTTATAGAATATTACTGCCAGTAATATTTTGTAAACCAACAATCTCACGTTTACATAACCACTGATTGTTAAATAAAAACTATGCCGAAGTATATATATATATATATATATATATATATATATATATATATATAAATGTGTGTACGCGGGTCTGTATCTATATATGTATATGTTTGTGTATATGTAAGTGTGTTTATGTGTGTATATATGTGTGTATGTATCTATATGTGTATATATATATATGTATATATATATATATATATATATATATATATATATATATATATATATATATGGGTTGATTTATGAGGACCTGTATCCAGTTGGGGTCCACGGATTTTAGAATTCCCAATTATACAGTCTTAATATTATTATTATTATTGATATTGGTGGTGTCATTAGTATTATCAATATTACAAAAATTATTATTACTAGGATTATTAGTGGGATTAATATTAGTTTTGATATAATAATAGTCATGATGTATGGTACCCAAGTGTGTACATGGATGTCTGAATTTGAGATTCCACGTATGGATAATACTACGTATGTAGGTATGGATGTAAACATGTCATAACTGTATATGACCATTATATGTCTATGTATGTCTATATGTGTGTGTATATATATATATATATATATATATATATATATATATATATATATATATATATATATATATATATATATACGCGGGTGTAGCAGGGTCTAGGCGTTTAACAGTATATTAATATATATATGACATGTGGAGTTTAGATAACTTTCGAGGATTTATGTTTATTCTTATTCTGTTTATTTTTTTTATTTTTTATCTTTTATTTTGATTTTTTATCTTTTATTTATTTGTTTTATTTACTTTATTTTCATTTTTATTTTATTCTTGCGTAGTTATAGTTATTGCCTATTTCCAGTGCGTGTGTGTGATTAAAATAAAACGAACAGCATATATTCGCTTCTGAATTTCTGTAATAACGTGTGTGGGGGGGTTGTGTTCGTGTGGGTGTTGTGTTTGTGCCTGTATGGGTGTGGATGAGTGTTGATTGAAAAAAACGGTCAGTACTCAATGACCATAGCAAATGTTTTAAATTTACAGACTGTAAGACAAAAATACTAAATTCTCAAGTACCTTATGCCATAAAAATCAAAAGATGGGATGAATAGAGAGAAAGGGAAATGAAAAAGACGATGTTTAGTATCTTCAATGACCTCACTTGTCCTCTCACCGAGTTATGACTCCCACCCAGGCTACATTCTAACTTTACAAACGAAATAGGAAAATGTTTTTTGATTGAAATATCAGTTTTCCACG
>NC_136512.1:24549600-24574600 GCF_053919585.1 Euprymna scolopes | reverse complement strand
CCAAAAACAATTTGCGATTTCTTTATTCCGCGGAGTTTCAAAGAATGCTATTCTTGTTATTCTTCTCATCAGATGACATGATGAAATCAGCAAATTATATTTGTAGCAATGCTAGAACTTGCTTGTAAAGGTGTTACGTGACACCGCAATTAATTGTAATCATACTCTGCCAATTACAAAATTTTTAAAAATTCGATATGTAAAAAACTATATATAAATAAACAAACCGCGTATAATATTTAAGCATGCATCAAATTCCCCTCAACTTGATCAAAAATGCAAAGTAGTTATTTAGAGAGAATGTATTCCAAAAATTAGTCGAGCGTGACGATGCATATAATCTGATTGGAAAGTTTTCAAAACAGTTGAAATAATGAAAATTGTTTTGTTTATTTTACAGGAAGTGCAGTAGCCCAAAGAGAAGAGAGTCCCCAGTCAAATGGGACCTAATAGTAAAAAAAATATGAAATCCAATATGAGAACCTTCATTATCAGCCTCATGCGAAAAAGTGATTTCAAGCGAATATATATATATATATATATATATATATATATATATATATATATATATATATATACAGTCCTGATCAAAATCATAAGACCACTAAAGAAAGAAGGCGTTTACGCATATAATCGAATTTTTAATTAAAGAAATGGTTGAAACCATTGCCAAAAAGGAAAATATAATGGAAAAAAATTAAATCTGCTTCATTCGAAACCTATACCCTGATCTAATAATTATTTTTTTAAAAACAAACATTTTCACCTGGTCAAAATGATAAGCCCACTGATAATTTATCTAACAAAAGACCATTATAAATTACTAAAATTGTCTCAGTATTTAGTATAGCCTCCATTATTACAAATTACTTTAAAAATTTTATTCGGCATGCTTGCGACTAAGTTTTTTATCAGTTGCGAAGGAATTTTATCCCATGTACTGAAAACTTAATCAGAAAGTTCCTTTATCGAATCATACTGAGTTCCATCCTTGAACACTTCTTTTGCCATCCATACCCAAAGATTTTCAATGGGATTGAGGTCCGAAGAACATGCTGGATGATCTAACAATTCAATATTATTTGAAGAAAAGTATTCTCGTGTTTGTCGAGAAGTGTGTATCGCAGCGTTGTCTTGCTGGTAAATCTAATTTCTTCCGTCTTGAATTAAAATGTACTTCAAGGATGTCTGCCGACCTTTCACTACTTTCAACTTTAGGGCCCCAGCTGACGAGAAAGCACCCCAGATTATTAAAGACTCTCCTCCACTATGGCGAGTTGAAAAAGTCTCTTTGGGCAAATTTTTATCATGCCAATAGTGTTGAAATTCATCTGGGCCATCTAGATTAAACTTTCTCCCATCGGAGAAAATTACATTTTCCCACTTCTCTTCATCCCAAGTTTGGTATTTGGCGGCATTTAGTTTCGTGGTTTCTGCAGTCGCTTTAAATGATTAAAACCCTTCATTTTCAGATGCCTTCTGATGGTTTTAGGACTACATTCTGCTGCTGTTTGGCTTTTCAATCGACTTGAACTCATACTGGATTTTTAAAAAAATTCTTCTGATACGGCGATCCAGTGATTTGGTTTTTTTTTTTTTTTTTTGTCGACCTGGATTCTTTTTGTGCCCAATTGATTGATCTGGATTTCTTTAAAATTTGTAATGACCGTTTTGCTGCGATTCACTTAGTTTGCAATAGATCTATGGGAGAGTCCACCCATACTAATCTCAAAGATCCTTCCTCTCTCAAACTCTGACACTGGTTTCCCTTTTGCCATTTATAATTTAGTAAGATGTTTTTTATCCACTAAACAGTTACTTATAGTAACACAGAAAGCGTTTCGTATTCATTTTTTTTTTCAAAACTAGCTGATTTTTTTAAAGAGGTCTTATCATTTTGACCAGGTGAAAATATTTGTTTTTTTTTTAAATAATTATTAGATCTGGTTTAAGTTATTCGAATGAAGCAGATTTCATTTTTTCCATCATATTTTCCCTTTTGGTAATGGTTTCAACCATTTGTTTTATTAAAAGTTCGATAATATGCGTACTTTCTTTAGTGGTCTTATGATGTTGATCAGCACTATATATATATATATATATATATATATATATGTATATATATATATATTTCCATTTATTTGTTTGATGATTTTTTAAACAGTAATCTACTTACATGCATATTTCGAGCAAACAGACACAGTCAGCGTAGCTTCACAGTGTCTAGGAATCGTGTATATTAGATCCACGCACGACCGTCACAGAAAGTTCTAAAACCATCATTTTTTTACAAACAAATCAATAGTAGGCTTCGCTTAATTGCTCAAATACGCGTCGAGTCAAAATATATTTACAAAGTGCTAAACCCAAAGAAAGGGGGGGATTAAATTGTCCTACACATGCGGTACTGTTACGTTGTCTCACACCTCATCAGTGCGGATAGAGAAACACCTTTCCCCAGCCGTGGTCGAACCTACAGGCGGCCGCCCGATATGTTCTGGTCGTCAAATACCCATAAATATTATATTTAAATTCTTACAGAATCTAAAATATTTACATGCGATTATTATGTTTTTCTGAATACTTCATTTCTTCTAAGCAAATAAAAAAATAAAGATAAAAAATAACAAAAACACAACTACACGGGCTGAGATTGAAATTAAAATCTAAAACAATGGGTAAATACGATAATCACAACGTTCTTTTAAGAAAAATATTGGCAAACCTTCTTATTCTTTACATAATGTGAATATTTCGTGCATAGGAAGTTCTGAAACAGTTGGCAAATAGATAAAAATCTTATGACCATCAATGCAATCTTTGTCAGTCTTGATCCCTCAGCCGTCCGTTTTTTGTATGAAAATCGATTTAAAGGTTGTCCAGATATTAGAACATTCAAGTCTGTAAATTAAAAATTAATCGAATATATAGATTGTGAAATGCCTTCACACATATTCTGACTAATATATATATATATATATATATATATATATATATATATATATATATAGCTAGGGAAGATATATATATATATATATATATATATATATATATATATATATATGTATATATATATGTAGCTAGGGAAGATATATATATATATATATATATATATATATATATATATAGCTAGGGAAGATATATAAGAGGGAGAGAGACAGGGAGAGAGAGACAGAGAGAGCTAGGGAAGCGAGCAGGACTTATGAGAAAATAGAGGTATATAAATGAGATATCTATAAGGGGAGAAAGAAGAAGAAAGAGAGGAATTAGAATGTTACTTATAGAGAATAAATTAGATATTTCACATTCCACATCCCACATCTCCACATCAGTTCCGACGCCAAACTATATTTACAAGTTTATTTGACGCAACCAATATTCGTTGCGTCTACGCTGACCTCTGACCTTTTACTGTCGATCGATGGTAATGCGTTTGACCTTTTCGCGATGCTACCCAACCTGGTCTTACAAGAAAAATTCGAAATTTAGTAGTTTTTCTGTTATTTCATTTGCCTCCTACATACCAACTAATAGATCCATCCCAGCATCGCTTTCTGCATATGTTAACAGTAGATTTTTGCATCCCAAACATTTCTTAATTCGAAATATCTACATTGCTAGGAGTGTTTGTGTTGAATTTACATTAAACTGTCAAAATGACTTATTCAAGAAAAATGCAAGAGAAATATATTTATAATAATCTGAGCCATATTTACAGTCAAGCAGGGGACTCGATGTTGCTCGGGATTTAATGATGATCAACGGATGTTCTACACTCCCATAATTTATTGTCATTGAAATCAGTAAATTCGTCAAATTTTAAATTAAATCGACCTATGTCCTGCTCTAATTGATTGTATACGCCTGGCCTTACTGCCGCGGTAATAATGCTTACTGCTTACGGTGATAATGGCTTGAATTTTGGTCTCAAACAAAATAGGCCAATATCATTGTGAAATTGTGTTTTAAACGAAAACATTTATTTCAAACACACCCCTCTCATATCGAGGGAACAACTGCTGATTTTATATATTTAATCTTTCGGCTTCCGTGGTAATAACACTTCTTAAATGCTCTCGTAATATTAGGATGTATGAGATGTACACTTTCCTCTTTCCTTTTTTATAGAAGATATCTCGATTCTTACACTACAAGTATTTTAAAACACTGCCAGACAAATAAAATGGTTATGTTCATTTGGGATGTCATAAAAATTTACCCATCCGTTTTCGAGTTCATGGGGAACGAATTAAAAGACACACATACACACAAAGTACTTTGTATAATAGTAGCCATAAAGATAACGAGATTAGTTCCGTTAATTAGTGCTATGTACTTTAGCTTGCATATATATATATATATATATATATATATATATATATATATATATATAAAGATTTTTGTTTTGTCCTTTACATATGCATTTACTTGACCCTTTTGACCCAGACCAAAGTGTAGTATCTGTTCCGGCAGATGCTGCACTTAAGATAATTTGTACCAGTCAATGGAGGGGAAACCCTCTATACTGGGACAATTATTATTTTTGGTAACCAGAGTGCCCCCCTTTTTGCCTACTTTTAGGGGAGCTGGTTTTTACCTCACATTAAAAACGGCCTTGTGCCTAATTTGCTCAGTGGGGGAGCAAATAAATACCATCTGTTCTTCAGATGCGGCACTTCCATTTCTCGTTCTCTTTCAGTGGAGGAGAAATCCTTTACGACTGAGACAATTTTTATTTTTGTACCTTTTCTCCAGGTTAAAAAACGACCCTGGTGTCTAACTCTGTCCCGTGGGGAGTCATTGTAAATAGGTACATATGCATAAGAAAAATCGTTAATTTCAATTAGAAAGTTCGAATATGTGATAAATATTTGTCATAGAAAATGTTTTTCGAAAACAATACACAGGAGAGAAGAGCAGACAAAGAGAACAATAGAAAGATAGATAGATAGATCCAGAGAGAGAGAGAGAGAGAGAGAGAGAGAGGGGAGAAAAAGAGAGAAAATATAGTGATGTCGAGTGAAGGCCGCTTTTTTCTTAGTGTTGGGATTGAATATATGTACATTGCATATTTTACAAGGTCTCACACCCAAAATACTCTAAAGTATTTTTACACCCTAAATCACTCTATTTTGACAACATTAATAAGTGTTATGCTCTCTATTCGAAAAAAGGAACAATATGTATTCTTACAAAGATTTAGGGGGCTATTTTGACGGAAAATCAAATTTCTTGAAGACAGCCATATGTGATGCTTTACAGAAAGATGTATTTTTACACTACAGTTAAATATCGGCGATATCTTACGGTGAGGAAACCAGAACACAAAGTAGTCAGTAAAAAGAATTGATCAGAATTACATTTTTCGTCATCAAAGACACTGCATAATAAAGAGATGGAATTTTGAAGCTATGCTGGTGGAATTGGATGGTGTTTTTATTGCAAGAAGTATGATTTCCTATATGCATATTCCGTGAAAGTATTCGTGCAAGGGCAGAGCGAAACCTTTTTTTGATGAAACATGTAGTTTTGATTAGACCACAGTGTAAAATGTATTAAGTTTAAAATTAGTTTATGTCCTTTGTCAAATAGTTTTACATTACTGCTTGCTCAACAACCCAGATGCACTGACAATAATCCATTCGCTATCGAAGTGGGACAATCTATATTAATGATACAGTGCTTTCTACATACTTTTCTAGCTTGTTTGGGGAGCAAAACTTTTAAGCCGCAATATTTGCAGGTTTTCTGTCTGCAATATATTTCAGCAATAACCGATACCTGGTAATATGGGGACACCCACACACACACACACACACACACACACACACACACACACACACATATATATATATATATATATATATATATGTACATACCAAATAAATGACAAAATTCTATATTCGAAATTTCTTGATGTTGACCATAGTAAAACGTATTCTTTAATTCCGTTGACACGTACAATTCTTGGCAGTAACTGATTTGTAGCACAAAAAAATCATTTAACTATTATATAAATCAATGAATCTATTTTGCACTTAATTCATCAAAATAAGTGGCAACTACCAATGCACCAAAGGAAAATAAAATTAATTATGGCATGAATAGAAAATTCGAAAACTGTAAGAAAATTTGAAATAATATTATTTTTTACTTAATTTCTACATTACGCTATATATATATATATATATATATATATATATATATATATATATATATATATATATATGTGTGTGTGTGTGTGTGTGTGTGTGTGTCTGCGTGTGTATGTATAAGAGTAAATTGTTTTTGCATAATTTAGTGTTGGAAATGATTACATTTATCCCTATATTTTATTATTAAATGCGCTTCTTGTTCATGGATTGTGAATCACTATATATATTTAGTAAATACGTTATGGGTTTGGTTCCTGCACCTTCCCATAACCAAAGACTGTTCTAAATTTAAGCCAAATCGATTACATATTTCAGAAAAAAAGTCGGATCATATATTTTAAATAACACTTTTCCAAATTAATTCTTAGCTCGCAATCGAATGGATAACATAATATTTACTCCTCTGAATCTTTTTCATAACAAATGTCGAAAGAAAATGGCAACAGATGAGCCCAGAAGTTTCTGAGAATAGATTGAAAGGAAAGTCAGGGCACAGACAGATTAGGTATTCGAACGATGTCAAAACATCAGTAATTCCCTTTTTGTCCCTATCATTAAATGCGCTTCTTGGTCATGGCCGTGAATCACTGTATATACAACATCTGCTGATTAGAGTAATGGTTCGAAGAATTGACTGTTGTACGGGCGGTCAGGTTTCTACCCTGGCTTGAAGTAGTTGCCTTTTTAGCCGTACTTATGAACAGTACTCTATGTGAATGACTATATTTCTCCTTATCTTGAGTTGAGAATATTGGGAGGGGGGCACATCAAGCGATGCTATTTGTGTCAAGAAATCGAGTTTAAGTGATCACACGATGTCAAAACCTCGTTAATTCACTGCTCTAACACCAGCTGCCGATTAGCATAATGGTTTGAAGCCTGGACTGGCGGTCAGGTTTCGATCGTGGCTTGATCGAGTTTCCTGTCTAGCCGCAGTGATTACCTGTAATATAGTACTGTATGTGCAAGACTCTATCTATCTCACTCTCTCTCTCCCTCTCACTCTCATTCTCTCTCTCTCTCTATATATATATATATATGTATATATATATATATATAATGGGTGTGCGTATATATATATATATATATATATATATATATATACACTAATATATTAAATAAAGTAAATACTATTCCAATACAATGAAAATAAATAATAAAAAGTAGATAACAAATATTACATGAAGCCTCATTTATTAAAATATACTTTTTCTGTTGACTAAATGCAAATTTTATTTTCACACATACAGACCCAATATATATATATATATATATATATATATATATATATGTATATATATATATATACATATATATATATATATATATATATGAAGAGAGAGAGAGAGAGGGGGGAGAGAGATTATGCATGATAGCAACATTGGAATCCATTACTTGTTTCACTTCCGAGTAACGGTTGGATAGCATTTCGCATGTCAAGCTCAGACTATTCCAACCATTTTCTTTCTCCAAAGACGATATTTTTAGAAAGCCAAGAAAACAGATTTCACAAAGCGCGCGCCTCGCGCATTACAATGATATCCTGTTTCTCGGTTTTCGCGTGGGTTGACACGTCATCTTTAACAGGTAGTATCCAACGAAAAGATCGATAATTATTGTTGTCTATTTCCAAGTTTATATTTACATCTGAATACACGCATATATATATATATATATATATATATATATATATATATATATATATATATATATATATATATATATATATAAGTGAAAGTGTGTATCTGTGTATCTGGATGTCCGTGTGTGTACATTTCCCTACGCAATAACTCTGTCAATTTTAAATCTACAGACTCGAAATTTGATATACAGGGTACTGAGATTTGGGAAAATATTTGTGATAGGTTTTCGGCAAGGAATTTGGCGATTAAGAGGGCAGGGGGAACAATATTACGTTTGAGAACTCTACCAAAATCCTCCGAGAATTTTCGGTCTAAACACTTGAAATTTAAGATATAGGTTCATTGGACATGGATCCAACTTAATGACTTGATTTGAGCCCAACACAATACATTTTAATGGGTCATAAAAGGGGTCAAAGTTAAAAAAATGACCACCTTTTTTTGTTGCTTAGTATATCTATAAAAGTGAACGTGTCTGTGTGTCCGTCTGTCTGCCTGTGTGCCTGTGTACATTTCCCTACGCAATAACTCAGTCAATTTTTAGTCTACAGACTCGAAATTTTATATAAAGGGTACTGAGATTTGAGAATCGATGTGATCGGTTTTCGGCCAGAAGTTACGCTGTTAAGGGGTCAAAATTAAACGAGTTGACCTTTGAGAACTCTACCAAACTCCTCCAACAATTTTGAGTCTAAACATTTGATACTTTAGATATAGGTTTTATTGGACATATGTCTAACTTAGTAACTTGATTTGGGTCCAAATCAATAAATTTTACGGGGTCATAATAGGGGTCAAATTTAAAAAAAATAACCCTTTTTGGGGAGGAGGGGGATCAGAATACATCTCCAAAAACCCGGGCTGTAATGCTAGTATATATATATAAAGTTTAATTATATTATTCTTTTACACTTCGAGGCACTAGTGTTTGTGTTTATACAATCATCAGTGTAGAAGGTGACAAATTTTACCGGTCGGGGTATCGAACCCAGTCACGAAGCTAACTCCATTTAGTAAGACTATACCTCGGGGTACAAATTTGTGCGCTTAATTCGTTTATAATGTCATTTATTTCGGTTATTTAGTTTATAATCTCATTTATTTCGACTGTTTAACACTGTTACTCTATCCAGAAAGATTTAAAATAGTTTAGGCTCGCAACATCTCTTCCGTGAGGAGGAGGTTGCAGGAAGGAGAAAAGGGGATCCCACACTAGGCTCCGAAGTCTCTTGTGAGCTCTGCCAATGCAGGATAAGAAATTTCTAGCAGCTCCTGCTCAGATGTGGCAATAATACTCCACCCGTGGACGTACCTGGAGCTTATCGAGAATTGCATCTACTGGATCGATAAAATGACCCCACCATTTTTCCAGCGGTCTTGGCAACAGAGTCTATGTATGTGATCCATTTCAAATCAGGAATAAAGATCCATCCCAGAAGTTTTTAAAAACATAGAGCCATCGGAAGACGGGGGCCATTCATTTCAATTTGTACCAGATTGGGATCAGAGCGTTTTCTTGATTATGGAAGACAAAATGCAAAATAATTAAATAAATGATGGGGTATTTGTGGCGGCACGTTTTCAAAGGAAACGTGCTTTTTCTCTTAATGTATCTTTATTTTTTAGTGAAACTTATCATCCTGCATTAGGAACAACTTTTACAGAAAACGCGTACTTTAAATCTTACTGTAAAACTAGTTGTGAAATATTTTATAATTTATTAGTCCCTTTAACGTGCATACATGTGTCATGGTTTATCTGTTTAAAAAGGTAATAGCGTGGGGTCGTATTTCTGATATTTTTATTAAGTTACAAACTAAAAATAAAAATGTATATATAAATGATAATAAGATTTAAAGAATAAAATAAAAATTAGAATAATTAACCTTATTCTGATTGGTCTAAACGTTTTGGTTATTTGAAGCCGCCATAAAAAATAAATAAAAGAACTGCCATCTGTTAGCATAGCTAGAAAGCAATCGTTCGTTTTGGAAATTAGAAGAGCATCGTCACCTGCCAACCCACCTCCGGGCAGCTATACTCTGGTAAGTTGGCCCATTATATCCTACATTTTTGGGGGGTGGGGGTTAATTTTTCAAGTTGGATCCAATTTTTGTGGTGCGTTAGTTTATTAACGAAGATACGGAACAGTAAAAATGGATTTCTACATAACACCGTTGTTCCAGCGCGGTTCGTGTTCTGCATAAGTTCCGAAGTGTATTAAGGTCCTTTCCTGATCCTGGTGAACTTGAAGTAAGTATCTGATTAACTTTAATTATCCTTCTAGTATAAGGGAGTACCTGAACAGATAAAAACCAATTAATTAAGTTTTGTAGGGCTATCTAATCTATTGAAAGTCTTCAAAAGCCTACAATAGTCTTTTTTTTTTTTTTTTTTTTTTTTACAGTGATCACCACGTATCAAGGCCCGGAAGCCACTTAGAGATAAAGGTTATTGCAAGTACATTACATTAGTGAGGAGATTTGCTGGAATGTTTACTTAAGGGGGCGGTTCATTAGGAATTTGTTAACATTGGACTTGAAGACAACCAAGTTGTAGTCCAGAGGGAAGCAGGCAGACGGAACAGAGTTCCACAGGCGTGCAGTTCTAAGAAAGAAGCTTTGTTCATGGAATCCGCGTTTTGATTTAGGCACAGATATAGAGTGGGCGAAATTTTTCACAATGGATTCAGCTAGACGAGTGTTTTTCGTGAAAAGATTGGCGAGGGGGAATCAGAGAGTCTCGGAGCAAGTTAAATAGCTTTGATTTTTTTTTAAATCATCCTTAATGAGAGATAACTATTTTGATATTTTTTGCGATCTATCTTCTCTTAATTTGGAGAATGAAACGAAGCTTTTATTCGTAGTTTTTAAATTGCATTCCCTTATCGAACTAAAACGAGCATACAATTATTAGCATATACATATGCTAATTTAATATTCGTAGTATATCAACAGATTTTATTTAACATTTGTAATAAATACAACTTTGAATCTTTTAAAGAAATTTTTAATAAACATAATCTGGCATCTTTTTAATATTTTTTTAATAAATACGATCTTAAACCATGTTATAATTTTTTTAATAAATACACTTTTGTATCTTTTTAATTATTTGTTTATAAATACAATCTGAAATATATTTTAAAACATTTTTTATAAATACAGTCTTGAATCTTTTTAATAAATACAATCTTCAAGACGCAATGTAAAAGCAATTAAAAAAAACCGTGATGTCGATTTTGGCAGTACGTGAAAATAAAATACTTGTTTTCTGGCATGGATAATAGTGTAGTATTTGTTCTGTTTAAAATAGTATAATGATATCATTGAGTTTCCCTTCTTTCCGGGCTGGAAAAATGTCATAGAGTCCTGTAAGGATATTGGAGATAAACCGTAATAACCAAATATATACTGACATTACTTTCACCAAATTACTTAGATACATATTTCAAAAGTTTTACCAAAATAGCTACAATGATACTGTGTGGTTTTCATTCACGCTGACCCTCCTTACAATGCCAAGCAACAATATATTAAATATGAAAAATGATGATGTTAAATTTCCTCGGACCCGCTATTTATTATTATAAATGGCAAGAAAAATGCTAAAATTTTATGCTGGACATAGAAAACTAGAAAAAAATATGTAGTCTCTGTTACTAAGTGCATACCTTTTGCTGAGATGGTTGAGGTATTTCTGATCCTTCAGGGAGTTAATAAGTTAGTCAAGACACACATAAGACTCACCAGTTTTGACTAGGATGATGAATAATACATATTACGATATTAAAATATGTAAACCACCTGAGGTAATTGTGTGTCCGTATTAAGAACCTATTGAATCACTTTCTAAAAAAAAGGAGCTAGTTACATACATACAGCTTCTTAACTACAGCTAAGCGAAGATTGGCAGAAACATTCAACATTATAACACCGTTATAACAATAATTATTCTGTTTAAAACTCGAATTATATAAATATATTATCTTTAGCGTTTTTAGTCTGTGTAATCTTAGTATAAGTATTAATATTTAATGCTCTATAAAACGCCAGCATAAAAAAGGTTTGCATTCAGATAAAAATCTGGTTACTTAATAAGAAATTTATTTTCCTGAGTGAAGTATAAAAATTCCCCAATATATAAGGATATTTTGTCGAGGACTTAATGCATGAAAGATGCTTAATTTTGACCTCGGTCTGTATAAACTGTCAAATAATTAACCCAAAGCTAAGTCGATGATCGAATGTATGGACACATTTTCAGTTGACACGCTTGGTTCAGCAGAAGATCGATTTTTAAGCGGTCCTTACGCATGTCTATCCATCTCTTTATCGCAATTTCCCTCAATTTATAACGTACATTCGAGTTCTGCAAAGGTGCCCCGGTTGACCTCTGTTCATGTCCAAATGATCTGTGCAGGCATTCTTTTATCTTATCCTTAATCGATGTGATGCTATATCGCCTTCAGGTTTCATATTTGCAGACATACTAATCAAATTCACATTCAGTGTAGCAGCAGGTCCTGAGAACATCAGCATGAAAGAAGATTTGGAGTTAACTTATATACCATATATTAGAACCATGTAATCTCTATATCTACCTACCTTGAATATACTGATGTGACACCTGACATAGTTATATGGAATAAGTCAGAGAGGGTGGAAACCTTGGTTGAAGTGAGTATCCCTAAACATGGAGGCCTGAACAGAGCTGAAAGGGAGAAACAGACCAAATATCAATGTCTCATGTATTATATGAAAAGAAACCGGAATCTTAGAGAGATAGCAATCATACCAGTTATTATAGGGCCAGAGGGATTATGAAGAAGAAACTGAATTCCTACCTAACTAATATTCCTGGTGAACCAAATGCAAAAAAATGCAAAAGCAGTCCAGATAATTTCACTTAAGAGATCAACGAGGATACTAAAAAGAGCTCTCGGTTGGTTTCGATAAAGAGCAGAGCAATGTTGGCGGTTTGTTTGGCATGCAATGTTCAAAGGAAGGAAATAAAAAAAGAGTAAATTAGTTCAATTTTAAAAACCGGGGTTAGTCTTTCGGTAGTCATAACGACAAATATTCGCGTAGTATCCCAAGTTGTCGTTGCGAAGCTATAGCTCTATAAAATTCCCACTCTTACTACAGTTTTCTACGTCTTTGACTAGATTTTGGCTGATCAAGAAGTCAAGGAGGATATCAGTTGTAGCACATCACTTGAGCGACGTCAACTATACCAAAGATACCGCCATTTTAGCTGAGGGTGAAACCGCAATAATAAAACATCCTGTATATAAACTTAACCTGTTTACTATCGTCTTAAAAAGTAGAAAAACTTGACGCGCAATCATGAATAGAGAAATGACAATTCTACAATAAAGGTCATCACATTCGTGTTGTACCCTAACGATGACAAACACCTCTACTACTATGAGTTGCTAATTTTTAATCATGTTTTGTGTGCTGTAATGTTTGCTTAATTTTATACTTGCAACTGTGGACTGTTGTGTAATTCCACTGCCAAGAGAACATTGACAGAATTAATGAATATATGAATAACCGATGACATTAAATAAAATGTAATGGAAATAAAATTCTGATCTGATTATTTTGCATTCAATGTTGCGCTTCAAAAGAAACCAAAAGAGAAACATTGCGCTGGACTAAAATTTTTAACTTTTATTGTATTTAAGATTATAAAGTTCCAACTCAAAACCAGTCGTGAATAAATTGTCTGCGATTCTTGATAGTACATTGAAATCGTTTGATATTCCTCTCATTCGTGGAAAAAAAAGTACATTATTCTATTTTAGCATATTTTTATATCAAGTGTTGTTAACATACACTTTATATTTACACATGTATAATCGTTACATTGCGATGAGTCCGAAGATTCTCTTCTATTCATTGGTTTCCCCAAAATTTTTATTGGACAAAATATTACTAGAAAATAAAAGATGATTACGCAAGGGATGACGTGGGTGTAGCAAACATTATAAGTAAAATGGATTTTTGTGGAACGAAATGTATTCGACTTAAACACACATGTGACATCAGTTATTGTCGTTAACGTCTGACCCAAGCTGACCTCCCAATCTTGATGGTGCGATACATTTTGTATTAAGTGGTATTAATACAGTTCCCTTTGCTTACACGCCTATAAACACACTCACGACAATATCACAATATATATATATATATATATATATATATATATACTAGCAAAAGCACCCATCGTTGACTAGGTTTAAAAAACTACAGAAAATGGACTCTAATTTATGAAAGTATAATAGGTTATGAAAAGGAAGGGTTGTAAAGAGATAGCTTCGAATTTGGGAGTATCAAAACGAAAGCAAAATATGATGAAAGTAAAAGTAAAATAGATACACCCCATAATTTATTATACCATACCTGCTCACACTGAAACACTTATCACAATATTCTGTGGATATATATTAAAAAAAAACTTGTTAAACTTTGTGACATATTTCCATTATATGGAGGTCAGGCGCGGACGTACGCCCCATAATTTTATTATACCATATTTCTTCAAACTGAAACGTAATTATCAAGGTATACTTATGCAGATAAATATGAAAAGTCTTTATTAAAGTGTGTGCCTATTTCAATTTTATGGAGGCCAGGCGCGATCGCAGACCCCACAATTTTATTATCCCATCCATATTTAAGTTAAAACATACTTATCAAAGTATTTTTATGTAGATCTATATCAACAACACTTGTAAACGCTTAAAAAGAATTATTAGCGGATGAGCACCCAGGCGCCATAATTTTAATGAACCACCGTTCTGCCAGATCAAACATACCCATTCCTGTGTCTCGATATATTTTTTATCATTATATGTGATCAGTTTTCTATAACAGACAACCACATAGGATCCTATTCGTGACCAGACACACATATACATACACACAGACATTTAGCTATATATATATATATATATATATATATATATATATATATATATAATGATAATATTCTTTACTAAGAATTGAATATATAAAATAGTAATACATGAAACAATCGTCAATATAAATATACCAAGAAAAATATAAGCAAAAGTAAATTGACTCAAACATAAAGCTTAATTATTCGTAGAAATGTTCTTACAAAAACAAGACAAAAAAAAATTATAGCTTCAATATATTACATATATTTGGAAGATAACAGTCGTTTAGACACCATTCGGAAAATGTTATTAATTTATTTTATTAGAAAATACTCCAGAATTGCATCTCATCTTACAGTAAAATCTTTGATTAATACATAATTCACCAGATTTCGATTTGTTATTTACGATAGTAAGCAGTAGAGTTTACCTTTTATCTTCTCGTATTTATTTTGTTTAATCATTTTTCCGATTGCGCTTAAATTTATGCAGCGCCCTATTTTCCTATTTTTTTAAAAATTAATACTTCAACTAATTGTCTATCTCTATATTATCTTAAGCTTCCGACTGTTTCTAAGCTAGTTTATTGTTTTTAACTAAAATAAATATTTAATGTATTCATTTTCGAAGTACTGGACCACACATTCAAATACTTCATTAGAGTTATACGTCTTAACTATATTCTGTTCAATCTCAGAAAGTGTCGTAGCTTTGTTCTTATCTGAGATTTTCTAATTAATTGTACTTAAGGTCTCACTTCCTGTGAAGGAGTTCTTATTAAAAGGTTAATTCAACATTCTTTTCTATTAATATATTAAAAGTCTACCTACCATACTTTTTAAGTCAAGACTATAACATTTTTTCACAATTTGTTTATTGTATAAACATTCACATTCTAATCTCCTTTAATTATCTCTTCGATGCCGATTCTGTATTTTCATTGTTTAAAGGGGGATAACTCTGGCAACATATATTTAACGATTAACCCAAATTTCAATGGTGTAATGTTACAAATTCTATATTTTGACTTTCGTGTTTCTGATCTTAACTTTACAATACCCACACGTGTTATATATGTTCCATTTGTTTTTAATAGTATATATTACTAAAAAAATATTACTTCTTCTCAGGCCGCCTGTACTGGTATTTTGCATTTGATTACTTCTAGAGGTTTAACATGGCCTGCTGCAGTTTCAAGGGTTAAATTTTATTATCCATAACGGTTATTAAGATTAAAACTGTTTCTATTTCACCCTATAAAGGTTATAATTATTTAATTCCCTATATGTGACAACCGAAGCAGCAAACATGTAACTAGCCTGCCAAAATACTATATACAAAACTGTATGCAAATTTGGGCATATATTATTGGTTTGAATATATAGGTTCTTTTTCGACAATTTTCATAGAATTTTAACAATAGAACAGTATTATAATTGTCGATATTATCAGAATAAAAAAGTGAAGCTCATTAAAAAGCTAATGGCTTGAATTAAGGTCGCATATTATCATCTAGAGCAGTGGTTCTCAACCGTTTTTAACTCATGGACCCCCTTTTCCCTTCTTTCTATCTTGATGGCCCCCTTCATAACTATTGGTCATAAGACAATCTATTTTTCCTTAATATAAATTTTGAGGTGTCAATAATCAAAGAAATAATATAAAATTAAGCTTTATTTTAAAATGAAAACTAATTCAATGCAAATAAGTTATTCTGCAACAACTATAAACATTATGATAATAATGGTAATAAGTATTAAGGATAATACTCCAAATTAGAGTGATAATAATTCTTCACCAATATCTTGTATTACAATATTACAATGGAGATCAGACAGTAGAAATTAAATTTTTAATAATAAAAACTATTCTAAGTTGGTTTTATTCATGGACTACCAAAATATCCTTGTGGGCCCCCATTATGTTATGTTTTGCCTGTGGACCCCCAGAAATATTCCAGTGACCCCTACGGGCCATGTGGACGCCGATTGAGAACCACAGATCTAGAGGCTATGTTTGGCACTTTTTTACAGCCAGAAAATGTTTCAATCTTGTCATTTATAATCCTAGCTTGCATATGAATCGCTAAATATCAGATATTTTCAGCCAAACTTCTAGCATATATAGAGAGGAGAAGAATGCTTATGTGGTTTCCATTGATCTGAAATAAAAGCATATGCGAGGTTTTATTCCAAATATTTTTCATATCTCATCTCTTTGGATTTCATACATGAAGTGAATTTCACATACTATACAGATTTTTAGATACTGGAGATATTACTAATCGTAAACAATTTCCAAAAAAGGTAACATAAAATACATGCGCAATATTTGAAACCAAGTCCTCTCATCCTGATATTTTTAATCATTTGAAACCATATCAGCAAGTTTAGTCCCCCCCATATAAGGAGCAGACGTTTGGAATATATATATATATATATATATATATATATATATATATATATATATATATATATTGAAAACCTTGCAATATCCAACATATTTCATTATGAATGTTAAGAGAAAAGCCACACAAATATTTTCCAGAATAAATAATAATAAAAAATTATACACACCAGACCTTTCTCTCATAAACAGACATCTTCTTCTACCTACACACACCAATAATACAATAATCTGTAACACACTAAACAAACTAGAAATTCCTATCGTACAAACCACATCACTAGCCATAAGATATATATTAAAAACTACGAGACATCTCCATAACAAACCAGTTTCCAATGGAGGCATATACACTATTCCTTGCCATAATTGCCATCATAAATACGTTGGTGAAACTCAGCGTAAATTGGAAAAAAGGCTCAGTGAACATAAAAGAGATATAAAAATAGAAATTCTCTAAGTGCATTATTCTCTCATTCATTGCAGCATAATCACACCTTTTACTTTAAACAGGCAAAAGTAGTTACATTTATTTCAAATAAACCGCGCCGGAGACTTCTTGAATCTGCGCGTATCGCAATTTCAAGCACAATTAAACAACGTGCAGGTTTCTATAACATAGCGCCTTAATAAGTAAACTTTTATTTAAAGAACATTATTTAACTGTAGACACAGGTTAACCTTCTCCCACCATTCAAACACCCCCTGTAATAAATAACACATAATCTCAATCAATAAATTACATAAATAACACTCAGTTCATTTCTGTTACAAACCTGTATTTGAATTTCAACAGATATATCTTTTTTCCAGTAAGAATATTAACTGCGTTCATATTTTTTAAGTTACATTAACGACTATATGACGTCACTAAAATTTCTCTCTTAACAGCGCCAACCCTCCCTCCTCCTTACATTTAAACAACACGCAGCATATTTATATGTAAGATAGGTATTTGTATAATATTGTAAGGTATGCAGTTTAAAAGAACCATTTCAGAATTTAAAGAACTAGCAATTTAATGGACGATTTTCTCTTTATATATAATATATATATATATATATATATATATATATATATAGGAGGGTATGCGTTCATTCCCATATATAAATACATCTACATATGTGCATACAATTGACTGATATTTATTCTATAATATGGAATTTCAATATATTTTTTTAAGCCAAGCACATCCTACCGATACATGTCAAACAAGCAACGTTTCTATTCCATTATTAATTCTTCCACTGAACAGGTGAATTACTCTGGATAAGCGAATATCTTTGTTTTCTATTTGAATACAAAACTGAACAAAAGTGACAGAAACGAAACACAGCAAAATAGAATAAATTCTATAGAAAGGGAAGATATATATATATATATATATATATATATACATACTATTTTTTGTGTATGTGCACCTTCTTTTGTATTACATCAGATTGTACTTTTCCTTTCACTTTCTGGGACGCATCACTGCAGCATGGTTCTTTTTGTTGATGTACAGCTAGTAGTCCTTTACCGCCTATCACACGTCGCTAGGGTGTGAGCTTATATTTTTTATTGCCCGTCCATGTTTAACGTAAACGGACGTATCTTAATATAGATGCGCACCACTTTTTTAAATTAAAATTGTAGGCCGGTCGCCCTAATGGTACAAAGACATAATTTCATTTGAGTTTACACGTATGTAATAAAATATGACATGCAATTGTTGCCCATTCACTAAGCCAGTTATTTTTATAATAATAATAATAATAATAATAATAGACGATTTCAAATTACACGTAAATCTCTTAAATGCTTCTTTCACAACTGGAAACCTCTATTAAGTAGCACGCGCTCAGCATTGCCCGGTCGTAAAGTACGCCTAACCATTTATGTAGGTTGCGTATTTATTATTACAGACATTTAAATATCAATTATTATACTGGATCTAATACATAGCAAAGGTATCAAAACTAATATATATATATATGTGTGTGTGTGTGTATGTGTGTGTGTGTGTGTGTAAGTATTCATGCAGATTGCGTATGCCTTATATATTAGGTTCAATCCTCCATTGAAAATGATATATTACGAGGAATAATTGGCCCGGTTGACTAATTCGAAAATAAAAGAAAAAAGAATAGCATTAATAATAATGTTGTTCATCAAATTCCGTCATTGTTCATATACAATGTCTCTTCACCTGATATTTGTGTTTAACGATGGATTTTATGGAAAAGTTACCACTGATTAATGTTTATTTTTAAAATATGAAAACGAAGAAATTGTTTCGGCGACTTTACATGGTAGGTATTCTTTTTTCGTGAATTTAAATTCTTTATGAGAAAAAAATTGAAATATATATACATATATAATATATATATATATATATATATATATATATATATATATATATATCCGTGCTGGAACAGGGGCCCGTTTCAATCTTTAGTCGAATACTATACCATTGAGTTAAACCTCCGAATAACAATAGTTCTGTTATTTTCAGAAGAAATGATTTGCTGAGAATTGAATCTCTATTTATTTGAAGATAATTATCTCTTTCTGCCGGTATAACATAAAATATTCTATTGTTAAAAAAATCTTTTCTTTTTATCTATGAGGAAACCAAGACTAGTTTTAGGATTGGATTTTTTCGATGTTCGATGTTATTGGAGTAATTTCTGCACAAAAAATGTCTAGAACACTGCCGGATATCTAAATTACATTTGTGTTAAATTTGAAAAGATAGGCTCAGCAGTTTTGGAACGTATGAGTAAGGAACTCACACACACAGAAAAATTGACATTCATATAATAATAATCATGAAAATATTCTCTCTCTCTCTCTCTCATATATATATATATATATATATATATATATATATATATATATATCGTCAGATCACCGAAGTTTAGCAAACTTGAGCCTGGTTAGTACAAGATGGGTGACCATTTGGGAATTCTAGGCGCTGTATGTGCTCTCCCTTTATCTGGGAATTTGTATACAGTCGTCTTATACATACACTTCACTTGCCACTGACATTTAAAAATGTCGACTCGGGGGGATGTATGGATTGATTAGCGCATCGCCTCCCCATAAAAATTTCACGCGCCGGCACCCCTACATACAATCAATAGTCTGTCAAAGACTGATCGAGCCCGTATATATATATATATATATATATATATATATATATATATATATATATATATATATATATAATTATTGTGCACAGAAAGTTGTTAGATGAGACAAATCATTGGTACCGTCGGTTTCAAGTCCGATAATAAGGACCGTTTAAGGTATCCTTCTCAAGCTCTCTTCAGCTAATATTCTGTACACAAAATATTAATACGCTCTTATATTTCGGATTTCCTTTTAATTGAGCACTCTTCTGGATTTCTTTTTCCACAAAAATAATCATATATATATGTGTGTGTGTGTGTGTGTTGAGACATTATGTTAAACAAAAATGGTGGTGAAGATTCAGTGCTGTTCCTATCTTATATTTTCAGTAATTCCTAGTTACAAGGATGGCGGCGAAATATCAAAGGCAGGTTCCTGACATAAACGGCGAACTGATTGAATCGAAAATTCTACAATTATAGTAACTTTTGCAGGTTCCGATTGGTTGTTTATTATAAATTGTGGTTATGAAAACAATCGTCGTAATCGTTGTATGCATCTCCCATTAGAAGTCAAACACATTTTATGATTTATATATATATATATATATATATATATATATATATATATATATATATATATATATATATATGTTATGAATGAACATGAAAAATCCAAAGAATCGAAAAGAACTAACTTTTTGTTTTAAAGCAACACATTAAAGCATTGGATATCTAACTTTTAAGTGTTTATCCCGTCTGTATCTAATTCAGACGATAACGCTGAACACACACATTTCCTGGACGCATTTTTGTACTTTTTTTTTGTTGTTTTCTGCTTTATTCTTTGTATTATTTATTCATTTTTCCTGATTGTCTACAACTTTTCAAAACAGTCCATTATTTGCAACTGATAAGCGAGGTTTCTAGAGCAGTATTGTGCAGCTGTTATATACCAAGTCTGGCCATTGTTCCTCACAGGCTTTCGTGTTTTGTTTCTTTATCTCTCTCGTTCAGGATTCATTCTCAGTTTCTTGGCACTCATTTTCAGGATGTCTTTATTTTTTGTTTCTTTCATAGAGTGTATTTATAACGAGTTTATTTGTGTGGTTTTAGGGTTTTGTTTTATATGTCTATTTAGAGTGTGCAACGTGAAAGTTTATCATTGTTTCCGGGAAATGCTACAAATAATTCCATAAATATTTTCTTCTTCTTCTTCTTCTGCTTCTTCTGCTTCCTCTTCTTCTTTTTCTTCTTCTACTGCTTCTTCTTCTGCTTCTTCTTCTACTGCTTCTTCTTCTGCTGCTGTTTTTTTGTCTACTCCTCCTCCCCCTCCTCTTTTTTCTTATTCTTCTGCTTCTTTTTCTTCTTCTTCTTCTTCTTCTTCTTCTGCTTCTCATTCTTTTATTCTACTTATCTTATTATAAGTTGCGGGACACCCAAGACTTGCCCGGTCGTACAATACACTGAAATATATTTCCATCCATATAAATTATGTATTTAGTATTACAGAAAAATGTTGTATTGAATTTTATATTGCATCTCATATATAATACTAATTTGAACAGATAAATTAAAAAAATCGTCAGTCCTGTGTCCTACTATTTAAAATATCTAGAGATAGATAAGACGATTAAAATTTATACCATTTCAAGCTATGAATGAATGTGTGCATGCCAATAATAAAAGAAATATGTCGGAAAGTTTAAATGAACATATTTCATTTCAACTTCCCGGTACATATCTGTACGCGTTATTTATTTATTCAAACAAATATTTTACTTAGTAATCACCCATCAAGGGCGGGTTATTATATATCTGTTAATTTAATTATTAGGTGATCAGCAGTTTTACAATAATACACACATACATTTAGTGTGCTATTTATATATTAGATGTTAGCAACTGTATCATCGCAAAACATTAAATGGGTTTCCTTACTAATGTAAAAGGTTGGCGGTAATATTATTTAAATACATGAAACTAATGTAAATAGTTAGAAATGTAATTGTTTTAGAAATGTTTGCTCTGTTATTATGTTGGAATTCGTTATTGCGATGAGTATTATTTAATAATTTAATTTTTATTGCGAACTATTATCCTCATCTTTCTTAGGTGTTTCGGCCAACTATTACCACCTGGCGAAGGCCAGAGGAATAGTTAAACGAAACGTCGTGAAACAATTAGGAAAAGAGTAATATTCGCCAAAAAATTAAAATTAATGTTTTCTTTGGTTAACCCTACGACCTAAATAAAATTTAAGAGTTGTTTGAAAATACGTTTAATGACATTGATTTTTTTTTTGCGATATCAAATACACATTAATTATTAATATTGGATATATTAATCGAGTTCTCCTTTTCCATGTTTGTTTAACCCTTTATTTTCTAGGTCATTTTATTTTCCTTCAAATTTTATGGAGGTTTGTATGATATTCACCGATGCTAATGTCCGTACATACTCAATTACATTTATTATTATTGGCTCAGAAGGAGCTTTTAAACAGGTCTTCACACTATTCACTGAAAGCAGCCCTTGGTGTTCATTGGAAGCTGAATGATAACAAGTATCCCCAGGGTTCCAGTACTCTCTGCCTATTTCGATAACAGTTGCATTATCACAACAGCTGTTTACCTTGATTTCTCGTTGGCAGCAGTTATTGGTCTTTGATGTGATTTGAGTGGTACTTATTATTATTATTATTATTATTATTATTATTATTATTATTATTTTAATAATAATATTTCAAACAAATATCTTACTAATAATAACCCGCCCTTATTTATTTATAATTTATTTAGTTATTTATTCCATTAACTTCACGGTGTTGCTATGCTTTGAACCCGTTTTTGTCTGAGAACGGCATAATCACGTAGACACACCAGTTCTCGAAAGATCACAGAACTAAAGCAACTTTGAGTCTGGCTAGTACCAGATGGGTGACCCTTTTGGGCATTATGAGCGCGGTATGTGCTTTCCGCTTATCTTGGCATTGTTTGCAGTTGCATTGAAACTCCACTTGCCACTGGTATTCAACAAGGTGGTCTCATGAGATGAGTAGTTGGGGATTGCGCGACTGTTGCCACAAAAATTTCACGCGCAGACACCCTTACCCTGGGTATCTATAGTCTGTAAAGACTGAAGGAAGTATGCCCAAAAGCGCGAGCTTTTACACCAAAGCTTGTGAGGATAGTCAATTATAACATTTTGTTAACTGACGCATTACACTGTTTCTTTTTTTCGTTCAGGAGTTGGCTTTTTCTTCTGAGCTAGTGAGCCAAGCACCAATTGAATAGCATGAACCTGGCGTTTGCTGTGCTACGCAGAAATGACTTCTGGAGTACAATGGTGTCGTATTTGTTAAACTGTTTTTCAAGATCATCGATTAATTAGCTAAACGTACTTATGTGACACGATAAAATTCCAAGCCTCAGTTTCGGATAGTTCTGTAGTTGCTCAGTCTTCTCTCTTGGTAAGTTAATGATTTGGTCATCAATAAGTTATTAATGATTCTTTTGTTAACCACTGTTATATCCAGTTTCCCATGAGTTCTCCTCAGTCACATTTAATCATGAAATCCCAGATAATTTTTACGTCACCATTTTCCACTATCGCTTTTAGGATGATATTGGAAGCGTTTGTTCGTCACTTTGATTCCAAAGTTTTAACACAACCTCCAAAGCTGATGAGAACACACTTTGTCATGGCGACCGTTGCACTCTTCGTGGGCAAGTGTAGAACACGCACTAACAATGTGACACCGTTTCAAAGACCACACAGCCTCCATATATTGGAAAAGGTATTCCCAAATATGATCCATTGATTGCACGTGTGTATGTTGTGCCTGCTCCAAGGCATCACATATAAGATTTTCTGTTTTTCTTATGAAGTCAACTTTAGACAGAAAATTCGAAGTGTCCTGATATATTCGCACCTTGGTATCTCTCTCAAACGAACCATGAAGTGTCCTTATTGTCAACTCAGTCAACTTTGCTGCATCGATTATTTCCATTATATTATCTACTTATATTCCGGTGATTCTTTATTTCACTTTTCCTTTTCGCCACTCTGACAAGTAATATTAATCATTGTTAGTCTCAATCAGCTCCTTCTCCTTTCGTTATTATTATTATAAATATTATTATTATTATAATTATTATTATTATTATTATTATTATTACATTCTGTATTTTATATTTATTGTTATGATGATGAAAAGTATTATTATTGCGTCGATGCAAAAACATCGTTTATTCATATATTTTACTTTTTTTATAATTATTTATGAATTATTCTATATATATATATATATATATATATATATGCATATTACATATATGTATATATATACGTATTAATATACGTATGTATTATATATACATATGTATATATACGTATGTATTATATATATATACGTATGTATTATATATATATACGTATGTATTATATATATACGTATGTATTATATATATATATATACGTATGTATTATATATATACGTATGTATTATATATATACGTATGTATTATATATATACGTATGTATTATATATATACGTATGTATTATATATATACGTATGTATTATATATATATACGTATGTATTATATATATATACGTATGTATTATATATATATACGTATGTATTATATATATATACGTATGTATTATATATATATATATATATATACGTATGTATTATATATATACGTATGTATTATATATATATATATATACGTATGTATTATATATATACGTATGTATTATATAT